>NW_026731643.1:230000-551554 GCF_028476545.2 Physella acuta
TAATCTATTATCTAGAATTAATAATTCCATTTAATAAAACATAATAACAAAACAAAAAACGTGCAGAACTTTAATATTTACTTTAAAATTTATAATACAATGCTATTTCTTTTTCAAGTGAATTTCTTTTTTTTTTGTTTTGTTTTTAGACTTCATGTAATATTGCAAAAGGCTATTTCCCTTGGTTAATGTGAATTTCTAAATTGGAAGTAACTGTTAGATCTCAACTCCCTATATCTAACATATAGAGCGATGCTATTGTTGCATGTAACATTATTAAATATCACACATTTTAACTAGATTATTATTAAATAAATATAAATTAACATGTATATGTAAACCATGTAGGACGAATCTAATTAGATAAGTATCTTTAAGTACACTTATAGAGATGATTATACAGCAAAACAAACAAAAACTAACCCTTCTATTTAAAGTTGGAGGCTGAGATAGGAGCGTGGCAGTTTAGTATTTTTTGACCTCGTATGTTTCTTTGGGTAGGGGGACCTTTTAAAGGTTTAAAAATAAAAGGAGGTCATTTATGGATGACCCCCCCCCCCCGCCCCCCCCCCCCCCCACTTACTGTTGGCTTCTTCTAACTGGGGGTATTCAGGACAATACAACGTATAGTGAATAATAAAACAAGCTAGATAACACTAATGATGCTATTAAATAGTACTAAGACAAAACACAATACTTAACACACTCCACGTCCTCCTCCATAGTCACACGCCAACCAACAGCTACACACCCTAGCACACGCTCTGCCACCCGTCACCTGACACACCTCACGTGAACACTTCTCGCTCCATGTAAACACACTCAACCAAGGGATACAACTATAATCAAAAAAAGTACCTGTTGTTCGAACACACAACAGACACAATCAGGGGACGCTACAAGTAAGGGACGTAACACCAACTAGTTGCATCGATTAGAATGGACACCAGCGAGAAAAGTCTCAAAGGTATTTGAGAGGTGCATAAATTAATTTTAAAATCTTGCACGGCGTAGTTACAATTAAAATGGTTATAAAATCATGTCTGTCTGGGTTTTTTTTTCGGACTTTACTAAAGATTGGAAGTATTTTATGTTTTTAATATTTTCGGTAACTAAATAAAAAAAGCGAAAACAATTAGGTTTTCACGTGTAATGGCGACATAAACAATGGCCGCCATAAATTTTATTGTACACATTGTAAGCTAAAAATAGAAAAAATAGGTCATGGTGTTTAAATTTGCATAGTTATTTAAAAACTTGATCTGCAAAGTTTTGTAAACAAAATAACTATAAAGTGGGGCTGTCAGAATTCGATCACGGAGTTCCTTTACAGCCAATCAATGTTTGTCTTACATATATATATGTGTGTGTGTATATATATGTATATATATTCACAAATATATCAATATAAATATAAAAATATAGGCCTATATATATATATATATATATATATATATATATATATATATATATATATATATATATATATATATATATATATATATATATATATATATATATATAAATATAAATATATATAAAGAGAGAGAGATAGAGAGAGAGAGAGAGAGAGAGAGTAAACATTAATCGTCAGTGTGTAGTAATGTGCACAAAAAGAAATGCATTCTAAAGAAGTAGTAAATATGTTAATAAACAAAGAAATACAGAACAGATGAACCTATTTTTGGACACCAAAAACAGGTGAACATCGTTAACAGATGGTACACAATGTAAGATTATTTACATTAGATGTGTAGCGTATGAGGTGTTGTGTTTACACATCTACATGTCGGCTATTTAGTGTTGCAGAACGTATATTTTTTTTCTTTGTCAATTTTTCTTATCGTTTTTAAGTAAGATTTCTCTTTTTCTACTCTCTAGCTTAATGCCTAGGCTATTGTAAGTTTTATTGTATCATCGATGCCTTTAAAGCATAAAAATAAATGTTCATCGAATATTTTTCTCTGCCTTATTATCTACATTCTTGCACTACAAATAAATTCATGTACATTGTTTACATATTTGCGGCCACGCCTTCCTTTTTTTATATGCACTTAATATTTAATCCGAATAATAATTCTCGGGTCATTTTAGTTTCTCTTCTCTAGTTTTGTCTTTCTTTCGCGTACATTATTATCTATTCTCTGCCATGTTATATATTCTCTGCCGTGTTATCTAATCTCTGTCATACTATCTATTCTCTGTTATCTTATCTATTCTCTGTTATCATATCTACTGTCTATTACGGTATACATTCTTTGTCACAATATCAATTATCTGTCACGTTATCTTTATATATCGTTATCTATTCTCTGTCAAGCTATCTACTCTCTGTCACGTTTTGTATTCTTGACGAAAGCTTTATGACCTGCTCCATTCTCTAATCAGTCCCCTGTCATGTTATCTATTTTTGGTCTATTCTACAGTCTCGTATGTAGAATTTTCTCTATTCTATCATCGATATGTGGCATGTATTCCCCTGGCCTACCTCTGTAATATGTATCACATTCCCTCGACTTTCCCATAAAAATGTTGCCGGTTCTCTAGATTAAACTTTATCACACGATCTATGCTCTAGTCTGTCCCCTATCACGTGATCTAGTCTGTCCCCTATCACGTGATCTAGTCTGTCCCCTATCACGTGATCTAGTCTGTCCCCTATCACATGATCTAGTCTGTCCCTTATCACGTGATCTAGTCTGTCCCCTATCACGTGATCTATGCTCTAGTCTGTCCCCTATCACGTGTTCTAGTCTGTCCCCTATCACGTGATCTAGTCTGTCCCCTATCACGTGATCTAGTCTGTCCCTCATCACGTGATCTAGTCTGTCCCCTATCACGTGATCTATGCTCTAGTCTGTCCCCTATCACGTGATCTATGCTCTAGTCTGTCCCCTATCACGTGATCTAGTCTGTCCCCTATCAAGTGATCTAGTCTGTCCCCTATCACGTGATCTATGCTCTAGTCTGTCCCCTATCACGTGATCTATGCTCTAGTCTGTCCCCTATCACGTGATCTAGTCTGTCCCCTATCACGTGATCTAGTCTGTCCCCTATCACGTGATCTATGCTCTAGTCTGTCCCCTATCACGTGATCTAGTCTGTCCCCTATCACGTGATCTAGTCTGTCCCCTATCACGTGATCTATGCTCTAGTCTGTCCCTATCACGTGCTCTAGTCTGTCCCCTATCACGTGATCTAGTCTGTCCCCTATCACGTGATCTATGCTCTAGTCTGTCCCCTATCACGTGATCTAGTCTGTCCCCTATCACGTGATCTAGTCTGTCCCCTATCACGTGATCTATGCTCTAGTCTGTCCCCTATCACGTGATCTAGTCTGTCCACTATCACGTGATCTATGCTCTAGTCTGTCCCCTATCACGTGATCTACTCTCTGCCCTACGGTCACCTCCCCCGACACCCCTCCCGCCACAGAAAATGTATCATCTATGCTTATCTTCCATCTTGTTTACTGCCCAGACGAATGAAAGTGTCATCATCGTTCTATGGTTATCTATGGTTATCTGTGGTTATCTGTAGTTATCTGCCATTATTAATAATCTGCTTCATTCACAATATGTATGTATGGGAGACACATTGCTTTCAGTGTTTTGTGTGTGTGTGTTACTGTCCATATGCACTTTGTGTGCATGTGTGTGTGTGTGTATGTGTTTGTGTGTTTGTGTGTGTGTGTGTGTGTGTGTGTGTGTGTAAAAGCAGTGTTAGAGCGTAAAAGTGAGTTATATTTGAGGACAGGATTAAGTTCTCCCTGCGTATATCTCTTAAGCCTACAAACCCAAGGACGAAGATTATTCTAAATTTCATAAATGAGAATTTACGTCGGTTTATTTAAGCAAATTGCGAGTCTACATCATGACAAGCCTGCTCAAACCCGATGCCCTGTCTATGCCCAAGAGGGCGGCAGGGATTGGCATTATTGCCACAATATAGCTCTCTTCTGATTAATGTTGTTAAGTCTAGTTGCCTCATTGAACATGTCTAGAAGATACATCAAATGTGCATTCAATATTGTCTATCAGCCATTAAATGACTTTTCTATATTATCTAACTTACCCATCAAATTTACCATCTATATTGTCCAACTTACCCATCAAATTTACCATCTTCATTGTCCAACTAACCCATCAAATTTACCATCTATATTGTCTAACATAACAATCAAATTTACCATCTATATTGTCTACCTTACCCATAAAATTTACCATCTTAATTGTCTAACATAACAATCAAATTTACCATCTATATTGTCTACCTTACCCATCAAACTTACCATCTATATTGTCTACTTTACCCATCAAATTTACCATCTATATTGTCTAACATAACAATCAAATTTACCATCTGTATAGTCTAAATTGCCCATCAAATGCACTACCTATATTTTCTAATCATCATAAGTACCATCCTTAACTAGATGACCTATCAGAGGTACCATCTTTGTCTAGAATACCATCATAAGTAAGACCTATGTCGTATCAATTACTCATCAAATATACCATCCTCTACTAAAAACATTTTACATGTACCATCCTTGAATTAAAGATCAAAGGCGTAGCGACCCTTCCCGGCGCCCGGGGATAAACTTTCGATTTGCACCCCCCCCCTTCGAACTTTTCATTTGCACCCCCCCCCTCAAACTTTCAATTTGGCGCCCCCCCCCCTAAGGTCGGCGCCCGGGGACTTATGTCCCCCCCCGCCCTCCCCCCTCGCTACGCCTCTGTTAAAGATATACCATCTGCATCTAGATGGTCCATTATTATACCATCCGTGTATGTCCCATTCTGCCGAACGAATCAGATTCTAACTTCTAGCCAAGGGCAACTTATCCAGTACAGGTATTGGAAGTCTATCCTAAATATGTAGGCGAACATTATTCTAACATGACTAATTGCAGTCAATACGCATGCGTAGTAGGCAATGCCATAAAATTTTAACGGCTAAAAAGTTTGATATTATCAAAGCATTAAAAATAAAAATGTAAACCGATGTAAAACAAACGATTAAAAAAAAAAGATGGCGAAAACATTTAGACTTTAATGTTTGAAAATTAAACAGAAAGCATGTTTAAAATATTAATGTTAATACCGTTTTAATTGCATTAAAAATAGGAAAGTAAATACATTTTTTTTATGTATCGCAAAAAGTGTTGTTTTTCTCTTTAATAACTAAATCAGTTTTAAATGTTATTAAAATTATTTAATATTAAATTGATGTCAAAGACAACATTTGATACAAACAAAACAATAAACTTTTTAAACATTGATTTTATCGAAAGCGAGTCACAAAATTATACCACAAGCTCACAGACAGACTGACAAACGCACAGAAGGGCTAATAAAATGTCGTAAAACTTATCAACAACATATGTCGCGAATGTAAAGCATTCAAATAATCTTGGTCGATTGCGTTATATGACTTTAATCTCTTTGAGCGTTTTACGACTTTTAAGTATCACTGAACTTACCTCAACCTACTTTGTAGTTTACAAGCTGTTTCTTCCCTAGCTGTACATGAAACGTCATTTTATTGATGTAAAGCATATCTTTATTCCCCTACAACTAAAAAACTAGGTTTTAAAACGCTACAAGCTAAGAGATTATAGTTGAACAGATGTTTAAAACATAAAAACTGTTTCGAGTTTATAATCTGATTGACGAAATCTTGAATTTTGAACTTCTTAGTGAAAAATTTAGTTGAACTAGTTGTTTTTTTTTAAACAAATCTGGTTTGTGTCCTTGAAAATTGTGCGAAAAAAAGATGGAGCTTTGATGCATTGACTGTCAAAATTCAAATCCTGAGTACGCAGAACGTGGGAAGGGAAGGTGTTCCACCGGGTATTATGGGTTTGTTAGGAAAGTTTAGTTGTGTGTGGTTTGGTTGTAGAGCGATGTATCTGTCTCCAGTCTCTTGAAGATGTATGGGTGTGTGTATGGTCAAGCGATAGAAACCAGTGCCCATGATCAATAGAACTGTTGACAAATCACGAACGTGTGTGGTCAATACATAGTTGTGTAAATAGTCCCATTAAAATGTATTTTGTAAATATTCCTTCTACATAAGTTTATAAATAGCCATGTTAAAAGTATTAGGTTTAAAAAAAGCGTAATATATGTGTAAATAGCACCGCTGAATGTAGTGTGAATCTATTACCGTTACAAATTTACAAGCTAAACACTCAACTATATTTTCAATTTATCAAAGCTTTAGGGGTCATCCATAAATGACGTCACACTTTGTTGACGATTTTTACCCCGCCCCACCCACTTTCCTCTCTGTAACTTGTCGTTACAAAAAGTCAGACAAAAGCCAGACAAAAAAACAGACCCTCTATTATAATTTATTAAAACTAAAAGCTGTATGGACTAAGAGAAGTTCTACAGAAAAACCAAAACTCGAGACAACAACAACCCAACACTGCAGATAAGACAAGACACTCCTGGCTACAGAAACACTACTAAAACGCAAAATAACGACAAAAACTCGTTTTCAAACATTGCTTTCTTATAATGCAAAAAAGTGACGTCACACCATCTGAACCCCCCCCTCCCCCTCATCACACACCTTCACAAAATTACGGACCCCCTCCCCCCTACGAGTGTGACGTCACTTATGGACGACCCCTTACCCCTCGAATCAATTGTATGATCTATAAATAGTACTGTCGACATATTGTGTTTGGGTCATTGATTTCCCAAGTCTAATAAAATTGGCAAACAATTCACTTGTGTAGTCGAGAGTTTTGTGTTCAATCTTACATAAACAACTAGCATTTAAAGCTATAAAAAAATAATTTAGGGGCCTTAGTATTACATACTGTAAATTTTTTTCAGGCTTATACTTTCACTTGGGTGCTAAGACAATATGTGTTTACAGTGACATTTTTATGTTCATTACTGCGTGTCCTTCTGTAACATACCATACGAAATTTTTAAAAATACAAGCAGGTAATAAACTGATAAGTTTAAATAACAAGCTACCCCTAGACAGAGAAATTCAATTAAAAAAAAAATAAACTATAGAAAGCTTGAATTTTTTGCATATTTCAAAAACAATCTATGATTGCCTTGTAAATCAAGATTCCAAATATTTTTGAGCTACATTTTTTTAAAAAATGATTTCATTCATGATTTTTGTTTCTACACAGTGACATTAATAGAGTTAAGGGATACATATATATATATATATATATATATATATATATATATAATGTTTATGTGTGGGGGTGTGTATGTTTGCGTGAGAATATGAATGTATGAGATAGTCATATGGGGTAATACCCACAGAATTACACTGTAACAAATCAAGCTCTTGTATTTATTTTATGTTACACATTTTAAAATATTATGTATCAACTAGCCGTCCCGGCCAGGCCCTGCTCTGGCTTCTGTGAAAAACCTTTCTGTTAAAGACCATTACCTGTGTGTTTAGTTATCATCATAAACCCGGCATTGCCCACCCAAACCACAACCAACCAAAACAACAAAACGCAAACATAACGCTAACACAATTACAAATACAAAAGAAAAAAAAAACCTAACATCAAACCCAACCACAACAACAAACCCAACCACAAACACCAATACAAACACAAAGAAAAAACAAACGAAAACAAAAACGTAACAACAAACCCAACCACAAATTCCAATACCAACACAAAAAAAACAACGAAAAAGCAAACGAAAACAAACCAAATCCAAACGCAAAACCAACCAAAAACACAAATACAAACCCAAACAAAAAAACACAAACAAAAACGAAAAAAGAAAGAACAAAAACGAACCAAATCAAAACGCAACCACTAACGCAAACCCACCTAAACACAAAGAAAACACTAACGCGAACATAAACGCCCGGGGCGGAATCACCTGTTTTAGCTTAATAAACGACTATAGTACCCCAACTTATTCATAGTCTTTTGCACTCACTTAAACGAACGCGCCTGTTTCAATTTAATGAACAATTTTAATACTCCAAGCTTATCCGTAAAATACCTACAACATTTGCACTTGATCAATCCCCGCTGATTATGTAATTAATTTTTTTTCCCAACACCAAAACAAAGTAATTAAAAAGTAAATTATTTTCCACAAAATGCAATGGTTTTATAAAGGGAAGTAATTTTGTTTTTCTAATTTATCAAAGGGAAGTAAGTGCTATAGGACTAAATAAAGACATAATTAGAATTGTTGTAAAAGATGATATTTTTTTAAACTTGTGTTTAATGAACATGCCGACAATTATTACTATAATTTGAAAAATGAAAATTATTTCCCAACACTTTCAATAGTAATGTTTTAGCTCATAAATTTAGACAAATGCGCACGATAATTTTCTAACACTTAAATTCATCCAAGACCAACGACAAACATATGCATTACATACAGAACTGAGCTTTATATATTAGATTCAGCATGTCAGATGATTTCCATAGTTGCCAAAACAAAAACTCTTTGAGATTTATTTGCCTGCTACTACACTAATTACTACACGGTATAATGCACCATAAAGTGGAAAACATTTCCTTTCGTGGTTGAATTAATATAATCTTGTCACGCTTGAGTGGATGACACAAGACACCCGCGGCAATACGGATATTTTCTGCTGCTTACATCAATTGGGATACGCCTCATTAAATCCCAACAAACAATACATTTTGTATTGTCTTTTATCAACGAGCTGACGTTAATTTTTTTTTTATGTAGAATAATTGAATAATGAGAGATATTGTGCTAATTTAAATGTCTGTCTGACATAACATTTTGTGATATGACTCACCACAGCTACATCATCACCACAGCCACACAATCATTACCGCCACGCCATCACCACAGCCACACAATTACCACAACCACAACCACACCTTCACTACAACCACACCATCACCACAGCCATCAACACAGCCACACCATCACCACAGCCATCACCACAGCCACACAATCACAACAGCCACACTATCACCACAACCATAACCACACCTTCACCACAACCACACCATCACAACAGCCACACCATCAGCACAACCACACCTTCACCACAACCACATCATCACCACCGCCACACCATCACCACAACCACAACCACACCTTCACCACAGCCACACCAACACCACAGCCACAGCCACACCATCACCACAACCACACCATCACCACAACCACACCATCACCACAATCACACAATCACCACAACCACACCATCACCACAACCACACCATCACCATCACCATCACCATCACCACAGCCACACCATCGCCATCACCACAACCACACCATCACCATCACCACAGCCACACCATCACCATCACCACAGCCACACCATCACCATCACCACAGCCACACCATCACCATCACCACAGCCACACCATCACCACAGCCACACCATCACCACAGCCACACCATCACCACAACCACACCATCACCACCGCCACACCATCAGACCCACCACACAACAACTGCCTCAATAGCTGTCTCCACACGCCCACAACAACCGAATCTCTCTAGTTTCAGTTCTACCCTCCTACCTGACTACCACCCTTGCGGTAATTGTAGCTATCATACCCCAATCAAAGCCATGTATTTCCTACGACAGACAAATTGCAGACATTAACGGTCTGTGTTCGGGCGACTCGACAAAATGGCTCCCCATTTGTTCTCTACTTTGAAGTAGAATTTCCAGGAGGAAGTAAAAAGTGTGTCTTGGATCATTGAAGTACAGTATCGTGATTAGGGTTAGCGAGTGGACGAGGGTAAAGTGTAACATTTACAATACAAAATAGTTTAGGTTGATGGAATGGCGTGGTCGGATGGTAGAGCACACGACTCCTAACTCGGATCACGTGTTCTGGTCCGTAGGACGTCGCTGAGTCCACCCAGCTCTAATGGGTACCTGGCTTTTGTTTGGGAAAGCAAAACCAGCTTGGCACAGTGCTGAGCGCGATTATCCTTTCACGTACCGAGTTCACATAAACTGGTGGAATCTACCTCACCCGATTCACGGACCGCAACGTGCAAAACTAGTCATGTTTTTAATGTTTAGTGAATTGTTGAAACTAAGCAGATTAAACATGACAGAAAAAAAAAGTCTCAACTCAAGGCATATATTTAACCAATTATTGTATTTGACACACATACACACACATACATACACATACCTACATAATATATATATATATATATATATATATATATATATATATATATATATATATATATATATATATTATGTAGGCATTCAGTCAAAGGCACGAGGTATATTATTACGTCACTAATACGTGGCATCAATTATTACGTCACAAATACGTGGTATCGATCATTACATCACATACCGATTTTTCAATTCTTACATCACTAAATAACGAGTCGTCAACTATTACGTCACCAAAGTAAGGCAGACCGTTTTTGGAAATGTTTAATTTCGTGTTAACTGATTTTATGTAATATTTAAATTGTTTTTATAAAACTTTGTTTGACTATATCAGTGAAGTGTTTAATAAATTGAGATGACCACATAAGTATTGTATATTTATTACGTTAACAAATGATACATAATGTCTAAAAGAAGTATAATAAATGTGAAAAAAATGTTCATTTATGTCAATTACACTGGATATTATTTAGGGCAAATAACTATCTGTCACGCTATCAGAAGTTAGAGGCAAGAGTTATCCTTTTGGGAATATCAGATACAATTGATACAGTAGAGTAATGATTAAAGGATTAAAGAAAGAAAAAAAAATGGGTTATTGTTAATTATCTTTTTACTTTTAATTCACCGAAAAATTGATGTTTTTTTATTCCTAAATTTATGTACAGAATATTTCTTTGATGAGTTAGTTCTTACTACAAATGGACTTGGTATACAGTTTTCCTGTTTGTAATTATCTCCCCTTCCTATAATTATTATATCAAATTGGACATTAAGAATAATTGCTGATCTTGCTATTTCTTTAGTTGTGTCTTTTTCAGCAGACTGCACTTGATGACCTTGGTGGGATATATTTTTTTAGAGATTCGACCTTGAAACTTTGACCTAGTTTTTACACCAGACAGATATAGAACTCAGAGTTAGTTTTTCTTTTTTTGTCAAGAGTTTTCTCCCCTTGATTGACCGCAGACAAAAGAGTGAGCTCTTTCTAACGGCTGCGCGATTTTGGCGGGGTGTGGAGCAGGAGTTTCGCGCCTGGGTGGACTGGTTGAATGGGCAGCAGACGTATCAAAGAGAGGCTGGCTTGGAACTTGGTGCGTGAGTACGGAGTTCGTTAGGGTTAGTGCCAGAGTATTGGGACGTGGGTGTTGAGTGTGGGATGTTATCTCGATGTTGTCTCTATGTTAAAGGAGGTTAAAATTATAATTTATAAGTAATGATCCGTAAAGTAGGTGAGGTAGAGTTCATCAGTTTCTTGACCAAGGCTTATGAATGGCTGGTGTACTCAACACGATGCCCAGCCGGTTTTAGTTTAACTGATGTAAGTCAGGTACCTAATAGAGCTGGATGGGCGTCCTACAGATTAAAAAAAACTCGAGACTACAGCAACCACACATTGCAGATAAGACAAGCCACAGTTTGCTACAGAAACACTCCCGCAACCACACTCTAATCCCACACGCACACCACACCACACACACAACACCACACACCTCACGACAGAACAATTACAGCAACCCCCACACTGCACATAAGACAAGCCACACATAGAGAAACACGGCAGCAAGCACACTACCCACACACCATAAACACTACAGCAACCACACGCCACTTCACACACACCACATCCCACATCTCGCTACAAAAACACTTCAGCAAAAACACTCGCCACGCTGTACTTTCCACACCACACACCTCTCTATATCATCCAAACTCTACACACCTCACTGTAGAAAAAAATTCATCAACCACACACCACACCCCACACTTCACTACAGAAAAATTAAAGCAACCACACACCACACCCCCCATACATGTAATGTCTCAACTTCCCAACCAGACTAAAATTGGTCTAGTTATCTGCGTGAAGGCTATCCAAGCGTTGGTGATTCTTTATTTCCCTAGACAGTCGAATGCTGGTTATTGGTTCAAGCTTCGGTTACTGCCCCTTACACATTACAAATCATTCAACCGATATTTATCTAGTTTTTAGCACACATAAAAACTTACTAATATGTGTGTTTAAGAATTCATGAATTTGTTCCTAATTCTAGCTGTGGTACATTTGAAAAAAAAGATAATATATACATTTTTTTTTAATGGAAGGAACTGCAAAAAATAATCTAATACTATGCAATATATCTTTCACTAATGCTAACTTTAAATTGACAGTCTGTTAATAAATAAATAATATGGAATAGTTAGAAATAAAATAATTCTTTAAAAACTAATCATATTTGTTACCTAGCTTTAAACATATACCTTTAATTATAAATTTTAAAAGAAGAAAAAAACAATACAAATGATATGATCAAGTATGTATTGATTTAAATAGTAATTTACTACAGCTATCGAGTGTTTTAATTGCACAAATAATTAGTGTACTTACATGTCTGAGGCGAGAATATTTTTTTAGTGAAAGCAAACAAGTATTGTCCTGTTTTTGTTCTATGTATAATGTACAATTAATAATAAAGTAAACACAGTAATAACAATGATTAAAATGTACATCATTAAAATAATTATGTAATTCTATGCTTTCTCTAAACTTTTGAGCATTGGGAAATAATTATAAGGGGTTACAACAATAAAAGAAAAATACTTGTTTCAAAAATTACATAAACAATTAAGTTGACTCTATAAGTACTATAAATGGTATTTCAACAATGAAAACACTGTTTTAATGGGACAATATATAGGCCTACATTATATATATATATATATATATATATATATATATATATATATATATATATATATTGTATATATATATATATATATATTGTATATATATATATATATTTGTATGTATATATATATATATATATATATATATATATATATATGTATATATATATATATATATATATATATATATATATATATATATATATATATATATATATATATATAGGGGCCTATATATATACAAATATGCGTATGTTTGGTTGCACGTGCCGCGAGCCCACGTGTATGTATTTGAATTACTTACGACCACCATTTGTCACTACCGTAAAAAAAAATGTTAACAAATTCACACAAGACTAACTACATTCAACGCAACGTTTTTTTCTTTAAACCCCGCCCCAATTTGTCTCACAACTCCCAATAGACCCCTCTGGTTATCCATCATTTTAAAACACGTGCATACATGCAAAACATTTTTATTCCCCGGGTGAGCTCTTGCGTTGTTACTGGCCAATTCTCAGCCCTTATTTTTTTTTTATTGCTGCTTGTCAGAAAATGTGTTAACAAGGTTTTGTTTCTGAGATGTGGAAATAATTACTGCATTTTTTTGAGCGTTTAACTGATTATATATACTTGATTTGCTCAATAAATCTCTTCTGAAAGAGAAAAAAAAGTAATTTATATGTTAAACAGCAATGTTTCCAGTGCAAAGAGTTCAAGCCAACAAATCAAAAGATTTAATCAACCTTATTTTCGTTTCCTGTTCACTTGATTGAAGTTAATGTATCGTTCGTAAGCTGGAGAAAGTTGAGGTTTTACTGCTGTACCTGAATAGTATTGGATTATTTCCCCTGCCGCTTCCTCCTCCTACTCTTCCCCCCCCCCCCTAATATGACGAAGAAGACCTTAACTCAAATGCATCAGACTCGAACACAGTTAATAATCTCGCACTCATAAGTATTATTATGATTTGATATTCTTACTCGTAATTTCCACAAGCTTTTAAGTGTAGTTATTATTCTAACGATGTATCTAAACTTAACATTTATAAATATGATGCAATATACCTGCCCTTAACGTATACAAAGTTTCGGTGGTTTGTTCATAACTCTAACAATGTAAATAAACCTTATATTCATAAATACTATTACGTAATATAGTTGACTTTAACTTCCTTAACTTTTTACGTGTGTTTATTCTTCTAAAAAATTTAATAAATTTTCAATTCATAAATATCATTATTTAATATATCTACCTTCAACATCCACAATGTTTAAGGTTTGTATATTATTTAAACATGAAAAAATTAAGGTTGTAAATAAACTTTTAATACATAAATATTAACGTTATGTAATATAATCGTCAATTTATCCACAAGGTTTAAGGTTGGTATATTATTCTACCGTTGCAATTAAACTTTCGATTCAAACGTTATTGGTATAGGATGAAATATACAAAAATAGTTAGAGTACAGGAGATGATGTTTACACTATGTTTTCTTTGACAACAGGTAACGACTGACTCAGAAAAAGATTTATTTGTTTACTTGCACGAGAAACTCAAGATGAAAATTCGAAGCACTTTCTAGACTCCCCCCCCCCCCCCCGAAAAAGAAAAAGCTTTTGAAATTGCCAATTTGACCATGTAGAAATGCTCCTGGAATCCCCAGAATCTCTGTCCCTAGAATCTTCCGTCTTAGACATCGATCATATAATCCCAAAATCGATAAATCGTAGGGAGAGAATTACACAGATCAATGAAAGGTTAAGTCTACGAGACGCTGGCTAAAGCCGCGGCAAGCAGTTTAAAATGTTTAGAGTCTGCGAGTTGATCGATCCAGCGCGGACCTCCAAGAAACGGAGATCCAACCTAACAAAAACATTGCCATTTTTTTTTTGCCAGGGAGCTCTTCACTTTTTGGAGGAGTTGTTGGTCAAAGTTCGAGGGTAAATAGATTGTCTAGACAGTCATTTGTACGAGTCAAGTTTAAACGTGTCTAATTTCGCCAAGTCTTTGTCTCGCACGATACATAAATTAATGACATAAATAATAATAAAAAAAAACTACGAGTGATAATGGCTTTGTCCGCATACACAATGTGAGAATACACTAGTGTGATAATATTTTCTTTTACTTTACTGGAAACAGCAATACATTTGGGAAACAGAATATATTTTTTGGTTCCAAGCTACGAATGATTCGGATTACGAATCCCTCTGGTTTCGAACAGACGGAGTGGTCTAGCGGTAGAGAGCTGGACTGCTAACCCGTAAGTCTCGAGTTCGAATTTTGGTTCAAGTCAGTAGACCGACGTAGAGTCCACCCAACTCTGATGGGTACCTAACTCATGTTAGGGTAAAGAGGGTTGGGCATAGTGCTGAGCACACTATCCCTACATATGCTGACGTCACAGAAGCAGGTGAACTCTACTTCACCTCACCCATGGACTGCCAGATTCGAAAAAGTAACTTTACTTTTACTTTTTACCGGTAAAAACATTCATTTAAATAATGGCCGCATCACAAAAAAATTATTTAAAAATTACCCATTCTCCGTAACTCCACTTCATTAAAAAAAAAACACCCGCCCCCACACATTCCCCCTCCCCCACACATTTCACCTTTCCCCATATATACCCCTTCCCCAACATCTTTCCAACCCCCCACAAATACCCCCTCCCCTACACATTCCCCCCACACACACATACCCCCTCCCCCACACATACCCCCTCCCCTACACATTCCCCCCCACACACATACCCCCTCCCACACACTTTACCCCTCCCCCACACATACTCCCTCCCCCACACATACCCCCTCCCATATACATTCCCCCTTCCCCACGCATTCCCACTCCCCCACACATTTCCCCCAATACACACACCCACCCCCACACATTCCCCCCACACATTCCCCCTCCCCTGTGTCCCAAGTGATGTAGATAGCTGTCTGAACAATTCCACCAAATAGATCACGTGATCCAATCACTTCTAGACCAACAACCCCATCTCTACCCCCGGAAGTGTCACTCTGATCACAAAACCTATCACACAACCTATCACAAAGTCCCATGTAGATGAAATCTTCTATCGACTCCAGCAGTAATTGCATGCCAATAACCTACAAATTGAAAGCCTTTCTTTATCTTCAGACAAACAACACAATTTCGTGTTCGCCTATTCGAGTCCACTGTACATAGATTGGTAGCACCAACATAACTCAAGTGGCTCGCATACTGCTGACCACACAAGTCCTTCATACGGCAGAGATTAGTTAGTTGAGCGCAACAATGCTAACCCAAAAGTCGTGGGTTCACATCTCTGGCTAGAGTCTGTAGAACACCCCTAAGACCATCCACCTCTAATGGGTAGACTAAAGTCGAGGGGTGTACTAGTGTCTACGGCTAGAGTTTAACTCACTTTCCCTTTATACGCGTTAGACTGATAAACTCTACTTCATCTATCCGAGGCTGCGTCTGGTAGGAGCGATACAACTTTTTCAAGACATCTTGAACCTGAGTAGCTTCTGTTTTGTCTATTGCCCAATTAACGTAAGAGGGAACGGCGTGGTCGGATTGCAGAGCGCACGACTACTAACTCAAGTGTTTTAGTTTCGGATCCCAAGCTCAAGTCCTCACGACGTCTCTCCAGTGTTTCTTCCAGACTCTTTTTTTCTCCGTGGGGCGAGGAACTAGGAATTTGAGAGTGGGGGGGGGGGGGTGCGCGGGGAGCGGAGATCAATTTCCGGGGGGGGGGGGGGAGGGGGGGGGGCGGACACTGTTAAAACTGTATATTTTCTATATAAATTCCATTTCGTTCGGGGGGGGGGGGCGAGCCCGAAGAGATGCCTGGAAGAAACTCAGTCTGAGTCTGAGTCCACTCTGCAGAAATATGTACCTTGCTCACGTTAAGCGAAGTCAAGGCAAAGTGCTGACCACACTATCATTTCACAAGCCGAGGTCACAGAAACAGTTGAACTCGAATTCATACACCCATGTACCGTCATGTTCAATAAAGTAACCTTAGTTAAAATAACTATATCTGTATCAAACATGCTTTATATAAACAGGTTAAAAGTGTCTGATGATAAGTAAAGAAATATAAGCATCGACTCAACAAATCTAAAGTAACACAAACTAAATATAATCTAAAGTAACACACACTAAACAAATCTAATAACATCCATTAAATCTCCCAGAAAGCAACATCCACGAATTCCAACTTATTAAAATCTCCACATTGTTGAGCTCGATCATGATTTTTTTTTTCACAACCTACTACCTCCATTTTAACTAGGTAGAATTACGGCGATTTTCAACCTTTCCATTACATGGCATCAATTATTAATCGACTAAGTATTTTGATAATTGCGTGATGGTTAATCTCTCAGCCAGTATTTTATTGTGTCTAGACCGAGTGTTAGTCGATTTTATAGCCACCAATTCACCTGTCCGCTTTCTAAGTCCTCGTTGCCAAAGTTTTATTTTCATTAAAAATGTATCGCCTGAACTTGACGCCCCCTCTCCGTCCGGGCTATATACCACCCACCTCCACACTTCGTACACGTCCTTAAAGTGACCTTAAAACAGTCCTGTCCCCTAGTAAAAATCCATGCCGTTGTTTTGCTGTTTTTGCTGTTGTGGAAAAATCCTCGAACATCTCATTGGCTAGGAAGCTCAATGACGTCAAATGTTGTGAACTGATATAAATAACACACAAGGGATATAACTCTGAATAAATAATAAATCAAATGACACTTTTTAGCATTGACTGTTTACATTGTAAATAAAGAAAGTGATTGCGGGGTAATATGTAGCTATATATAGACACAGAGAGAAGAATTGAAATGCACATATTATGAAGAGAGAGTTTCAGGATTCTGAGTATTAAGGACATTATCTGGGGTCACTTCAAGTAAAGGTTAGGGTTTTTAAATCATCTGGTACCCATCATTGTTCGGAGTCACTGAAATATCCAAGGCCACTTCTACTCTAGGCCCCATAGCACATGGATAAAAAGATAATCCGACGAAATCCGAGGCAATCAATGAAACTCGAGACAGATTTTAACGAACCATAATTAAAAGAAAATCAACGAAATCGATAGTACTACAAGAGTACATATAATAGATCGGCAAAATAAACTTACCACTTTTAAAATATAACATTCTTTAAATAAATAGCCTAATTAGCTACATTTTTACTTGTATTTGAAATCAATACATACTTCAAATATCAGTTAAAGTCTATAGCCGCTAGCGCTGTAATTCTATATTTAATTAAAAATATCAATACATCCTTATGAAGTTTTTTTTTTGGAATTTTAAATTTAATTTGAAACTAAAGCGACAAAAATATTTTTTTTGTGTTATTCTTATAATGGCCATTTGTTGATTTGAACGGTGTGGGAATGTGATTTCATTAAGTACTGAAGATGACGTTGTAGGTTAAAAATTAAATTAACCCGTCTTAGGGGACCGAAATAGTATTGTTTGCGCTGTTGCCATGGTTTCAAAATATTTTAAGAAATATCGATTAGAAAGGGGAGGGGGAATCTTGGGAAATGCCAGTTCGTGCCGATAAATTTAGCCGCATTACTAAAGTACATTTACTTTATTTTTTTATCAGCATGCAAATAATCGTTGGTCAGTTATTTGCGCTATATGTAAACAAAACGACGTTTTTTATAAAGATTTATTTTTATCCTATCGTAAGCGTTTGTGTCCTTAACTATTTGTCTGTCATGGACAAAATTTCAAAGTTTTTTGTTTTTTTAACTTCAATATTAGCAACCCCTGTTTACTAAAAATAATTATCTCAAGTACAATCAACTACCCGGTATCGTCAAAAATAAACATAACGCGAGAAACCATTGCACCTACTAAGTTTTCATGCTTCATATTCTTTTGACCGTCTTGCTTATAGGAAGCATTATGGCAGACATATATATTGTAACATAGATTTTCAAAACAGACTCATACCACTCACTTAAATGACGGATTGTTGTAACTTGTTTTAATTTAAAAAAAAAAAACAAAGAATTTTAAAGCCCGAAATGAGTATTTTATGTTCGTATTTTCGTGATCGTATTTTCGTATTTTGTTTATATATATATATATATATATATATATATATATATATATATATATATATATATATTTATAAGGCCCAAAAAATTCTTTGCGGGGTGGCCCTTTTTTTCTAGTTCCGCCACTGGATGTTGGTATAGTCATGTTCGATTCTCTCCCCATGATGTCAATTAGTAACGCATTTTTTTTCGTAAATTTCATAAGGAATTCATATATTGTATATCCCATTTTGAATATAGTGTTTTTCATAAAGTATTTGTGTAGGAATGTAGGGTAAATATTCTAGGACTCTACCGTTAGGCGACGCCGTCCCATGATTTGCATGTATAACAATAATGTATTTAATTTGTTTTAATGCTTTTATTTTTCTTTTTTTTTTAAATAACTGTCGGATCGAGATAAAGCGATCGTGATCCGTACTAGGAAATAGATTGTACCAAAGATAAACGCCAACAAATTCAATAATCTAATCGTCAGCTAAATAATCAAACTGATATGTCCCAAAAAAAAATACAACCCTTGTAATTATAATTAGCACAAAACAAATTAACGCCAGATAAACAAAACCGGACGTGCGCTGCCAAAATGGCCTTCACGGACATCTGTCAACACCCACCAACCGTTATCATCCCGACCTCTCGGAACTCCTACTTTCGTTTTTTCCCGGCCAAACGGGATTTTCCGTTTTATTTTTGGCAGTTCCTGTCCACGCTCCAAATTTTAGAATTAAAACACTTCACTGCTATAAATGAGTGGGCTTATAACTAATTAAATCGAGCTAACTTTTAATTATTTATTTTAAAAAAAAAACATTTTTCGTCAAATTTCATATAATAATTATATTTATTGTTTGTGATTTGTTTTTTATTAAAAATAATGGTAAGCATTCTATAAAAAAAAACGTCAATCCTTAAGGGATTTGTTTATTGGTTTGCTAATCAAGTAATCATTTAACATCGAAAAAGTAAGAAACATTACTCTAGAGATTTATGTTACCATGATTAAAAGTTAATACCCACTAATCCATCTTAAACACGGTTCTTGCCTTAACGAACACATACAAGCATTCCTCTATTACTTCCCATATTTAATAAAATCTAATCAAGGGAGTGAACTTGATAGTAATTTCTGAAACTTTGCAAAACTGCAATGTATGAAAACATGATTCGTGTTCATTATTTTAATAAATTATTTTAGAAACATTTCCATTTTTAACCTGATGGTTCATGTGGAAAACGAAGTAGAGTTCATCTGTATCTGTAACCTCGACATATAAAGGGATGGAATGGTCAGCACTAAACCCAGTATCCTAACTTTACCTAATGTGAGTTACATAACAATCAAAGCTGTTGGTCTCAGGAAATACATATACACATACGTATATACATACTTACGATTATGTATGGTCGTTGAATTTGTCTAGATGCCGCATTTTCATGTATAAACAATTGTTTGTTAAAAAGTAAACAAAGACTGCGTCATTTGGTATATATACAGGGGACGTAGCTTTTTATAGTAATAATTTTTAAATAATGTTTACTCTTTTAAAGAAAAAACAAAAATCACAAAGTTTAGCATTCGTTTAAATAAATGTTTCGCTATACATAATGTTACGTATTGTACTGAAATCGTACAAATTAATTGCAAAAGTAAATTTAATATAATATTTAATATATTTATAATTTTAAGGAAGCCTTTGTAGTTCTAATAACCTTGCTAGTAATAACTTTGCGACTACTTCCCCAATTCTATTGTGACGTAAAATTACTGTTTAAACTTAGGCCCTAAACACCCCACATAATAGCCAATTACCAATTAATTAATCATTCAAATTCTCAACAGTTTTAAGGTTTTCCAAAATAATTACATAATTTCTTCTACATTATTTGCTGATAAAAAACAATCTGTCATGTTATTGGTATTTTTTCTGTTAAGTGTTGGATCGCAAAAAGATAGGGTTGTTCTACAATCAAAAACATCGTTTTCAATCCAGTTCCAACAGCAGTCGTATTATCTTACGGTTAGTCTTTGTTTATAGAAAATGTTAAGCAATGAACGTGAATGCCTATTTATGTTTAAACTGTTGCGTCATAATATTTTTTTCATATTATAAATGTAATAATGTAACACTTCAAACATGCATGAAATTAAATAATTAACCTCTTTTTCTTTCAGACAAATCTCGAGGTGGCGGGGGTAAGGATCCACCGGAGCACGTCCATCACACCCTCCCCTACGAAAACAGTGTTTCTTCCAGACTTTCTTCTCCGAGTGGGAAGAACTTGATATTTTCGAGGGGGGGGGGAGCGGACTACATTTTCCGGGAGGGGGGGGGGCGCTGGTTAAAGTAAAGTATGTATTTTCTATATAAATTCCATTTCGTTTGGGGGGTGGGGGGTAGAATTTCTTCGGGTGAGTTCAGCACCCCCCACCCCCACCCCCCCCCCCCCCCACACCCCCCCGAAGAGATGACTGGACGAAGCTCTGGACATAAATCAGTTGCCGTAGCAGTCATCCCCACACACACACGTTTAAAGCGTCCAGAATTTTTTTGAAAATAACTCTGATTAACTGTAATTAATTTTGAGCTGCGACCACAGGAGTAGAGAGGGGGGGGGGGGGGGGTGCGGATCGGGTGACACCATTTAGGGCGTGACACCAAGGCGACAATTTCAAAATGTTCTGAAGAAAAATG
The DNA here is from genome assembly GCF_028476545.2 of Physella acuta. Taxonomy (NCBI): domain Eukaryota; kingdom Metazoa; phylum Mollusca; class Gastropoda; family Physidae; genus Physella; species Physella acuta. The sequence goes on from NW_026731643.1 coordinate 251,631, forward strand.
CTTTTTGCCAGCTCCATTACTGATCAATTAAAGTTAAACAGTCTTTCACGTAAAAATCGACAATTATAAATTACAAGGGTTGGGATTAACATCAAGACATAAACGTGCTATATATATATATATATATATATATATATATATATATATATATATATATATATATATATATATATATATATATATATATATATATATATATATATGTATGTATGTATACCTCGTTTCTTGGGTGTGGGGGAGGGGGGGGGTGACACCTTCAAGTGCCGCACCGGGTGACACCCGACATAGCGACGCCACTGACTCCGACAATAGCATCTCACAATGCATGAGCTTGCCTCTAATATAGAAAGGTACATTTAATGCACAATACCTTCTACTAATGAAGATATCACTTACAATTCATTCTGCAGTTTACTACTCTCGTTATAATATTTATGTATCAAATAATTGTAATTGTATTGGCAATAAATAAATGAAACGACAAACATAAATTACTTCCCATGTTAATAATATGAAAAAGTAAGGGAAATAATAAATAAGTATATTTTTAAAATGGTCAAAAAAGAGTTTCGGGTAAGGTTTTTATGTGTTTATTACTTGTTTATTTAGTAATACTAGCATACACTTTTTGCTTTCAAAATAATTTAAAGTTTGAATCGTATATATTATATGTAATTAAAAGATTGAATTGTAATGAAATAAGAAATGCGCTAACTATATTGCTTATAGACTTTTATTATATAGAAGTTAGGCTATATAAACACAATGAAACCTCTCCATCTTAGTTTTTGATACAATCAATTATTTCAGCTTTATTAAAAGCCCAAACACCATCAAACCACTATAACAGTGGTTCCCAACCTTTTTCGAGTGGCGACCCCCTTTTAGAAAAATTTAGTGGCCCGCGATCCCCATAGAATTAAAAAGCCGAAATTATTATGGAAAGTAATAAGCACTAAAATAAGATTTTCTAGTAGACTTTCAATATGAACTACTATTGATAACTGTTTTAATAGCATGAGTAAAATTGCATACTATTCACTAAGCCTTCGTGGTTAAGTTTTTAATTTAAAAAAAAATTGTTAACGCCAATCTATGTCATTATAATTATCTTAATTTTGTTTTTAATGGAAGAATAGTGTTGTAAATATATTCTCGAAAACTCAATCAATTTTACGTTTGGGTATGAATGGTGAATACTACACCAAAATTGTGTCTGTAGTTTTTCATCTTACTCGGAATCATTCTGCAAATCAAAGAAATCATCTTGTAATTCATCGGGCATGCTGGCAACATCAAGGGAAGAAGAGAATGGATAATGCGTAAATGCAGATTCTTCTTTTTTCAGCTCAGAGAAATAGCGATGCAGTTCGTTTTCAAGAGATTCAAGATGCCCAGAAATCGCTTCTTTCAAAATTTTAATTATCTCACAATCAGATCCATCTACCACACCGCAGATTTTCTCAAATTTACGATATTTTCAAGATTTATTTTCTTTACCGATTTTGCAGCTTTGATAAAAATGCCCCGAGATTATCATGGAAAGTTATAATATTCGTTCATTTTCCCTGAAGCTTCAGGTTAAGCTTATCTTGATGTTCGAACACATCCAACCACTCTATGTCGTTTTAAGTATACCAAAAAGTCTTGTTTCCTTTGCAATTCCAAGAACAATTTGATTTCAGATTTCAATTCAAAAACACAATTTACAACATTTCATTTGACAGCCAGCGTACTGTAATGTAGAAGAGCAGAACCTCGTGATCTATATTAATGTTTTTGCTCAGTTCTTTGAAGGCTCCAGATTTTATATAATTTACGACTTATACTAGCAATGGACTCTTGATATCTATTGGTTAGAGCAGTGGTTAGGGAGCTAAATCTTTTCTGTTTTCTGAAAGCCCGATTTTGAGCTAAACATAGATGGCGCACCATCCGTACAAACCCCCATAGCCGTTCTAACCCATTTTAATCATCCCGTTTAAAAAAAAAAACGTATTTATTTTCTCCATGCTATCTTCACAAAATAGCACCTCTTCTTTTCTATCATCCGCATGAATATAGACACAGACCAGCAACTGCGAACACGAACTCACGTCTGTTGATTCATGAACTTGAAAAGCAAACAATGGTGAAAGCTTAATTTCAATAAAAATGTGTTATTTAACATTTACGTACATGCAGCGTTTGATGAGATTTTCTCCTATTGTTTTTTTTTTGTTTTTGCTTGGCATTTTCTATCGCGACTTCATTTGATGCTTGCACTAATGCTGGTGAAAACTTCCTATTCGATCAAGTCTCTGGCGTTTGCAACTAACTTCTTACCGACGAAAGAACTCCATATCTTTTTTTGGTGTGTTTCGAATGACTTGTGTCAAATGACGTTTTAGTTTTGAAGATTTCATAGATTCGTGACTGTGAACAACTTTGTACAGTGCGCTTTGTTTCTTCTCTATTACATTTCCAGTGATGTTAACGAAGCCGAATTTCAAAAATTCTACTAAGTATTTATGTTTTGTTTCGAATTACTAAGGTTTAGTATACCAGTTGGCGACCCCCCAGAAAGACCATCGCAACCCCCAGGGGGGTCGCGACCCCCAGGTAGGGAACCCGTGCACTATAACGAAAAAAAAATCCATTGAATTCCCATTTAATTACGCATTTGCATTTACAGGCCTATAATAAAATTGTTATCCGACAGTTTGAATTAGATCTATGTATAAGTAAACCATCTTAAATTAATGAAAGTAGGTTACATGTAAGAAAGAAGTATTACTATAGTAAATCTGTATCATGCCTATCATGTAAACTGTAATACAAAAGCGAACATGCAAGGTAAACTGACGCTGTAAATTACATGTCTGAGAAAAAAAAATTTGACTTCAGTTTCCGAAAAAAAGCAAAATATGTTTTATTTATTTACTAAATCTTAAAATATTGGTTCGTATAACCGAATAACTTGTGAACCTTTTTTTTTCTCCACTAGAACTATTGTATCATATACAAGCAGTGGCGTAGGCAGGGGGGGGGGCTATAACCCCCCATAGACCCCTCGCTATATATATAAAGTTTGAGGGGGGGGGGGGTGCAAATCGAAAGTTTAAGGGGGGGGGGGGGTGCAAATCGAAAGCTTGTCCCCGGGTAAAAATTGGAACCCCCCCCCCCTTGAGACGATCCTGGCTACGCCACTGTATACAAGTTAGAATACTAAAGTACTAAAGCCCTGGTCAAAGTGTGTCGTATATTTTTCAATATACAGCCGAGTTTCCTTCCTACAGTTTTATAAGCGGCACTCTCCTCTATTTAAATAAATAGTGGTGAATTGTTATATTTTAAGAAATCATTTATTGCATGTATTATAGCATTGTATAAACGGTTTTACATATTTACAACAAGCTGCTATGGCATGGATTTGCATTGGCTGTTGGTGTATTTCTTAACGCAAACTTTATCTCTTCAGGATAACAATTTGATATACAAATATATTGTTTGATATTTCAAGCAGTGGCGTAGGCAGGGGGTGGGGTTAGGGGGGGGGGGTCATAATCCCCCCTCCATAGACCCTTCGGTATATATTTAAGTTTGATGGGGGGGGGGAGTGCAACTCGAAAGTTTGAGGGCGGGGGGTGCAAATCGAAAGTTTGAGGGGGGGGGGGGGGGTGCAAATCGAAAGTTTGTCCCTGGGTAAAAATTGGAACCCCCCCCCCCCCTTGAGACGATCCTGGCTACGCCACTGATTTAAGTTTCTTCGCCCCTTAACTTAACTTAAACAAAACCTCCGACCTTAGGAAAACGCCCCAAATAAGAAAATATGGTTTCATACAGGTAGAAAAATATTCTAATCCCAACTCCCATCATGAATTCCCGCAAACTATGTTTATTTTCGGAGATTCCCAGAAATGTTTTTTCAGTGTTTACAAACCGTCTGAAGACTGACTTGAAAATTGTTCGCCACGAGCGGCCATTTTCTACTTCTGTTTGCCAGATAAATTGACCGGGTAAAACGGACAGAAATGTGTGTGTAGCCTTGGTTGGAGGGGTGTGTTTTATTTAAACAGTTTTACGGTAATCACTCAAGATACTACAAGCAGCGTGGTGTGATGAATGTGTTCGAGTATTCTAGTCAATATCATTTGGGTGATATTTACATTATTATTACAAACACCAGAGGCGTGTGTGTGTGGGGGGGGGGGGGGTACATATGTCCCAGGGCGCCACCAAAGGAGGTGCCGAATGGGTTGGAAGAAAATATTTAAAGCTCATTTTAGCTGCAGTTTTGCATTATAAATATAAAAAAAAGTTATGGGGGGGGGGGGGCAAATTGAAAGTTTGTTCCCAGCGCCGGGATGGGTCACTACGCCTCTGCACGTACATGCACGCACACATGCGCACACACACACACACATAACTCGAAAGTATTGAGTTTGAATCCGGGTCCAGGTAAGCGAATTGTCCCTGAGTCCACCCAGCACTTATGGGTACCTAACTCAAGTAAGGGAAAATAAGAGCAGCTGGGCATAGTGCTGACCACACTTTCCCTTCATGTGTAGAGGTTTCTGACGCAGATGAACTCTAATTCATCTGCCCCCTGTGTCTTGGGCACGAAATGTAAAAAGTGATTGTTTAATAAAAGGTAAGTGCTAATGCTAGCTTCTAGTTGATGCAAATGCTATAGAACATTAGTTGGTGAAAATATTTTTATGCCCAGCGTTTCTATTGAACACAGTAAATTATTTATGAACTATGGCAGGCCGAGCTAGCACTATTTTATGTTTGTAGACGGAAGGTGGAAATCAAAGGAATTCTGGGGTTTATGGGTTAGAATAGACGTCACTAGAGCGACAAGAAGGCGTGGCCTATTGTGAGAGCACTTCCCTCCACATACTTTTATATTGGTGTTACTGAAATCGTGATTGTATAAATCGTGTTATGATGGAATTACTCTGACAATGATGGTGTTACTCTTGTTATTGTTGGATGGAACTACTTTAGTCGTGATGGTGTTAATAATATTGTCGTGATGGTACTACTTTAGTAATGATCGTTTTACTTCAATTATGATATTACTTAATCATTATGGTGTTACCCTTGTCATAATGGTAATACTATATCCATTATTATTTTACTCTGTTTATTTCTACAGTTCAAATGATATTTTAAATCATTATGACATTACTTAATCATTATTGTGTTACTTTTGTTACGTGGTAGCATTAAAACGTTATACGATGATATAATTATATTTTAGGATGAGATGGTATACCTAAATGTTCTGTCTGCTTATGAACTATATTTTTTCTTAAGCTAATTAATTAATTAATTTTCAAATTATGTAAGTTATTCCTTGGTTAAACTAGAAACTTAATTGTGTACCCTCGAACGTATATGCGCTAAGCTGGAAGCTACGGGTTCGATACCAATATACACCGACTTTCATTCTGTCTCATTAAAACTTCAAAACAAGATATAGAATATAATATGCCTGTCTGTTTCATAATTCTTATTTCAATAACACTTTTCATTATTTTTTTCATGTAAATATGTGTGAAGGGTTAAAGAGTAAATGAAATTAGGACATGGAATTGGCTGAATGGAAGTGACATTCTGAGGTGATATTCACTTGCATTATTTATTCGCAAGGGGTTGGATAAATTTATCGATTGAAAAACTGCGGAATTCATGCGCAGTGAGTTAACCCGATTAGGTGGAGGAAAAAATGTAACGATAAATTACACGATGCATTGATAATTGGATTATCTTAAGATATAACAGTGTTAGGGATTAAATAAACATTAGATTGTGACCTCAGGGAGTGCGGAATTTTAGCATAGGGGAGTGGGTGGGGATGTAGGTGTAGGTAGGTGGTGATGTAGATGTAGGTGGGTGGTGATGTAGGTGTAGGTGGGTGGTGATGTAGGTATAGGTGGGTGGTGATGTACATAATACAGCATACTGCAGGCTACAATGTAGTACACACTAAAATTATTTACATACTGCAATACATGTTTCACATTACACCAACAATTAAACCAAGTCATGAGTAATTTCACAATCTAAAAAAAAACATGTATAAAACAAAAGTTTTTGTATGTGTCCCTGCTAGAAAGAAATGAGCATGCGTTTCATGAACGTTACTTAACATTTTGATTGGTTAAGCAGCCAAATTATTAGACCCTCCACAATTACCCAGTAACACGGAGCACTCAAGAACCCATTAAATCTGATACACCCGGAAGGTTCTAGAATGAAACGAGTTTGAACTCACGCATTGTAAAAGTCTAAAAGATTTACGCGTTTGACGTAAAGGGGATGCGAGTATAATGGCACGATCGTAAAGCGCACTCTGAAGCAGCCGACACTAAAACCAAGACAAGTCTGAGAGCGCATGTCTGGGAGTTGGACGGTGCCGGGGAATGCTCGATGGCAGGCCCGGGGCACGGGCTGTGTCAACAACCGACCGGCTAAGTGGTAAACAAACAAAGGGCAGGGGTAGACAACCTTGTCTGGTCGATGGTGGTCCAGGGGCAAGGGGAGAGAATCAATAATGCTTAAAAACATCCGCGGATCAGAGAAGCCGGGGCTATCTTCATGTGTTTAATCAAGTTTTATTTAATGGCAGCATGGCTGTTAAACACCTGGACGTTAAGATCTGGTGAGTGAAATCTTTGGACATTAAGATCTGGTAATTAAAATATCTGGACCTTAATTAAGATCTGGTGAGTGAAATCTCTGGACATTAAGATCTGGTAATTAAAATATCTGGACATTAAGATCTGGTAATTAAAATATCTGGACCTTAATTAAGATCTGGTAATTAAAATCTCTGGACATTAAGATCTGGTAATTAAAATCTCTGGACATTAAGATCTGGTGATTAAATCTCTGGACATTAAGATCTGGTGATTAAAATCTCTGGACATTAAGATCTGTTGATTAAAATCTATGGACATTAAGATCTGTTGATTAAAATCTCTGGACATTAAGATCTGTTGATTAAAATCTCTGGACCTTAATTAAGATCAGGTGACTGAAATCTCTGGACATTAAGATCTGGTGATTAAAATATCTGGACATTAAGATCTGGTGATTAAAATCTCTGGACATTAAGATCTGGTGATTAAAAATCTCTGGACATTAAGATCAGGTAATTAACATCTCTGGACCCTAATTAAGATCTGATAATTAAATCTCTGGGCATTAAGATCTGGTAATTAAAATCTCTGGACATTAAGATCTGGTGATTAAAATATCTGGACATTAAGATCTGGTAATTAAAATATCTGGACATTAAGATCTGGTGATTAAAATATCTGGACATTAAGATCTGGTGATTAAAATCTCGAATCTGTTGAGACACTATGGTGTACCTGCTAAGTTAGTGGAAATAATCCAGCAACTTTACAATGGATTTTCATGCCAAGTTAGCCATGCAGGGAAACTGTCTAAAGAGTTCCAGGTCAACACAGGTGTGAGACAAGATGTCTGCTGTCGCCCCTCCTCTTCTTGGTAGTTCTCGACTGGGTGACACGCACAGCCTATGCCAGCTCTGGAAAAGGTATTCAGTGGACACTCACGGGGAAACTAGAGGATCTGGAGTTTGCAGATGATCTTGCCTTACTCTCGCACAGGCTACAGGACATGCAAGAAAAAGTTGATGCATTAGGAGCCATCTCGCAGCGCGTAGGTCTGAAGATCAACAAAGAAAAGACGGAAATGATGAGAATTAACAATAAACAGGAGGCTCCAGTGTCAATAGACGGAAGACAGGTAAATGATGTGCAAGAGTTTGTCTACCGTGGCAGCAAGATCAGCAAAACGGGAGGCACAGAGGAGGACATACGCGCTAGAGTTAATAAAGCCCGCTGCGCTTTCACAGTCCTGCGACCCATATGGAAAAGTTAGGCCATCTTCATTACCACAAAAATTAGGATATTTAACTCTAATGTCAAGGCAGTTCTGCTGTATGGAGCAGAGACATGGAGAGTCTCCAAGGCAAGCACAGCAAAGATACAGACCTTCATGAATAGATGCCTTAGACAGATACTGAAACTGAGATGGCAGGACAAAGTGCCGAACTTGGAACTATGGAGGAAAGCTAGGCAGGAGCCTATAGGTGTGCAAATAAGAAGGAGGAAGTGGCGCTGGGTGGGTCACACACTGCGAAAGGCTCACACAAATGTTACACGCCAAGCGCTTGAGTGGAACCCCCAGGGAAAGCGGAAGAGAGGGCGCCCAAGACAGACCTGGAGGCGGAGTCTTCTTGAAGAACTGAAGCCCATAGGGATGTCTTGGGAGATGTCAAAATTAATAGCCGAGGATAGGAAGAAATGGAAGGAAATGGTGGAGGCCCTATGCTCCATAAGGAGCAAAGAGGACTAAGGAAGGATTAAAATCTCTGGACCTTAAGATCTGGTAATTAAAATATCTGGAAATTAAGATCTAGTGATTAAAATCTCTGGACATTAAGATCTGGTAATTAAAATCTCTGGACATTAAGATCTGGTGATTAAAATCTCTGGACATTAAGCATCTCTCATGAAAACATAAGGACATCAAGCATGTCATTATAAAAATATGGACATTAAGCACAGAGGCAAAGCAAGGGGGGGGGGGGGGGCGGAGAGTGCGGACCGCACCGGGTGACACCATTTAGAGGGGTGTCAACAAGGCAAAAAATAGTAAAATATATAGAGAAAAATAAATGATAATTTTACTTAATTAAGTGATTAATTCGAATGTTAAATAGTGTTTTATGAGGTGGAAATCAAAAGTTTGAGGGGGGTGGGGATTGTGCAAATCGAAAGTTTGTCCCCGGGAAGGGTCGCTACGCCTCTGGGGGGTCACACCATTAAGTGCCGCACCGGGTGACACCCGACCTCGCTACGCCACTGATTTAGCATCTGTCATTAAAACATAAGTACATTAAGTTTGTCATTTTAAAAATCTTGACATTAAATATCGGTCATCATAAAAATCGGGACATTAAATATTTGTAATTAAAATTTCTGGAAATTAAGAATGCCATTAGAAATATGGACATAAATGATGCCATTAAAGATATTGACATTGAGTATGTCATTAAAAAATAAGCATATTCTGTATTTAGACATAAAAACAATTGACCTTATGAAGATAGTAAAACACCATGACAAAACCTTATTGACACACTTGACAATATCCGGACATTGAAATATGCGGACATTGAATTATCCGGACATTGAAATATCCGGACATTGAAAAATCTGGACACCACCTGGACATGGAATCACCAAGATAATACCAGACACATCTGGACACCATCTGGAACCACATAGAAAACACATTGTCATGAAAATATTTTCACATCGTTTTAACAAAAAAAATGTGGATGTTTTTAAATTGGAAACACCCCATACCAATCACCTAACATGGTGTTCATGTGTGTCATATAGTGATAGTCTAGTTCAGCAAGATGGCATAGAGTAGAATGGTAGAACCTTAAGGGTAAAGTATTGTGTCACCACTAGTTCCAGCATGGTGTCACCATAAAGGTAGAGAGTTGTTTCACCCACATACACAGTTAGGTGTCACCACACAGACACAACATGGTATCGCAACACAGTTCCAACATGGTGTCACCTCACAGTTCCAACATGGTGTCACCTCACAGACACACCATGATGTCACCTCACGGTTCCAACATGGTGTCACCCCACAGTTCCAACATGGTGTCACCTCACAGCTCCAACATGGTGTCACCCCACAGTTCCAACATGGTGTCACCACCACACTTTTACTCCGTGTTACTACCTTCATCTCACATAAAGTTCAGATGAAGCAATGACAGTGTTACCCACAGCAAACAAAGAGAAGATAACCCATACACACCGCCATCTTGGTCATACTTGATTACAATCTTGCTTAGATAACATGGATCTGCATTTCAAAAATCAAATATTTTTACTTCGTCGGCTTTTTTATTTATTTTTAATTTTTTTAAATATTTCTGGTATATTAGCATCATTATAAAATTAGAAAGAACTTTTATTGTAGTATTCGATTATTTCTCTGTGAAATTATGTTGTGAATTAAAAGATTTGAAATATGAGATATCAAGCATCATTAAAATATATTTTTTTAAATATATTATGTAATGTATATCATAAACGTATAACGAAGCGGAGTCATTGTCATTATGAATGAGCAGAATATCCAAATTATAGACCTCTGACTTAGGCCGTATAGTTGTATATGTAGACTTAATGCTGAAGGGTAGATTATGACAGCTAGAGTTAGTTAATAATAACGAAATGTGCTGTTTGAGTATAGTTGTTTCTCATAGATTGGATGCTGTCCCCTGCTTAGATTTTTCTCACCTAGATAGGATATTGTCCCCTGTATTGATTATTCTCCCTTAGATTAGTAATAAAACAGATAGTATTAGTTACCTCACAAGTTAAAGACAGTTACAAGTACTATGGACGTTTCGACCCAAGGTCTTCGTCAGCACACAACAGTGTGATTACAGATTAGACAAAAAAAGACAAACAGTAACACATTTTTTGACTTAGCTCGACAGTGTTTCGATACCCCACAAAGACGGTCTACTAGCTATTAAACACTTCTTTAATGTGAACCCCCATCCCTCTATTGACAGTAATACCATACTTAGATTAACCGAGTTAGTTCTCAACCTCAACTCGTTCGAGTTCGATGGTCAGTTCTTTGACCAAATAAGTGGGGTAGCTATGGGAACTAAAATGGGTCCTAGTTATGCGTGTCTCTTCATGGGTTACCTGGAGGGTCAAATCCAGGAAAAATACACTGGCAGAATTCCATGTTTTTATCGGCGGTACATTGATGATGGGTTAGGTATCACAGAGATGGCAGAAGAAGAACTGCAAGATTTCATATCATTCTGCAACAACTACCACCCAAACATTAAATTTACCTCTGAAATTTCAGAGAGTTCTGTTAACTTCCTGGATATGACAATATCGCTTAACACAACCAACGTTGGGACGACTGTATATTACAAACCAACCGATTCACATTCATATCTGCTTTACTCTTCGTCACACCCCCCGGCCTGCAAAAATTCTATACCATTCTCACAATTATTAAGACTGCGACGTATTTGTCAAGATGATGACGACTTTTGGATCAAGGCCCATGAGCTACTACAGTTCTTCCGACTCCGGTCATACCCGGAGCATATACTCCAGTCAGCACTACACCGCATAACAACTGTTGACCACCAAGCCTCCCTTCAACAATTTCCAAAACAAAAGTCAGATAGAACTAAACTCATCTTACCCTACCATCCTCATTCAGTTTTGGCTAAAAATATCATTATAAAAAATTATTCTATCCTCAAGTCAGACCCCCATTTAGGCCATTTATTTCAACAGAATCCTTTGGTTGTGTATAGAAGGGAACGCAACCTTAGAGACCTTTTAGTTCGCAGCCGCCTGCCACCCACTACCAACACCGGTTTTGGCACCACTCCTTGTCCCCGTAAATGCAATACCTGTCATTTCACCCTTCAGGTTGAATCACTGCAGCTGCCGAAGGGAACCCTCAAAATTAAAAATCACTTCAACTGTGAGTCCCGCAACGTAGTTTACGTCATCCAGTGCAGGCGTTGCAACATCTTTTATATCGGACAAACGGGGAAAAGATTGTCTGACAGGGTTAGCCAACACCTGCGATCTATCAACAATGAAGACGGTCTTCCTGTGGCCAAACACTTCAACAAGAGTGGGCATGACTTAAAAAAGGACTTTTGTGTAACCGCCGTTCGGTTTTGCCACAATTTTAAAAATCGCCTTAGCACTGAAACGCGACTAATACTTAAATTCGGTACACGGGCACCTGATGGCTTGAATGAACAGATATCTTTCACCTAACAACCCCCCCTCCCGCATACACCACGCCCCCAACCCCACCCCTATACGGTGTCCAAGCGTCCTTCTCACGCGTCTTTTCTTTTGGATATCGTGGCTAGCAGACAAGACGTGTTTTCACTGTCGAGCTAAGTCAAAAAATGTGTTACTGTTTGTCTTTTTTTGTCTAATCTGTAATCACACTGTTGTGTGCTGACGAAGACCTTGGGTCGAAACGTCCATAGTACTTGTAACTGTCTTTAACTTGTGAGGTAACTAATACTATCTGTTTTATTACTAATTACATTAACCTCACTGCAGCTACCATTTGTTTTTCTCCCTTAGATGGGATGCTGTCCACTGATTAGTTTTCTCCCATAGATTAGACGCTTTCAATGTTTAGATTATTCTCCCCTAAATGGGATGCTGTCCCTTAAGATTTTTCTCCCCTAGGTTGGATTATATCCCCTGTTAAGAGTTTTCTTCCCTAGATGGGATGCTGTCCCCTGTTTAGATTTATCTCCCTTAATTGGATGCTTTGTAAATACAATTTTATATTTCTCGTTTTATTAATTACCATTGTTTCACAATCACCTAAATACCAGCATCGACTTATACATAGTCTTTTAACTGAACTAAATACCATTGGTTTAATAGAAGTTTAATACCATCATCTAAGAACTTTTTCCTCCAAGATTTTCTCACAACATCACACCTACTTAAAAGAGAAATGATTATAAAGGAAAAAAAAATTACCTTACCATTTAACTCTAGGCTGTGAGATTATTTTTATATCTGGGCATCAAATTAAACACTTCAAACATGTGGGTTGCCAAAGGGTTAATATTTTTTTTTTAAAGTTCGCTAGTCGTTGACTGGTGGCAGTCCTTTTCTTTCTTTGATGGTGTATATGGCTGGAGGTTATGGCTGTGATGAGTATTTAATATAGGCTCTATGGCTGGAGGTTATGGCTGTGATGAGTGTTTATTATAGGCTCTATGGCTGGAGGTTATGGCTGTGATGATGTTCTAACATTAGCACGTGATGCTGTAAATGGCTGTTAGCTAAGACTCTGATGATGGTTTAACATGGTGTCTATGGCTGATGCCTATCGCTGTGATGAGTATTTAGTACAGGAGGCTATGGCTGTGATAAGGTTCTAGCTTGATAAATATGGCTGCATGTTACGGATGTGATGATGTTCGAACTTGGTAAATATGGCTAGAGGCTATGGCTGTGATATCGTACTAGCTTGGTAAGTATGGTTAGAGGCTGTGATAATGTTTTTGCTTGGTGAATATGGCTGAAAGTTATGGCTGTGATGATGTTCTAACTAACGTCCGCGATGATGTACATAGCTGTTGGCTATAGTGGTGTTGATGATCCAACATAAACCCCGTGACAACATATATGGCGTTCTGCTATGGCTGTGACAATGAGCATGGCTGCAAGCTAGGACAGTGATGATACCCAACAATCACTGTATGGCTGTAAAAATGTTCTGACATTGGCGAAGGGTACAGCTCTTTCTGTCAATATGTAACAGTCCCCCCCCCCCCATACACACCTTACCCCCACCCCAAACTGGCCATGAGTTGATATTTACCAAAGCTAAAAGCTCCTCTCTTATATATAACTAAGTATTTATTAGAAATTTAAAAAGATATTCTACAGCTAAAATTTTTTTTTTCCACAAGCGCAGATGTTTATGTTAACAATTGTAAAAATATGCACCGTTCTGTTATTTCATTTTTATAACGTGTAAATGTCAACAACTCTACATCTACTAGACATTTACTTGTTAAAAACTTCGTCATAACGTTAACAGTAATAGTAGACTTGATTTAATCGTCTCAAATTTACGAAGTAAAATTATTATCTCGGTGGAAAATCAATTTGTTTTTTTTTTCTCTCATGTTCCACTATTTGTACTTAATAAATTCTCATCTGTCGGATTTAGCCACCCCCCCCCCTCACCCCACTCCTGGTGACGGCTCCCAGACCAGACGACATATTTAGTCACGTGTCTGACCGAGTACTTGTGGTGTTTACACCGACTCAATGATTTATAGGTTAGCACGGCGACCCAAAAAGGCGGAAATCCGCCATTTTGTCGTGAGTAAATTCCGCGATTCAATCTGTCACGCTTGACTAATCCGTGTGGGCACTCAAAGGGTTAACCACAGTCCGTCCTTGTGGGTTAACGCTCACATATGGTGGGCTCTACGTCATTAATGGTCGTGGGAGGAGGTAAATGGTTAAGTAAGTAAATAAGCAAGGAAATAAGTAAGTAAATACAGTAAGTAAATAAATAAGAAAGTAAAATAAGAAAGAAAGAATAAGGTATGTAAATATTTAAATTATTAAATAATTAAGTAAGTAAATAATTAAGTTAATAATTAAGGAAGTAAAGAATTAAGTAAGCAAAAAAGTAGGTAAAGAATTAAGTAAGTATATAAGAAAGTAAAAAATAAACTACGTAAATGTTTGTTAGTACATAATTAATTAAGTAAATAATTAAGTAAATTTAATTAAGTAAGTTAATAATTAAGTAAGTAACGAATTAAGTAAGTAAATAAGCAAATAAATAACTAAGTAAGTAAAGATAAAAGTTAAATTAATTTAAGTTAGTAAATAATTAAGTTATTAATTATGTAAGTTAATAATTTAAAAAATAAAAATTTAAGTAAATAAATAAGTTAGTAAATAATTAAGTAGTTAAGTAATTAAGCAAATAAGTAAGGACATTAATAAGTAAGTAAACAATTAAGTAAGTAAAAAATAAACTAGGTAAATAAGTATGTAAATTATTAAGTAAGTAAATAATTGAGTAAAATTACATTTTCGCATTGTGATCAATCGGGCAGATGAAGTACTGCGCACCTGTTTCTGTAGCCTCGGCATATGAAGGGATAGGGTGGTCACTACACTGCCCAGTGGTCTTTAGCTTCCATACCGTGACTCAGACACCCATCAAGGCTGGGAAGACTCAAGGACGTCTTACGGACAATACCCCGGGATCCGAACTCGAGAATTTCGGGTTAGCGGTCATGCGATCTATCATCTGACCACGCCATCCCGTCTTTAAAGTTTTTATTTTCCTATAATCAGATCAATTATCAACTTTTTAAATCTATGAGATCAACCGACAAAGATGTCTTAGAGAATACAAACACCCCCATACGAAGTCATCGTTAGATGATACAAAAAATATATAATAAAAATATATCATTAAGCTATAGGCCAACACATTTCTCCATCCAATGTTATAAAGTGTATTAGAAGCTAAAAAATAAATTTTCCATTAGATGATCAAAAAACTCACCCCATTAATTCTTCACCAACGCCATCACCATATACTCAAGTGCCAACATCCACGGCGAAAGTTGGATGAGGTAACCCACACGTTTTGACAACCACCGCAACCGTTTCATCTCCCTGAATCCACTTACCTACTAAATATTCCCCTCAATGTCTGCCCCAGAAAGTCTGTATATTTATCTGTCTTCAGAACTCTATCTTAATCCTCGGCACAGAAAACAGCTTCCCTGACCTTTGACCTTTCCAGAATAATTTCCCTTATTCCCATTCTAAAGGGATCACTTTGAAAAAAAAAATTAAAAAGAAAAACGAAATATATAACATATATAACAGATGAATTTTCGTTTAGAAAATAAATCTAAAAAATGTAATTGATAGACAAAACGTCGGCGGAGAGATTGTGTTGACACTTGCCGTTTTTTATCATCTGTCGGTGACAATTTCAATGAGCCTTTTATTAATTTCTCGCCGTTTTTCATTTCGCAAAACGTTTCTGATAAGAAAGTGTCAGAAGGAAAGGGAAGTTACTCGGTGTAGTATTTATTTTAGTTTTACAAACTTGATTTTAAAACATAGAAATGGAGTTGTTTGAATGAGTGCGAGAGTGGGTGGAAGAGGGTGGGGGTGTTCAAATCTTTTAATTTACTACCCAACCATTTTAAGTGACGCATCTCTAACAATTTTCTCCCAAGCCACTGCAAGAATATATTTATTCCAATGTAATTACACATAAAGCCAGTGATTTTAAATTATTTTTAATATTACTAAATACAATACATAATACAATAAATGATTTGTAAAACGATTTATAAACCAAATTTATCCATAATATTTAACCTTATCGGATTAGAAGATCGCACCTTGTCCATCTACGAACAAATTTACAAGACAGCAGACGGTCTATAGGGCAAGTGAAGTAGAGTTCACTTGTTTCTGTGACCTTAGCATATGAAGAGATAGTGTGGTCAGCTCTATGCTCAGCCGCCTTTACTTTCCCTAACGTGAGTTAGGTACCCATCAGAGCTGGGTGGACTCAGGGACGGTCTACTGACTTGAACCCGGAATCGAACTCGAGAATTAGCAGTCCAGCTCTCTATCGCTAGACCACTCCGTCCCATAAGACAGCAGTAACTTGTTTGATTTTGCTGTTTTCTTTAAAATATTGGCTGATATTCGCAGCCTCATCTGCCCGGGGTTCAAACTCGGAACGTTTCGGTTTAGCAACCATGAACTCTACCGACCCGACAAAGTCTATCGCCATTATAAAAACAGATACATGAAGTTTGTGCGATTATCTACGTGATTGTTCTGTGTCAATGGCTTGAGCTCAGTGGTTCTTAACATGGGTTCGATTGAACACCAGGGGTTCAGTCAGTCAGTCTCAGAGATTCAGCGGAAGTCGAGACATACACCCGACTCTAATGATCCACGATAGGATCAGTGTTTCTTCCAGACTTTTTTCTCCGGAGGGGGGGGGGAATTGATATTTTTCGGGGGGGGGGGGGGGGGGGCGGTCAACATTTTCCGAGGTGGGCGGACATTGGCAAAAGTATATGTTTTCTATATAAATTCCATTGTGTTCTGGGGGAGGGGCGGTATACTTTCTTCGGCAGAGCCCCCCCCCCCCCCCCGAAGAGATGCCTGTAAGAAAATCTGAATAGGATTTTGTCAGTGTGGACGGAGGAGCTATTAAGAGGAGTTCGGTGAATGCGTATATGGAACTAGTCGGGATCGGTACCTTTAAAAAGGTTCAGGACTACTGCTTTGGCTTACAGTTAGTTCAGAATGCTAAATTTTTATTTGTATTATCATAATGTCCGGTCATGATAAATATGTTCAGTTTTTTGTCCAGCGTTGAGTTCACCGCCCTTGTGTTTATCAACACGATCAACATTGTCTGTGTTCACACACTGCACACCCTTGTAACATCATCAATTTTACAACGATCTGTCTATTTCATCAACACCACATCTCGATAATCCATATCCGAGTAAACATCAGACATCTTTTTTTGTTTTCAGTAACGCCTTGTATCAATACTATTTTTTATTCAAATCAACTGTTCTCCCCCCCCCCCTCCCCACCCCCAAATTTAATTCGGTTAACACGTTTGATATTTGCCCCGACTGATTATTCAATTGATAACACGACAAAGGCCTGGCAATATTAACCTAACACGGGTGCCGTCCGGGATGACACCTAAATAAAAATGACACGAAAACTAAACAACACTGAAAAGTGATCACAACTGAACGTGATAGCACTCAAACGCGATGTCAGCAGAACGTGATAGCACTCAAACGCGATGTCAGCCTAACCAGATGACACCAGAACGCGATGTCACCAGACCGAGGTGACACCAAAACGCGATAGCATCTGAACAAACGCACCAGGAACTAGTGGGAAAGATGGGGTCATCAGGAAATACAAATAACCACGTGTGTATTGTTTGGTGTGTCCAAATATGCAAGACATTTTTGTGTTGTGGTTGAGCTTTGAAAATTTAATATAGGGAGGACAAATAATTGATATCATATCACCAAGTGACAACGGTTATCCGTGTGCGTGTTTGTGTGTGTGTGTGTGCATTGTGTGTGTATGTGTGTACGTGTGTATTTGTAACGATTTTCAGAAGGTAATATTGCTAAGTTGTAACATTCAGAAACAGAGAGGATTGGTAGTGAAAGCAATCAGCAATAACTGTGTGTGCATTGTGTGTGTATGTGTGTACGTGTGTATTTGTAACGATTTTCAGAAGGTAATATTGCTAAGTTGTAACATGCACATTCAGAAACAGAGAGGAATGGTAGTGAAAGCAATAAGCAATATCTTTAATTTAATGTTATACAGCTCCAACACCCCTGGTAACGATTAGAATATATATATATATATATATATATATATATATATATATATATATATATATATATATATATATATGTTGGCTGGTACCAAATTGTTGATTCTTAAGTAAGCATGTTAGCTGGTATTATATTGTTTATTTTTAAGTAAAATGGTAACTTGGGTGCTTATTAAAGGGGTTTAGGTGACTATGACTAGTTACAGAAACCCAAGGGGTTAATCTAAGATATTGGGCATGAGCAGGCTAGGGGAAATCTAAAATTTAATTAAATGTTATCGGCTCACTCTGGTCGTTAAGGGCCACGAGCTCTATGCAGGTGCATGAGTGGCACGTAATGCTGGGAAGACACCCGCGGTGATTTATGTCTAAAGTTGAGTTCGGACATGCCGCTGGACGTCTCGGTAGAATCATTACTCATGATCTCTGTTGTGGTCAGTTGTCAGGTGTGAAACGCGGCGGGAGTACCGCGTGGTCGTGCGTTAGCTCGAGCGGTGTATGACACGATCGTTAGCCCTGAGACAACGTGAAGATCTATAGCGGTCAGTTATCGGGTGTGCAACGCATGGGCGCATAGTGACCGGTGTTATCTCGAATGTTGAGAGATGGTACGGAGCCCAACTCGGGTTCTATAGCTCTAGGGAGATGATAAGGGGGGCAAGACTAACCTATATATGAGGAAGGGTGACTATGTTGAGGTCTCTTTCTCACAGACACATAGCTGAGGCTAGACACGATGGTCTAGGCCTCGGATGGTGGCAGCCTTGAAGGCTGGCCACTAAGGCTGGATTATTGTCCCAGCCGATGTTTTGTTGCTGTACATATGTGCTTCGTTCCAGATATTTACATATGTGACCTATGTTTATACATGTGGCCAATGTTGTACCAGTGGCCAAACGTCTGCCGGGTAGATATGTTGTTCGTTCCAGTGGCCATTATCTTTGTGGCCCGATGTTTGTACCAGTGGCCAAATGTTTTATTCCAGTGGCTGGAAATCTTCCTGCCGTGTAGATATGTTCTTCGTTCCAGTGGCCATTATCTTTGTGGCCCGATGTTTGTACAAGTGGCTCAATGTTTATTTCAGTGGCTGGAAATATCCCTGCCGCTTGAGTGTCGAGCTAGATTGTTGTGAGTACTGATGAGTATTCATAGATGGACTTTAACCATGTTTGATTAGTGGAATCAGAATTAGTGATGATAACATTTACCCGTGTGATTCTGGGATTATATAACAGTGCAAGTAGTAAAGTTAGAACTAGAGACGATGACATTTACGTTTTTGATTTTGAGATTACATAGCAGTACAAGTGAAATTAGGACTAGGAAGAATAACTTTGACAAGTGTGATTCTGAGATTACATAAGCAGTGCAAGTATTTAAGTTAGGACTAGAGGAAATGACATTCATATGTATAAATTCTGAGTTGTGTAAATGTAGGTTTGCTATCCACACTTATATATGTGTTTTCTATGAATTAATGTCAGTAACTACTGTGAATAATTCCACATCGAAATGTAAGTTTGATTATTTTTGTCTTTTTGACTTGTATTAGGAATTCAAGTGATGTTTTCTTGAATATGAAAGACTGGCCAGGTCTTATTTGTATTGTGTCTTTGCTTTTAACATATAAACCTTTGTGACGTCAAACAAAGATAAATAAATGCATATTATGTGTGTTTACTATGTTTTATTTTTAGTTTAATATTGGTGTTGTATAGATGTTAATTAGTTCTGCTCAGGTCTATTAGACCCCTTTGCCACCACACAAAGGTGCACGGATGAGTGAATAAGATCACCTCTTCGGTTTAAACTCCCCTAACATTTGGTGTCGGAAGTGGGAACGAAGAAATCTATTTCTCGACGAACCCCTAACATTTGGTAGCAACGAGTGGGATCCGTGCTTGAGCAAACTAAATTAAGATTTTTTAAAATTGTTTTTTTATATATGTTGAGTATGTGTTGGTTTACCTCAGCATAATTTTTTTATGTGTATTCTTTTTTTATTTGCATTGTTAACTTTTGGAACGTGTAGAATACGTTTAATTTACTGTAAGAATTTTTGTGTGATTACTGTTATTTTTGTGTGTTCCTGATGAACACATGGTGCTAATGTGACACTTTTTATTAGCACTGACAGTACTATTTTTAGACCATTTTTAAGAAGAATTTGGGTAGCCAGTTAACATGCAACCTTTGTAAGTTTTAATGGTGTTGAACGTATAATTGGCAACTATGGTATTCGTTGAATAGTAAATATTGTGGATGAAACATGCTGTTACGTAATTTTATGACTGGGAAGACTTGGCTGATATTGGTACTGGATGTACATTATCAGGCCTTGTGGTATAAAATTATGTGTGACTGACTGGTATTTATCTTTATTGATGGCCATTTATTTGTAGTCGAAAGGCGTGATTTGTCCATTTTGGTTAACTACCCTTTAAAGATAAGTACGTGTTTATACCTGGTTTCAGTAGTTGTTCATTTTTGAGACATTTCAGTATGCTCATTAATGTTTTTGCCTTCAGTGGCCTTTACTGTAAACTAGAGGTATGTGTTGTGTCAGTAGGTGAATAGTAAGGTAGAATGTTTATCCCAATTAGTTGCCATTGTTAAGTTGATTGCGGGGACGCAATCATTTTTGCGGGGGAAGCGTGTTGGCTGGTACCAAATTGTTGATTCTTAAGTAAGCATGTTAGCTGGTATTATATTGTTTATTTTTAAGTAAAATGGTAACTTGGGTGCTTATTAAAGGGGTTTAGGTGACTATGACTAGTTACAGAAACCCAAGGGGTTAATCTAAGATATTGGGCATGAGCAGGCTAGGGGAAATCTAAAATTTAATTAAATGTTATCGGCTCACTCTGGTCGTTAAGGGCCACGAGCTCTATGCAGGTGCATGAGTGGCACGTAATGCTGGGAAGACACCCGCGGTGATTTATGTCTAAAGTTGAGTTCGGACATGCCGCTGGACGTCTCGGTAGAATCATTACTCATGATCTCTGTTGTGGTCAGTTGTCAGGTGTGAAACGCGGCGGGAGTACCGCGTGGTCGTGCGTTAGCTCGAGCGGTGTATGACACGATCGTTAGCCCTGAGACAACGTGAAGATCTATAGCGGTCAGTTATCGGGTGTGCAACGCATGGGCGCATAGTGACCGGTGTTATCTCGAATGTTGAGAGATGGTACGGAGCCCAACTCGGGTTCTATAGCTCTAGGGAGATGATAAGGGGGGCAAGACTAACCTATATATGAGGAAGGGTGACTATGTTGAGGTCTCTTTCTCACAGACACATAGCTGAGGCTAGACACGATGGTCTAGGCCTCGGATGGTGGCAGCCTTGAAGGCTGGCCACTAAGGCTGGATTATTGTCCCAGCCGATGTTTTGTTGCTGTACATATGTGCTTCGTTCCAGATATTTACATATGTGACCTATGTTTATACATGTGGCCAATGTTGTACCAGTGGCCAAACGTCTGCCGGGTAGATATGTTGTTCGTTCCAGTGGCCATTATCTTTGTGGCCCGATGTTTGTACCAGTGGCCAAATGTTTTATTCCAGTGGCTGGAAATCTTCCTGCCGTGTAGATATGTTCTTCGTTCCAGTGGCCATTATCTTTGTGGCCCGATGTTTGTACAAGTGGCTCAATGTTTATTTCAGTGGCTGGAAATATCCCTGCCGCTTGAGTGTCGAGCTAGATTGTTGTGAGTACTGATGAGTATTCATAGATGGACTTTAACCATGTTTGATTAGTGGAATCAGAATTAGTGATGATAACATTTACCCGTGTGATTCTGGGATTATATAACAGTGCAAGTAGTAAAGTTAGAACTAGAGACGATGACATTTACGTTTTTGATTTTGAGATTACATAGCAGTACAAGTGAAATTAGGACTAGGAAGAATAACTTTGACAAGTGTGATTCTGAGATTACATAAGCAGTGCAAGTATTTAAGTTAGGACTAGAGGAAATGACATTCATATGTATAAATTCTGAGTTGTGTAAATGTAGGTTTGCTATCCACACTTATATATGTGTTTTCTATGAATTAATGTCAGTAACTACTGTGAATAATTCCACATCGAAATGTAAGTTTGATTATTTTTGTCTTTTTGACTTGTATTAGAAATTCAAGTGATGTTTTCTTGAATATGAAAGACTGGCCAGGTCTTATTTGTATTGTGTCTTTGCTTTTAACATATAAACCTTTGTGACGTCAAACAAAGATAAATAAATGCATATTATGTGTGTTTACTATGTTTTATTTTTAGTTTAATATTGGTGTTGTATAGATGTTAATTAGTTCTGCTCAGGTCTATTAGACCCCTTTGCCACCACACAAAGGTGCACGGATGAGTGAATAAGATCACCTCTTCGGTTTAAACTCCCCTAACATTTGGTGTCGGAAGTGGGATATAAGATATTTATTTCTCGACGAACCCCTAACATATATATATATATATATAGGTTTTTTTAACTTGTCAGTACACATAGATTATATATAATTGCGAATTGGAATCTTATGTAATAAAAATGAGATATTGTTGATATAGGTTTATGTATAAACCTAAACGACATTATGCTTTGTAAAACAATGATTGATTCTGATTGCCCTGAACATGTTGTGTATTGAAATATGCGAAGACCTTCATCCAAGCGGAATAGAGATATGCTTAACAGGGCTGTCGTTATACGTAAGTGGAAATTAGCTGTCAACGTCATTTTTAGGCTGCAACGCTGAATTTGATTATCTTGTCACCTGTCAAATGTTATTGTATATATGTTTTATTTCGTTTTCTCCATCGTCATCAACATCGTCATTAGCATAAACATAATCATCATCAAACATTGCTAGTTTACCAATCACCTTCATTATCTACTTATTATCATCTTGTTCAGTGTTTTTTTCAGACATTTCTCTCCCGGGGGTACTTTTAATTTTCGGCCGGGGTAGGGGGGCTGACGAAAATTTACGGGGGGGGGGGGGGGGGGAGGGAGAGGCAGGGGGCGGTTATTTATCATTCTTTTCGTTACCTCACTAATTATAATTGTCAACAACAACCTAATAAACATAATTATCATTACTGTCGTCTTCAATATCATAATCGCTGTTAACATCACAATCATAGTCGTCACTATCAACATCATCACTATTATCTTTAAGATAATCATCACACTATCAACAATGACTATCACTATTGTCAACATAATTACATCCTGATACTAATTAGCCTATTTCCATTAGCATGACCATCAACATCACGTGTAATCCTAGAATCCTTTTGTTTTAAACGAGTGGTCAAAACAACAAAGTCTAAATAGATTTTACTTATAATTGCAATAACTGAAAACAACGATCATAAATCAACATACATGTGGGGGGATATATTTTTTCGCAGTAGCTTAGTTCTAATCAAAGGGATATAACTCAGTAAAATAGTGGGTTTTTGTGATTATCTCAGTACATTCCCTTGCTACAAATGCTTCTCACTGAAGTGATACTTCAATAATTTTGATGCCTTTATATAACATAATATAAATCTGTTGAAAAAAAATATTTGTTGCGCAGTGGGCTAAATTAGTTCTTGTTCAAAGCGATATAACACAGTTTTAAAAAAATTGTTGTTTTTTTTAAAGATTCCCCCAGTACATTCCCTTACTACCAATACTTCTTCCTGGTACTGATATTTCAGTAATTATAAGAAAGACCTACAATACAGATTATGTAGGTGCCTTTATATAACTTTTTACAAATATATATATATATATATATATATATATATATATATATATATATATATATATATATATATATATATATATATATATATATATATATATATATATAATATACATACACGTTTATTCGTTTATACCTCTAGTTTCTAATGTCTTAAGCTTATTGTGAACTTTAAACTTGTAAACTAACCAACTGGCCAGTTCCAAAAATACTACTTGAAAGAGGAAACATAATTATGATATTTTCCTGAAAAAATACATTAATCCGGTCTGATAACCTTCCTGCTATTGACATATGTTGATTTGTGGAGTAGACAAGCTTTTCCAATGCGAGACATTTTCAAAAATAAATTGTCATTAAAAAAATTTAAAAAAAAAAAAAAAAAATATATATATATATATATATATATATATATATATATATATATATATATATATATATATATATATATATATATATATCTAATATATAAAGCTCAATTCTGTAACGCATTTGTTTGTCGTTGGCATTTCTACGGATTTAAGTGTTAGATCAATTATCGTGCGCAGTTGTCTAAATTTATGAGTTAAAAAATTACTATTAAAAGTGTTGGGAAATCATTTTCATTTTTCAAATTATAGTAATAATTGTCGGCATGTTCATTAAACACAAGTTTTAAAAAAATATCATCTTTTACAAAAATTCTAATTATGTTTTTATTTAGTCCTATAGCGCTTACTTCCCTTTGATAAATTAGGCAAAACACAATTACTTCCCTTTATGAAACCATTGCATTAGTTGAAAAGCATTTACTTTTTAATTACTTTGTTTTGGTGTTGGGAAAAAAATAATTACATAATTAGCGGGGATTGATCAAGTGCAAATGTTTTAGGTATTTTACGGATTAGCTTGGAGTATTATAATTGTTCATTAAATTGAAACAGGCGCGTTCGTTTAAGTGAGTGCAAAAACTATGAATAAGTTGGGGTACTATAGTCGTTTATTAAGCTAAAACAGGCGATTCTGCCCCGGGCGTTTATGTTCGCGTTAGTGTTTTCTTTGTGTTTAGGTGGGTTTGCGTTAGTGGTTGCGTTTTGATTTGGTTCGTTTTTGTTCTTTCTTTTTTCGTTTTTGTTTGTGTTTTTTTTTTGTTTGGGTTTGTATTTGTGTTTTTGGTTGGTTTTGCGTTTGGATTTGGTTTGTTTTTGTTTGCTTTTTCGTTGTTTTTTTTTTTTTGGTATTGGTGTTTGTGGTTGGGTTTGTTGTTAGGTTTTTGTTTTCGTTTGTTTTTTCTTTGTGTTTGTATTGGTGTTTGTGGTTGGGTTTGTTGTTAGGTTTTTGTTTTCGTTTGTATTTCTAATTGTGTTAGCGTTATGTTTGCGTTTTGTTGTTTTGGTTGGTTGTGGTTTGGGTGGGCAATGCCGGGTTTATGATGATTACTAAACACACAGGTAATGGTCTTTAACAGAAAGGTTTTTCACAGAAGCCAGAGCAGGGCCTGGCCGGGACGGCTAGTCTAATATATAAAGCTCAGTTCTGTAACGTGTGGCAAAAAAAAGTTTGTCGTTGACACTTCTACGGATTTAAGTGTTAGATTTTTTATCGTGCTCATAGTCTAAATTTACGAGTCAAAAAATTACCATTGAAAGTATTTAAAAACAATTTTCATTCCATTTACTTAGAAGAATAATTTTCAATTATGAACGCGACATAAAATGTTTAAAAAGTGTATCGACGTTTATAAAATTTCTAAAATTGTGTCGGAAATGTATTGACTGCACAGTTACTTCCCTTTAATGAAAAATAAATCCTTAAGAAGAAAGAATTTACATTTTATTACTTTGTTTTTGGTGTTAAGAAAAAAAATAATAATTACATAATTAGCGGGGATTGATTAAGTGCAATGTCGTTAGGTATTTTTAACACTGCCTTTTATTTACTCTATACACTGAACATACTGTTCAATAATTTTATTTTTTTTTAAAATCAATAACGTTTAATAAGCCAGGTCCTACAAATCCTATACGTTTATTTCTTTCCATTTACGGATAAGCTTGGAGTATTATCATTTTTGTTCACTAAATTGAAACAGGCGCGTCCGCCGGCGCCCTTGCACGGTTCGATTTGGCACCCTGGGCTATCATGTGAGCGCTATGCTGCATAGTTTTGTTTTTAACAGTGCGATAGACTATGGGTAAGAAAGGTTACTATAGTCTTTAAGTGAATCAAATCCGGGCGTCCTCCGGCACCCCGACAGGGTGCTATTTGGCGCCCCGGGCCTTCCGGTGTACGCTATGGTATCTACGTTCGCGTGAGTTCAAAAGACTATGAATAAGTTATGCACTATAGTCGTTTACTAAGTTGAATCAGGCGGTGACGTCATGGTGCGTCCTCTGGCGCCCAGACAGGGTGCTTTTTGGGGTCCCGGGCCTCCCGTGTTCGGTTTCGCGCCTACGTTCATTAAAGTGAGTGCAAAAGACTATGAATAAGTTGGGGTACTATAGTCGTTTATTAAGTTGAAGTAGGCGATTCAGCCCCGTGAGCACTTTGCGTTTATATTCGCGTTAGTGTTTTCTTTGTGTTTAGGTTGGGTTTGCGTTAGTGGTTGCGTTTTGATTTGGTTCGTTTTTGTTCTTTCTTTTTTCGTTTTCGTTTGTGTTTTATTTTCATTGGGTTTGTGTTTGTATTTGTGTTTGAGGTTGGTTTTGCGTTTGGATTTGGTTTGTTTTCGTTTGCTTTTTCGTTTGTTTTTTTTCTTTGGGTTTGTGTTTGTGTTTGTGGTTGGTTTTGTGTTTGGATTTGGTTTGTTTTCGTTTGCTTTTTTTTTTGTGTTCGTATTGGTGTTTGTGGTTGTGGTTGGTTTGTTGTAAGTTTTTGTTTTCGTTTGTATTTGTAATTGTGTTAGCGTTATGTTTGCGTTTTGTTGTTTTGGTTTTGGTTGGTTGTGGTTTGGGTGGGCAATGCCGGGTTTATGATGATTACTAAACACACAGGTGATGGTCTTTAACAGAAGGGTTTTTCACAGAAGCCAGAGCAGGGCCTAGCCGGGACGGCTAGTCTAATATATAAAGCTCAGTTCTGTAACGTTTGGCAAAAAAGTTTGTCGTTGACACTTCTACGGATTTAAGTGTTAGATTTTTTATCGTGCTCATAGTCTAAATTTACGAGTCAAGAAATTACCATTGAAAGTCTTTAAAAACAATTTTCATTCTATTTACTTAGAAGAATAATTTTCAATTATGAACACGACATAAAATTTTTAAAAAGTGTATCGACGTTTATAAAATTTCTATAATTGTGTCGGAAATGTATTGACTGCACAGTTACTTCCCTTTAATAAACAAAAAATTCTTAAGAAGAAAGAATTTACATTTTATTACTTTGTTTTTGGTGTTAAGAAAAAAAAATAATTACATAAGTAGCGGGGATTGATTAAGTGCAATGTCGTTAGGTATTTTTAACACTGCCTTTTATTTATTCTATACACTGAACATACTGTTCAATATTTATTTTTTTTAAATCAATAACATTTAATAAGCCAGTTCCTACAAATCCTATATGTTTATTTCTTTCCATTTACGGATAAGCTTGGAGTATTATCATTTTTGTTCACTAAATTGAAACAGGCGCGTCCGCCGGCGCCCTTGCACGGTTCGATTTGGCACCCTGGGCTATCATGTGAGCGCTATGCTGCATAGTTTTGTTTTTAACAGTGCGATAGACTATGGGTAAGAAAGGTTACTATAGTCTTTAAGTGAATCAAATCCGGGCGTCCTCCGGCACCCCGACAGGGTGCTATTTGGCGCCCCGGGCCTTCCGGTGTACGCTATGGTATCTACGTTCGCGTGAGTTCCAAAGACTATGAATAAGTTATGTACTATAGTCGTTTACTAAGTTCAATCAGGCGGTGACGTCATGGTGCGTCCTCTGGCGCCCAGACAGTGTGCTATTTGGGGTCCCGGGCCTCCCGTGTTCGGTTTCGCGCCTACGTTCATTAAAGTGAGTGCAAAAGACTATGAATAAGTTGGGGTACTATAGTCGTTTATTAAGCTGAAACAGGCGATTCCGCCCCGGGCTAGACTCTGAGCACTGTGCGTTTATGTTCGCGTTAGTGTTTTCTTTGTGTTTAGGTTGGGTTTGCGTTAGTGGTTGCGTTTTGATTTTGTTCGTTTTTGTTCTTTCTTTTTTCGTTTTCGTTTGTGTTTTATTTTCTTTGCGTTTGTGTTTGTATTTGTGTTTGTGGTTGGTTTTGCGTTTGTATTTGGTTTGTTTTCGTTTGTTTTTTCGTTTGTGTTTTTTTCTTTGGGTTTGTGGTTGGTTTTGCATTTGGATTTGGTTTGTTTTCGTTTGCTTTTTCGTTTGTTTTTTTCTTTGTGTTCGTATTGGTGTTTGTGGTTGTGGTTGGGTTAGTTGTTAGGTTTTTGTTTTCGTTTGTATTTGTAATTGTGTTAGCGTTATGTTTGCGTTTTGTTGTTTTGGTTTTGGTTTGGGTGTGCAATGCCGGGTTTATGATGATAACTAAACACACAGGTAATGGTCTTTAACAGAAAGGTTTTTCACAGAAGCCAGAGCAGGGCCTGGCCAGAGCAGGGCCTGGCCGGGACGGCTAGTCTAATATATAAAGCTCAGTTCTGTAACGTGTGGCAAAGAAAAAGTTTGTCGTTGACACTTCTACGGATTTAAGTGTTAGATTTTTTATCGTGCTCAAAGTCTAAATTTACGAGTCAAAAAATTACCATTGAAAGTCTTTAAAAACAATTTTCATTCTATTTACTTAGAAGAATAATTTTCAATTATGAACACGACATAAAATTTTTAAAAAGTGTATCGACGTTTATAAAATTTCTAAAATTGTGTCGGAAATGTATTGACTGCACAGTTACTTCCCTTTAATAAAAAAAAATTCTTAAGAAGAAAGAATTTACATTTTTACAAGCTTTTATTTAACTCACTTCCTCGTCGGTCTGTCTGTCTAGACGGAAACGCAGGAGTGAAAATTCGGACAGTTCTACTTGACCGATACGATTCACAGTTGGCACGTGGGTCAAGACATGAAGACAATGCAATCTGAAACTAAATTTGACTTAATTGGATGCCTGATTAATTTTTTATTAATTAATTAAAATTTGGACCGAATTAGTAGGCATGTCTAGCCAACCACACCACACGCGTCATCACCTTCAATAGCTGCGCCATCACGTAATGGCTGCGTTCAAAAACAATTGCGCGCCTACTAAACGTGATGTTCAGCAGGCGCGCAATGGTGTTTAGTCATGTAACTCTATTGTAAATAAAACATGTAAAGTACTGAAAAAAAATTCATAAAAAACGTTTTAATAACAAGCTTTTATGTAATGATGCACTAAAAAGTAGAAAATAAATTATAGACTACTATTTAAATAACTATAAAGAAAAGCGTGGGTGTCTTCCTTAACATTAGTAAAGGTATCCAATAGATACTAAAGTGACCCACGCTTTTCTTTATAGTTATTTAAATAGTAGTCTATAATTTATTTTCTACTTTTTAGTGCATCATTACATAAAAGCTTGTTATTAAAACGTTTTTTATGAATTTTTTTTATTACTTTGTTTTTGGTGTTAAGAAAAAAAATAATTACATAATTAGCGGGGATTGATTAAGTGCAATGTCGTTAGGTATTTTTAACACTGCCTTTTATTTATTCTATACACTGAACATACTTTTTACTAATTATTATTTTTTTTAAATCAATAACATTTAATAAGCCAGGTCCTACAAATCCTATACGTTTATTTCTTTCCATTTACGGATAAGCTTGGAGTATTATCATTTTTGTTCACTAAATTGAAACAGGCGCGTCCGCCGGCGCCCCTGCACGGTTCGATTTGGCACCCTGGGCTATCATGTGAGCGCTATGCTGCATAATTTTGTTTTTAACAGTGCGATAGACTATGGATAAGAAAGGTTACTATAGTCTTTAAGTAATCAAATCCGGGCGTCCTCCGGCACCCCGACAGGGTGCTATTTGGCGCCCCGGGCCTTCCGGTGTACGCTATGGTATATACGTTCGCGTGAGTTCAAAAGACTATGAATAAGTTATGTACTATAGTCGTTTACTAAGTTCAATCAGGCGGTGACGTCATGGTGCGTCCTCTGGCGCCCAGACAGTGTGCTATTTGGGGTCCCGGGCCTCCCGTGTTCGGTTTCGCGCCTACGTTCATTAAAGTGAGTGCAAAAGACTATGAATAAGTTGGGGTACTATAGTCGTTTATTAAGCTGAAACAGGCGATTCCGCCCCGGGCTAGACTCTGAGCACTGTGCGTTTATGTTCGCGTTAGTGTTTTCTTTGTGTTTAGGTTGGGTTTGCGTTAGTGGTTGCGTTTTGATTTGGTTCGTTTTTGTTCTTTCTTTTTTCGTTTTCGTTTGTGTTTTATCTTCTTTGCGTTTGTGTTTGTATTTGTGTTTGTGGTTGGTTTTGCGTTTGTATTTGGTTTGTTTTCGTTTGTTTTTTCGTTTGTGTTTTTTTCTTTGGGTTTGTGGTTGGTTTTGCATTTGGATTTGGTTTGTTTTCGTTTGCTTTTTCGTTTGTTTTTTTTCTTTGTGTTCGTATTGGTGTTTGTGGTTGTGGTTGGGTTAGTTGTTAGGTTTTTGTTTTCGTTTGTATTTGTAATTGTGTTAGCTTTATGTTTGCGTTTTGTTGTTTTGGTTTGGGTTTGGGTGTGCAATGCCAGGTTTATGATGATTACTAAACACACAGGTAATGGTCTTTAACAGAAAGGTTTTTCACAGAAGCCAGAGCGGACCGCACCGGGTGACACCATTTATTGGGGTGACACCAAGGCTTAAAAATAGCAAAATATATATATAGAAAAACTTGATGGGGGGGGGTGCAAATCGAAAACTTGAGGAGGGGGGTGCAAATCGAAAACTTGAAAGTTTGTCCCCGGGAAGGGTCGCAACGCCTATGGGGGGAGGGGGGTGACACCATTAAGTGCCGCACCGGGTGACACCCGACCTCGCTACGCCACTGCTGGTATGTATTTGCTAAGGGAACAGAATCAGGGGTCTCACGTTTACCTCATTACTGACGTGTTTCCGGTTCGATCCAATTACCACTGGACAGATGTTGAAAGGATGATATTATAGCAGCTGTTACCTAGTGTCTATTGTAAAGATGGTAGATAGCTCAGAGCTATTAGCTCCTATATATTAGATATATCATTCGGTTAACGTGTTCACTTTGATGCTAAATTATTACTCTTAGCTGTTAGCTTCTAGCTGTTAGCCTCTAGCTGTTCGCCCCTATCTGTTAAAGCAGGGGTCTCCAAACTACGGCCCGCGGGCCGAATGCGGCCCGCGAGGTCATTTCATCCGGCCCGCGACGATCTTTTTGTTCACTGAATAAATGTTTTTTGGAGGTGGCTGAGGAGCTTTGCACAGAACATTCTAAACAATTTGAAAATGCAGCTTTGGGTGCAAATACCATTGCCCGCCGTGTTGCAGACATTGGTGAAAACATCGTGACTCAAATACAGAAAAATGCAAGCAAGATTCGCCATTTTTCAATTGCAATGGATGAGTCGCTGGACAGTTGTTCCACCTCAAGTTCTTGTGTTCATTAGAGGTGTGGATGAAGACATGAACATAACACAAGAGCTGGCTTCCCTAAATAGAATGTATGGCACTGTTACCGAAGAGGATATCTAACCATCAGAGGCGTAGCAAGGGGGGGTGGGCGGGGCGGGGGTTGCAAATCGAAAGTTTGAAAAAGGGGGGGGGGGGGTGCAAATCGAAAATTGAAAGTTTGTCCCCGGGAAGGGTCGCTACGCCACTGCTAACCATACATAGTTCAGACAAACACAAAATCGCAAGATTTACCATATTTCACATCATTAAGATGTCTAATTTTGCGAGAAAGTTCTGAGCAGAGTATTTAAGTTAAGAAAGGAAATAGGTGAATTCCTGGAAAGTAAAGGCAAGCCACAGCCATTATTGTCTGATGAAGAGAGAGTGGGTATAGAAATTGGCCTCTGCTGCAAACATAACTAGTCATTTACATTTTCTGAACCTAAAACGGCAAGAGAGGGAAATCTAGTTTCTGATCTATACACCCACATAAAGGCCTTCAGATACAAACTTGTCATGATTTTGGAACAAGTAAAGGCTAACAACTTGACACACTTTCAGCATTGCAAGGTCTTTACGGCTGAAGCAACCACTGAGTTCCCCACGTCATTTACATACGAGATCATTAAAGACCACCAGCTGCAGTTTCAGTAGCGGTTTTCTGACTTGGATTCAAAGACAGAATAAGTGAGACTGTTTCAAAGCCAATTTGAAGCAAATGTGGCCAGTTGCAATATTGAAATGCAGCTGGAGGTAATTGAATTGCAAGAAAATGACTTCCTTGGAGACACGTTCAAAGAAGGGCGGATGGGTTTTCTTAAGTTTTCGCACAAGGAAGACATTCCTAATATTAAAACTTTTGCATCAAAGTACCTTTCAAATTTTGGAACAACATACGTGTGTGAATAAACATTTTCAATAATGAATAACGTGAAAAATAATTTGAGAGCAAACTTGGACCTCGAGTGGGGGGGGGGGGGGGTGGACTCTTAACATTTGTATATATTTCTATATAAATTATATTTCGTATGGGGGAGGGGGGGCGGTAGACGTTCTTCGGTGGGTGGGTGGGGGGGGGGGGCACCACCCCGAAGAGATGCCTAAAAAAAACTCTGGCCCCCGAACTGATATTTGATAGTTAATGCGGCCCTCGGGCTGAAAAGTTTGGAGACCCCTGTGTTAAAGTGTACTATTTAGCTTCCAGCTGCAATAGTTATATATTATTGTATATCTTTGCTATTAGATATTGCTTATAACTGATAATTCCTAGCTAGTAGCTTCTAGCTGATAGCCCCTAGCTTTTA
Source organism: Physella acuta (assembly GCF_028476545.2). Taxonomy (NCBI): domain Eukaryota; kingdom Metazoa; phylum Mollusca; class Gastropoda; family Physidae; genus Physella; species Physella acuta. The sequence continues at coordinate 284,307 of NW_026731643.1, forward strand.
GCTTCTATCAGTGAAAGTGTACTATTTAGCTTCCATAGTTGCAGCTATTTTTGCTCCTATGTATCATATGCTTATAACTGTTAGCTATTCTCTGTTAGCTACTTGTTGATAGCTTCTAACTGTTAGCCCCTAGCTGATAGTTTATAACTGTTAGCCCCTGGCCGGTAGCTTCTAACTGTTAGTCCCTAGCTGATATATTATAACTGTTAGCCTCTAGCTGATAGTTTATAACTGTGCTGATAGTTTATAACTGTTAGCCCCTAGCTGATAGCTTCTAACTATTAGTCCCTAGCTGATATATTATAACTGTTAGCCCCTAGCTGATAGTTTATAACTGTTAGCCCCTAGCTGATAGCTTCTAACTATTAGTCCCTAGCTGATATATTATAACTGTTAGCCCCTAGCTGATAGTTTATAACTGTTAGCCCCTAGCCGATAGTTTATAACTGTTAGTCCCTAGCTGCTAGTTTATAACTGTTAGCCCCTAGCTGATAGCTTCTAACTATTAGTCCCTAGCTGATATATTATAACTGTTAGCCCCTAGCTGATAGTTTATAACTGTTAGCCACTAGCCAATAATTTATAACTGCTAGCCCCTAGTAAATAGCTTATGACTGTTATCACCTAGCTGATAGTTTACAACTGTTATCCCCTAGCCTACAGCTAGTAACTGTTAGTCCCTAACCGACAGCTAGTAACTGTTAGCCCCGACAGCTTATAAAGATATCTGTTAGCTACTTGTTGATAGCTTCTAACTCCTACACAACTGTATCTGTTTGTTCTAAAATTTATAACCTGCTAGCACCAGTTGTCTGTTCCTTATTGTTAGGCACTGGCCTTTAATGTAAACACTGCAGTGGTTGGGTGTAGCAGGTCGTGGTACGGTGCTAGAAACTCTAGCAGCGACTAAATCAGGCCTAGTACCAAACGTCTGCTCAAAATGTGTTGCTGTATTGTGTATGTCTACATTGCTCCTGGTCTATAAGGGGGTCATAAATTAATTACGTCACATCCCTAAGGGGGTCGGGGGTGTGAGGGGTGAAGTTTTATGACGATGTGTCGGGAAGGATTGCAAGGTGTACAGATAATGTTACGTCACGTTTTTGTTAATTAAAATGTAATCTTAGAAACTGAAATTTAGCATTTTTAATAACTATTTGGAATCCCTTGTTTGTAAAAAAAAATATGTAATAAAATTGAATCAGGCTTATTTTGCCTAAGTTCACTTAATGAAAAATCTTGTTTTTAAAAAAAAAAATGTGACGTCATTTGAAAGAGGGGAGGGAGAGGGGGAGGGAGGTGGGGGTGGGGGCTAATGGCAGTGGGTGTGACTTCTCGTCTAGATGGTAATGGGGAAGTGTCAAGCATCAGATAAAGGATAACGTCGTTTCTGAAAGCCCCCCTCCCGCCCGCATAAAGGCCTATCTGCACAAAAGCTTGTTCATTTTTCATATGACTCCTACGTCATGCACGTTTAGAAGTGATTTGCCTATTTTTTCGGATGATCTAAGATTTTTAAAAACAGTTCCCTTTCGAACCTGGCGGTTCATAGGGCAGGTGATGTAGAGTTCACCTGTTTCTGTGACCTCGGGATATGAAGGGATAGTGTGAGCAGCACCATGTCAATTCGCCTTTACCTTCCCTAACTTTAGGTACCCAAAACATTTTAACTACCGCCTAAATTATGACCGTAACGTTCACTTCCCTGTTTTCATTTTGTTTTAACACAAATCGGGTAGTTATATTCAATAAGTTAGTCCAGTAGCGTATTGAGGGGGGGGGGGGGGGGCGGGGGGGACATATGTCCCCGGGCGCCGACCTTAGGGGGGAGGGGTGCAAATCGAAATCTCGAGAGGGGGGGTGCAAATCGAAATCTTGACGGGGGGGGGGGGGGATCGCTACGCCTCTGAGTAAGTCTTCCAAATATATGTTGACGCAAAGCTTCACTTGGCTTCAGACATCTTGTCTACATGTCTACTCCACCGTTCAGTCTTTGTCTATTATACTTCCTCAATATGTAAACCTATTCACATATTTCAAAACTCTTACAGCTGTTTTTTACTGCCTTGTGTTATTTGTATTTATTCTTAATATGGAGCATGCTTAATGTATGCCATATAACTATCTCTGATAAAGTTGTGAGAATATATTTTATGAAGTACCAAATTAATTCGGCAAATCTCCATTTTGTCATTACTTTTGTCACATACGGGCAAATGTCCACTTGAGAAAACGGCATTTGTGCAAATCTTTGTGTCTCTCGTTCTATTACAGGTAGATCGGTTTACGTTAAACCTTTACTAGGGATAGGCACCAGAGGCGTAGCGAGGGGGGGGGGGGGCTGCGTTAGTATTATCTGAACACAGTTTCAAGCAAGCACCGTGAGGGGGGAGGGGGGGGGGTCAATGAATTAAATTAATCCAGACAAAAAAAATATTTGAATACATATAAGCATGCGTATACACATACTTACAAGTGTTTATGGAATATATACACACACACACACACACACACATATATATATATATATATATATATATATATATATAATATATATACATAAATACATTTTTTTCTTACGAGGGGCGGGAGGGGATGGGGGTGACACCATTAGGCGCCCCACCGGGTGACACCCGACCTGGCTACGCCACTGCTCAAACCTAAATGCTTGAGAATCAACCCTTTGCGTGATGTGCACGTTATTATAATGAACAATGGGGTGTCTAGGGTGACATAAAATGGGCGCCCACACACCCTCTCTACTCCACTTGAGAATTTAATTTTTTTGATCTGAAGTATGGTGAGAATCAAGGGGGGTCTATCATAGAGCGGAAAACAAGTTCTGAATGAAATATTTAGACATGTCAGAGCATAAAGAAATTTGTCTGTATTCCCAGGTAAAGTATTTATAGCCGACATGAAGTGCTTTTCATGCGTTGAGAGTTGTTGCTTCGGTGCTCTGCGGAGCGTGGAAATATCTTGAATTAAATGTAACATTTTCACCTTCACATTACGCTGAGGTAAGCTGGATTATGAGTAAGGGTTACTGAGGATGGGTGGGGCGTTAGATAACGACAACACCCAAGCTAGCTGTGATGATAGATCTGATAACTTATGTGTTAGATCGATCGCATGATTCGGTTGTTTCCCTTGTGTAGTGTTACATAAGTCCCATCAAACAGGCGAATGAAATGGTTTTTCGATCATAATAGACTAGTCCTATAATATTCATTACAGACTCCTAAAAGTTTTATTGTATAGGTCTATTAATAGTATCAATAAAATGATATTTTATCGCGAGAATAAGCATGAGTGTGGAGAAGGGTGAGTTGGGGGGGGGGATCTCTCTCTTAACGTAAGACATGACGCACACATTAAATCCTTAGTAAAAATCAATCACGTTATTGATTTTAGCTTATTTTTCTAAACAATTTGTTGAAAAAAAAATGTGCTTTGTGTTTTACTCTTTTATATTTTAGTGGCAGCCTACGTTCTAAAGGGTTTTTTTTTTCATACTACAGGAAAAAATATTTTGGTAAATTAAAATAGTTAACTTATGGTTCGTTTGGTGGCACCCCACCCTGTATGGTGTCAAGCTGTGTCTAATAGTGTAGGCCCTATGTAACTGGAACAAGTAGAATTCCTCACGAAAACTAGTTATACTTCGTTTTGGGTGGCCCGCACTACTCTTAGTCCTTTTATCTATTCAAGCTGTAGTCCTATTCTGTAGGCCCTATATTATATAGGCAGGCCTAGTTATAAAACCTAGCCTAAGTGTTAAGACTTTATGCCCATGGTTGGAGAATTTGTTTTAAAATATTTCTCTACACATCAATGCGGAGAAAATCCTTGCGCCCGGGGCGGATCCTACTCTCCTACAGGCTCAGTCCCACCCCCATCCTCTCCCCTCACCTCTACACTACTCGCTGTTACATAAAATCATGAAATATTAGGGTCAATATAGAGATCTATAGCCTAGCTAGGTCTTACCTAACGGGGATTTAACAAATTGTTAGCCTAGTTCAAAGTTCAAGGTTGTTTTGAGTTACCGAACTTATTTTACCGAAGAGCTCCGAGTTAAACAGCACGTCGTTTGTATTGACTTGACCTAGGCTAGCGACATGTTATTATTTTTTTTTGCCTGTTACATCACCAAGTCGCGGGTGAATAGTTTACCATAATGGAGTTGGGGATAATATAAAAGGATGTAAATCACAGAAAAGCAGAGCTCTTTTTTAGCGGCTACTGGGATGGATTTGAGTGTCGAGTTTCGTTGTGACTTTGTGAAGAAATCAAAACGTTCGACATTGGTGCGCGTCCTAAATCGGTGCCTACGTGAGTTATTTACTTTGCACTCCCCCCCCCCCTCCCAGAAACTCGCTCTATTTTTATTTATTTTTTTGTTCGTTTATTTTTACTAGACCTAGCTTCTAAACAGTAGGCATACTTAACTTTTATTAAAGATATTCAATAGACCTACTAATAACATAAAATTTACGCACTTTTCTTTATAATTGTTTATAGGACTATTCAATGACTTTAGCTAGCTTACTTGCCTTAGTCATAGTTTATAGTTAACTTTAATAAATTTTAAAAATATAGCCTAAATTAAGCATCCATTTAAATCAAATTTGATGTCAGATTGCATTGTCATTATCTTGACCCACGTGCAGAGGCGTAGCAAGGGGGGGGGGCGGGGGGTACAAATGACTATGGCCGCCCACCTTAGGGGGCGCCAAAAAGGGTTGGAAAAACAAATTAAAATCCCATTTTAGCTGCAGTTTTGCATTATAAATATAAAAAATATATCGCAGGGGTGCAAATGGAAAGTTTGGGGGGGGGGGGGGTGCAAATTGAAAATTGAAAGGTTGTACCCGAGGGGGGCGCCAAATTGAAAGTTTGTCCCCGGGTGCGGGGAAAGGGTCGCCACGCCTCTGCCTAAGTTTAAGAGAAATTGGTCAGAATTTCGTTCGCCATTTTTAATCCATGATGGATGACAGACAAAAGCTCGACAGACAGAGGAAGCAAGCTAAATAAAAGCTTGTAAAAATCATAGACTAGACCTAGCTATGGGGCGACGTTCCTAGCGGCAAAGATTTAGACTGCTAACCTGAGGCGTAGCGACCCTTCCCGGCGCCCGGGGACAAACTTTTGATTTGCACCCCACCACCCCTCAAACTTTCAATTTGCACCCCCCTCAAACTTTTGATTTCCACCCCCTCAACCTTTCGATTACTTTTTCTAAACCCCTAAGGTCGGCGCCCGGGGACATATGTCCCCCCCTGTCCCCCCATTGCTACGCCTCTGCTGCTAGCCCAAAAGTCTCGACTTTAACTTTGATAGTTGGCCTAAGCCTATTTTTTAAGTAGAGTAATAGATCTGGGTCTAAATCTATAGCCTTAAAAATAATTTATAATTTGTCAGGGTAATTACAAATGCTTCTAAATCCTACAATAGAGAGATCTAAAGTAAAGTTAGACGTAGTTCAGCTTATAAAATAGTTAATAATAAAGTTAGTATTAGGTCTAGCAACAATACATACATTAAACTTTATGTTCAATATGTTGGAAATTCAAGGCACCAGTTTAAGAAAAGTGTAGTTTATAGTTTATAAAGTGCATATGTTTAGGAACCTACCTATGTATTGAGTATTTTTTAGTACCTTAAAAAATTGTCAGTAGGCCAATTAATATTATTTTTAATCTATAAACACAAAAATCTATTTTTTGTATTATTGGATGATTTTATGTTTTGGTTTATCTGAGTTTAAAAAAATGCAGTCAAGTAAACATGACTAAACAAACCTGACCTTAAATTAATTAAATAACTCCAATTAGCATACTAATATGAATCCTCATTAAAATAACAGTAATTACATAATGATAATGGCTAAGCCTTCCTAATAATTGCAATGTAATAAATAAATAAATGTATTGGCATAAGTTGTTTTATCAATTTTCCTACAATAATTAAATCATTGAATAGTCTAGATTTGTTAAACTTAAACTACGAGACACGCTTGCAATAAATCATCGTTTCTGATAATTTTAATTCTTCTACTAACCCAGAACTTTGGGAAATATATGTTTTATGAGGGTCTATTTTATTCATTCAAACTGAACTCATATTGTTAATTTAAAAAAAAAATTTGTTCCAGAAGTATTCAACATCCTCCTAGTGTTGCAAGTAACAGCCTCAAATCAATCTCAGGAGTCCTCAGCACGTCCATCTTCTACCACACTAGCCCGACATGCTCGTGTCTTGGATATGTACCCTGTCACTTCTGTTAGCCAGGAAGGTAAAATAATTGTTTCATGTAGTTTACATTTTGGACATAGTCCATGGGGCAAGTGAAGTGGAGTTGACATTTTTCCCTCTAAAATGACTCAGTTACCCATAAAAAATGGTTGGACTTAAGATGGCAATCCCTTGGTTTGATCTCAAGACTTTTTTGCCTGACTATGCCATCCCATTTTCATCGATAGTAGTATTAAAATTGTGTTTTGTTACATTGTTAAATAGCCCTGATTAGCCCTGTTACCATTGTGTTGACTTGTGGATAGGATGGGGGTAACCCATGCTACTGTTAGCTATCTGTAGGAGGGTTAGGGGGTCGGCGTGGTCGAGTCGGTAAAGCTCATGGTTGCTAAACCGAAAAAGTCTCGAGTTCGAACCCTCGGGCAGATGAGGCTCGTTAGCTGGGGACAGCCACTCTTCTAGGAGAGACAACTCCAAAATTAAACAACTGCTGCCTTGTAGTTTGTTCTTGGTTGGACAAAGGCTATGGAAGCAAATCCAAAAAGAAAAGCAGGCTGAAATCGGAGTCAATGGCCTCAATGGCGCATAACCAGTTGACACGTAACGCTTAATTGTGTTGGAGGCGTGGTCGAGTCGGCAAAAAGCTCATGGTTGATAAATTCGAACAAAGTCTCGAGTTCAAACCCACTGGCAGATAAATCTCGATCCCCTTCAACACTAATAATTAAGAATGAAGAAGAAGAAGAGATGTAGGAGGGTTTAACTATTGTAATATATGTTTAGGTAACTTACCATGATGTAGAGGAGGTTAAGAAGGGCAAAATTCAAATAGATGATTCAAAGCATTGGATTTGTTGTTGATTAGCTTAGCTCTTGGTGTCTTCAACATTAATTGATATGTGGCTAGTGAGTTGTCCCTATAACATGACATTTTAAAATAAATTTGAAACTTTAACCAAGAATTCTTACAATTAGTAATTTGACCAGTTAATAATGTACTGCTTTTCAATGTTCAGGTCAAGAGATAAATGGTTTCCTGCTAAAGAAAGTTCTAGTGGTTGTGTCACCTGGTCTTCGCATACCCCCAGACCACATACACCTCCCGACACTGTGGGAGAAGAAACAACACCAGTGTAAATTTAGAGAAACTTTAAAGCTCCACAAGTCTGAAAAATTTGAAAGCTTTGAAGAAATTCTATCAACAAAAGAAAAATTTAAAAGGAAATCTAATTCGGCTTTCAAAGTTTTCAAGTTTGATCCTGAAACTTGTCGCGGCGAGAGTTTATCTGCTGCGGGCGTACTTCACATGATCCATGTTGGAGAGCATTTATCAAAGGTTTACTTGAGCAAGCTGAAAAGTTTACAACATGTAATGAGCCAGGGTCTGGCTGAGAGTGTAGGGGACGAGGTGCTGTTCCACAGCATGAATGCACTACTGTACGGGCTGTTAACAGAGAAACAGTTCATTCATAGCGACGTTGTCAAGGTTCCGTCAGACTTTCATTTCAAAACGGATGTCAAACAACCTCAGGATGATCTTCATTTTTACGTAGCAGAATCTTATAAACAAGAAACTCATTTACTGAAATCTAATAAATTATCTATACTAGAAACAGGGATGAAAGATGAAACAACTGCCAAGGAAGCAATAAATTACCTTTTAAACCAACTTTACCCCAAGCTAGTTGTCAGAAAACAGAATAATCAAGAATTCGATAACTCAAATTTTGGTAATCAAAATAAAGATCTACATTTTAATTATATAACCAATATTTTCAATTCATCTGATACTCATCACAAGTATTTAACATCAAATCCACTTTTTCACACGTATGCGGTGTCTCTGACCTATCCCCTGCGTCAACACATAAAAAACTTTATTTTGTCCAGTGAAGATTTACCGGAGGAACAGGATATGAAATTGCTAGCTGTAGATGAGCTGTTGATGTTGAGTCTTCTGGCATCATTAAATCTCACTGTCAGCAATCATTTGATGCCTGGCTCTAGACTGGTCTTTGAAACTTATGAACCAAAATTTCTCAGTCCGCTTGACAAGCCTGAAAAGGTGGACAAGCTACTGAAACTGATGAACATTCCATTAGAGAAAAGAAATCCTTTAAGCTTTGTTCGTGTTCTATACAATGGTAAAGTGATCTCATCTTCATTTGCTAGTTGTGGGAGTAGTGAGGTAGGTTTTTGCCATTACTCCGATACAGCGACTATCTTAGATTATCTCGTTAATGATAAAGAGTTAAAATTAGAGTTGTAAATTTTTTGGATGTGAGCTTAGATTATTTTGTTATCGGTAAAAGATTTAGATTTAGATTAGAGTAATCTATCTTAGTTGATTTTGTAATGGATATAAATGTAGCAGTTTTTAAAACTTGCTTTTTAGGCTGTGACTTCTAAAGGAGGAAATATTTTAAAGATTTAGTTAGTTTGTTTTGACTACTTAGTTTAGTTATCTTGATTGACTGAAAAATCAAGTGTTAAAAATTATATTCAGTATTTTATCAAATGTAGTTAGTGTTAGATTAACTTTACCAGGTTGGTAAACTTTGAGTTTGTAGTTAAAAGTCTCACCTCTCATTCCTGTCATAGAATTTTATTCATGATTATTTGTGTAAACAAAGTTAAAAAATCAATGACTAAATTGTATGATAATTTTAAACATTTGATCTTCTAAATATCTGAAAATTTTCCTTGTGTATTCTTAGCTTCTGCACCATTTGTTTAAAAGCACATTAACAGCTTTAGTTTAGATTCACATTGTTTGTTATATTAATTTTTTTAGAAGTAGCGTTGGTCTAATTTACTGCTTTATACCATACAGATATTTCTGGCGCACAGCAAATTTTGTTCACATGTGAATCATTGATTTTATAAGTACCACTAGACAGATATAGATATAGAATGATTATAACGCTTTTTGTTACTATTTTTAAAGCCAATATTATTACTCTAAGATCTGTTATTTTTAAGCTGAGCCAGGTATGTTGTCTCACTTGAGTTACCTCCCTTCTGTCATGATGCTTTTCGTCATGAGAAGTGACAAATGTGCCATGATATTTAATTTACACAAAGCTATTTTTTTTTTTGTTATAATTATTTATACATATATATTGATACATCTATAGCCCAATAAGTTTATAATTACTGCCATATTAATATAATGTTAATGTAATGTCAGCAATTGTTATTGTTTTAGGAGCAAGTTAACAATCACTGCTTGTTGTGTATTGTAAAGAATTCGTTAATAATTATTTTGTTAAATAAAATGTTAAATTACATACATCGTGATGGCATTACTAAGGTAGCAATATTACTACATAGATCTGTTTTTATCCCGTACAAACTGTTCAAATCTCACATTTTACTGACTGAAACTGAAACTGCTTAAAATTTATTCACATAATACATTTGGAGAATCTCGGCTATTAAAGTGACCTGCTCATAATATATGAAAAGCCTGCTTAGTTTAACCTAATGCTTGGAGTCTCTTGCTTTCTGTTTCACTGTCATCATATCCACTCTTTATGATAATGATATTCAAAGTTCATTCCCATTTATTTATCTCTACTTAAATATGTCAGCCAGTATTACCCAGAACTAAGTCACTGTTAATAAAAATGATGTATAACATTCTATTTTTCATTTAAATTTTAGATCTTTGTATACAAATAGAGATATAATAGTAAAATTTATGATCATAGTGAAGTAAAGGTTTTTATTTTAAAAAAAAATATTTTTAAAAACAACCATGTTGTTGATTAATACAGGGTAGTGACATAGATAGTTTTTAAACTGATTTAATTAGCAAATTAGAAATTTGTGTGTGTTCTATTATGTAGTTTGTACAATAGTTTAGTAAAAACCTTATCACCAAGCATTCCTGATAACTGTAGTTGCTGTGCCTATAAATTTGTTTGAAACTTCACATGTGTTATTTGAAGGAAGATAATTACTTATGGCCAAAACTGTCTGTTTTTCCTATTTAGATATGTAGCAAGATTATTGTTAATGTGTCTTATTTATTTTTCTGTTCTTTTCGTGTTCTTAATTTACAATTACTTCAGCGTACACAGCATAGTAAATATGCATTTTACTTTATATGTGCAAAGTTAATGCATTCATACAATTTTTTTGTTTTATAGACTGTCAAGCAAATACACTGGATTATTATACTTGTTATTTTGATAACGGCCTTTTTTGCCCTTGACTCTACTCTAGCATCATATTGTCTCCCTTGGTGCTCAATTCTAAAATGGTTGTAAGAAGCAACATTTTACCAGCGAGCTTTCAAATGTTTTTAATGCTGTAATGGTCTTATTTATTTCTATTCAAGAGATCACTTTTAGCAATCCATTTTCTCTGTTCATTTTTTAAAATAAACATTACATGTTGATTTACTATGAGATCAGTTGTAAACACTGTGCATTGATTTATTGTAAGCACTTTGCTGTTGTTCAATATTTCAGGTTAACTTTAAATTTTTTTTCACATTATTCCTTGCATTAATTTCTTCTACAATCACTTATTTGATTGCATAAATTTCAAGAATACTGCAAATGTAGTAAATACATTTTTTTCTTCTATTTACTTCTTGTTACTTTGGTTAAGTTTTCCATTTTTTTTCATGCAAAAACTTTTTTGTCTTATTTTTTAATGTGTTTATTATATTAGTCTAATCTCTAAAAACATATTAACTTGGTATAGTTAATATTATTTTTCTATTGGTTTGGGACTTAATTTCATTTTTTAAAATTTAATTTAAAATTACTTTTAAATTAATTAAATGTGCTGGTCAAAACAATTAAGACAGAATTAGGCTGTGATCAAGATTATCATATAGCCTCCTAATGAATTTCCCCAGCTGTTTTAGTGTGAAAGAAAGAACTGCAGTGATTCAATACAAATGTCTTGGCCCAATGGTCACCATGTTCACTGGTCAGGCATTATGTATCACATATTCACCTGGCTAGCAGGCTGTTGATGGAGTGTTGTTCTCTCGTTAACACCTGTTCATTATCTCCCAGTTCTCACCAGACGTTAATTAACCACTGGCCTTAATTTTTCCACTGACCTCGTTTAATTATCTCTCTTAATAGGATGATGTTTTGTCATTCGCTATTGCAGTTGGCATTGGTCTTCTCAGATTTTAAAATAATTTTTCTGTAGGCATTGGTATAATGTAATTTTAAACCAACATTTCTGTAGGCATTGGTATAATGTAATTTTAAACCAACATTTCTGTAGGCATTGGTATAATGTAATTTTAAACCAACATTTCTGTAGGCATTGGTATAATGTAATTTTAAACCAACATTTCTGTAGGCATTGGTATAATGTAATTTTAAACCAACATTTCTGTAGGCATTGGTATAATGTAATTTTAAACCAACATTTCTGTAGGCATTGGTATAATGTAATTTTAAACCAACATTTCTGTAGGCATTGGTATAATGTAATTTTAAACAACATTTCTGTAGGCATTGGTCTCATGTAATTTTAAACCAACATTACTGTAGAAATTGGTCTAATGTAATTTTGAAGTAGGTGTTGCTAAAAACAAATTGTATATCATTCCTTAACATTATTTCTGTAGTGTTAATAGAAGTAAACTAAGATGACATTACTACACTAATGAATTTGTGAGAAGGTTATTAACCCTCTGTCTCCTCTTTATAATGAATGGAATACCTCACTCCCAACAATATGGGTATCAGTTTACAAATATACGTGACATCTCAGTTTACATTTCCTAAGTTTTTTTAGTTCCTCTTAATTAACAAATTAATTGTAAGTTTCCATACCAGGCAGGGGTGACACCCAAAACTAATGCAGTTGTTAATGAAATGATTAATTAATCAAGGAATGCAGTCATCATACTATGATGTTGCTTTAAGATACGTTTATAAATTCAGTACATTTTTGATACATGTTAGTAATGTAAAAGGCCATGCGCTATGGTAATTTAAAAATTGTTAAATTACTATGCATGGCTTGTAATAGAGTGCACTGCATTAATACTTGTTTATATTTTATTTTTAACATGCTTTTGAGAAGGTTTTTGTTTTTTTTATCTATCCTGTTCTAATGCTCAAATGGTTGCGAGAAGCAACATTTGTATTTTGTACAAACAGTATTTACTTTAGACTTTTTTTGGCTTGTTGTTTTAGCTGGTGCAACTTTTTAATCTTTTTGAACCGCACCATCTGTTGTTGGTGTTGTGTAAGCCAGTGTGTGTTGCTGTGTTTGTCTAGGGGTGTTGGGCTACTGTATGTTTTGGTTCGTGTTTTCTCTCAGGTGTTTAGAGGCTGATGTTGTAATGTTGCATTACAGAAGTTATTTAATTAGCTATGTTTCTCGTTAATATGTGTTAGAAATAAATTGTTAACTACATAAGGTTGAAATGATTTTTTAACTGAGATATTTTTTGACTAATGAGGTTGTATCTATATTGGGTGTAACTATGCAGGGTTATATATTTAATTGAAATAAATATACACAGATTCAAGTTAATATATTCAAGTTACTCTATCACTTTTAAAAAAAAATACATGAATATAGATAAAGGGACGGTAGGCAACAATATAGTGTGTTCTGTGTACTGAATATGTATGTATAGAATTGGACCATTGTTACTAACTAAAGAGTGACCCACTGGTTCATAAACACACACATAAACCTAGTCACCTCCCTTGGTTACATAGTAGTTGTTACAAGCCAAGAGTCACAACTTAGACCCATATCCACATCTGTTTAAGTATAGATCTATGTGTTGTGGAATGATTTAAAAGTTAAATACATTTTTAAATTCTTCGTAACATGATTTTGATATTGCGCAGTAACTATTGAAATAGCTTTTTTGTAACTGGCTAATGAGAAATGTACTTGAGTGAAAAAGCAGTTATTTTATGTATGAGCCTAGTGTTAATTTTTCCTCTCATACTAATTGAATGTGTTATATGTTACCGTTAGCCATATTAACCAGAGACACAGCTATGTATGATGTTTATAGCTTAGAAATACTTGTATGTAGATGGTTTTCACATTGTTGTATTAGCTGTTTTAATTTTGTACATTATTGTAGGTGTGGACTTTAAGGGGACATAACTCTGCTATAACTCAACCTTTTACAGTGATTCCTTCAGTTATGTAACTTGGCTAAATGCTAGATTTTTTTTTTTTTTATTGATCTTGTAATTTTATAATGGTAAATTCACAATGGAATAGTGCCTGTATAATTTATTTTTAAATCTCCTGTTAACAACAATTTTGAAAGACCATTTTGCATTTAACTTTGACTTTTGGTTGGGTAACAAATAATTTTCAGTAGGTTTTTCAGAGATGAAACGAGGAAGTTGTTGTTTGTGTTATGTCCCCTTATGAGCCCTCTAGTACACTGACGTTTGTTGTGTAATCTCTTGGACAATATGACATCGACATTTTATACTGTTGTTGAGAAGTTTATTTTTGATAAATGACCACAAGAAGTGGTATTTATACATCCCAGTGCCGACATTGTTGTTAGTTTATTTATTCTTGTTTCTATGGTAACTACACTGCTTGATGAAAAGGGGGGGGGGGGGATAATTCCTCATAGTTAATATTTATTTAGATATTTCATGCTTAGTGAATTATTGTGGTTGAAGTTGAAACAGACAAAACTTATTAACTGAATAGCTAAATAATTATAAGAAAAATGTTTTTTTTAAAAATTAACTTAAGATGTATAGTCTTTTTTTTCAACATTTATCCCTAAGTGCCCTCCCTTGCCAAGAAATAAACTAAAAATACCTTTCCCCCCCCCCCCCCCCCTCCCTAAAAGCCCCATTCTTGATGCTTAAAATATGATGTATTCACAAAAATGTATGTATAAGGTAGCCAACTGAACTACTGCAGCACGCTAAGCATGTTGGGGCATGAAGTAGCACTAAGGCTACTACTGCAGTACGCCAAGAATGTTGGGGCATGAAGTAGCACTAAGGCTACTACTGCAGTACGCCAAGAATGTTGGGGCATGAAGTAGCACTAAGGCTACTACTGCAGTACGCCAAGAATGTTGGAGCATGAAGTAGCACTAAGACTACTACTGCAGCATGCCAAGCTTGTTGGGGCATGAAGTAGCACTAAGTCTACTTTCTAGACAACCTTTGGACGGGGCGCGTCCAGTGTAGTGGTGTTGATAGATCTCTGTAGTGATGTTTTAATGACGGCTAAAGGTTGATAGATCTCTGTAGTGATGTTTTAATGACGGCTAAAGCTGATCATAAGATGTGATACTTTTACGTCACAAAAACTTTTTTTTTTGTAATAAAACTGTTGAAGCAACCCCATGTGTGTTTGTTGTTTTTTTTTTATAGTTAAGCCAAAACCTCAACTTCAAACCAGACATTTTGGTAAATTTTCTAAATGTAATTGTTTTTCTTGCACAGGAATATCCATTTTTATTTTTAAAAATCTCTTTAGAATTATGAATTTTATTAATATTTAATGCATTAACGATTCAAGTAGAGTTCATACGTTTCTTGACCCCGGCTGACGAAGGGAAAGTGTGGTCAGTACGTCTACCCAGCAAGCCATACTTTCCCCTACGTGAGTCATATACGAGTATGCTGGACTAGTGTGTGTCCTCTAAACATTGATTAAGACTTATCTTTTCCTGATGATAATCAACACATTAAATTACATGATGTGTTAATTGTTACGCAGTCGAATCCGTGATCCTAACTCGTTTTAAGCGACATCTTGGTCGTATTATGCTTCATACTAAACGCATGCGTACACAGACACCTAGACTAATTGAAATTGAATTAAAATTATTTTAATTATTCAAAGTTCAACCAACATGAAAAACACTTTGTAATTGTCAGTTATTAGCCCGTGCAATGTAAATAACATCAGGTGTCAAGGTCATGTCTGTTTCGTCAAATAATAAAATCGCAACTTGAAAAATGTGGGGGTGGGGGAGGG
The DNA here is from genome assembly GCF_028476545.2 of Physella acuta. Lineage (NCBI taxonomy): Eukaryota > Metazoa > Mollusca > Gastropoda > Physidae > Physella > Physella acuta. The sequence goes on from NW_026731643.1 coordinate 299,541, forward strand.
AGATGTCTTTGAAGGTAATTATGTCAATAAGCCTTGTCAGGTAAATCTCTCTATATCCGTCAACTGTCAATGAATTTAATCTACCGCTTGCCTTCAATGTAGTCATATCAATAGACAACTCAGGTTAAACTACATTACTTCAACTGTCCGTTAATTAAATCTAACGCTTCCTTCAATAGACAAATCAGGTAAAGCTACACCCCGTCAACTGTCCGTTAATTAAACCTAACGCTTTCTTCAATAGACTAATCAGGTAAAGCTACACTCCGTCAACTGTCCGTTAATTAAATCTAAAGCTTCCTTCAATAGACAAATCAGGTAAAGCTACACTCCGTCAACTGTCCGTTAATTAAACCTAACGCTTTCTTCAATAGACTAATCAGGTAAAGCTACACTCCGTCAACTGTCCGTTAATTAAATCTCTTTCTTCAATAGACTAATCAGGTAAAGCTACACTCCGTCAGCTGTCCGTTAATTAAATCTAACGCTTCCTTCAATATACAAATCAGGTAAAGCTACACCCCGTCAACTGTCCGTTAATTAAATCTCTTCCTTCAATAGACTAATCAGGTAAAGCTACACCCCGTCAGCTGTCCGTTAATTAAATCTAACGCTTCCTTCAATAGCCTAATCAGGTAAAGCTACACCCCGTCAACTGTCCGTTAATTAAATCTAACGCTTCCTTCAATAGCCTAATCAGGTAAGGCTACAGCCCCGTCAGCAGTCTCCGGCTGTAGCTCCTCAACCTCCTGTGTGATGGCGCCCTCCTCTAGTTTCGCCATGCTCTCACTTTTACCTTGTTGAGCAGGCACCTTCTGGGAGGAGCGTCGGCGAGTTTTGCCGCCCTTTTTCTGATCGCTAGCGTCCGTTTGCTGACCGCTAGCGTCCTTTTCCTCAAAAGACAAGCGGTTTTGTCTGGAGGCTTTTCTGGTGCTGGCACCGGAACCTTGCCTCTCCCGGGGAACCGGCTCTGCATCGGTTTTTGGTACCTGCGCAGGCTGGCCCGCCTCTTCCGAGATACCGGAACTGTTTTTGATCGAGCTGATTCGTCGTCTGCTTTCTGGTCGCGAGGGTCTGATTGAAGATCGGCGTCGTCCGAAGACTTTGGTGGTGTCGTGAGGGGCGGCAGGGCTGCGGTGCTTGAGGTTGTTGTAGAGGCAGCGCTGGTTGATGCGGGGGTCGAAGGGGTCAAAGTCAAGGTCGCTGGTGTCGACGATCTTGTCGCAGTCACGTGCTGTGCGAAGGTTTCGGATCTCTAGGACTGGGGTTAGAGGTAAAGAATGTTAACAGTGGGTGGTAGAGGATGTTAGCAGTGGGTGGTAGAGGTAGAGAATGTTAACAGTGGGTGGTAGAGGATGTTAGCAGTGGGTGGTAGAGGTAGAGAATGTTAACAGTGGGTGGTAGAGGATGTTAGCAGTGGGTGGTAGAGGATGTTAGCAGTGGGGGGTAGAGGATGTTAGCAGTGGGTGGTAGAGGATGTTAGCAGTGGGTGGTAGAGGATGTTAGCAGTGGGTGGTAGAGGATGTTAGCAGTGGGTGGTAGAGGTAGAGGATGTTAGCAGTGGGTGGTAAAGGATGTTAGCAGTGGGTGGTAGAGGATGTTAGCAGTGGGTGGTAGAGGATGTTAGCAGTGGGTGGTAGAGGATGTTAGCAGTGGGTGGTAGAGGATGTTAGCAGTGGGTGGTAGAGGATGTTAGCAGTGGGTGGTAGAGGTAGAGGATGTTAGCAGTGGGTGGTAGAGGATGTTAGCAGTGGGAGGTAGAGGTAGAGGATGTTAGCAGTGGGTGGTAGAGGTAGAGGATGTTACCTTTATTCAATGCAGTTTTAGCTTTACCCAAGGGCGAGTCTTCTTCTATTACTAGGTGTAAAAATGAAAACAACAAATTAAATTTTTAAAACGATATATTATGCTAATTAGTTTACAATACGACAAATAGTTCAGCGTTAGAAGTATCTAAGAACAGCATATAAGGTTTTTTGTAAAAACTTCTAACGTGAGTACAATTTTGGTCTAATGAGGTCAAATACACATGTCCTTATGAAGATCTTTGCAATTCCCAATAACCGGAATCGTTTTTTTTTTTTTAAATCATTTCCGTATGGAAGTAATATTTTTTTTTTACTTTTTTTTTGGTACCGTGAACAAGATTTCATATATCTATTAGATTCTATACGTAGGTTTCTTTTAAATTTTAAACGATTTCTGGTTTAGGAATTGGTACTTTACTAAATTTCCTATAATTGATAAAACTTTAAGACTTTGTCTACCGTACCTAATATTTTTACTGATACCATCAGACGTTTGTTATACAAGAACATACACAAAAAAAGTTTATGGAAACTCACACTCGCTAAGAATGGTCTCAGCCTTTTAAGCAAATAGAAATATTTTTACTTTTTACTTTTTACAATGCCATCAGATGCTTAAATTTAACCAATGCAGCTGATTTGGTACTTTAAGCGGAACAGTACAAGAAAAACCATGCCGATGAAATTGAGAGAACTTCTAGTACCTGCTGATACATAGTGTTTTTTTCCGGAATTTTTTACTCCGGAGAGAGGGGCACTTGAAATATTTAGGGGGAGCAGACTAAATTTTCAAGGGGATGGGGGACGGACACTGGGAAAAGTTTATTTTTTTCAAAAATAAATTCTATTTCGTTCGGGAGGGGGGAGGGGGAGGGGCAGCGACGTTTTTCTAGAGGGCTCAGCCCCCTACCTCTCCTCTATTCCGAAAAGACGCCTGGAAGAAATTTTGTTGATATACCATGGTCAAGATTTGGGATAATTTACCTGGGGTGGGGCGGTCCTCTGTGTTCAATTTTTTGGCAACCTCATGTAACACGTTCTCAAAGTTCGCAGTCTCTACTGACGAATTTTGAAACGGTAGTACTGAAATGAACGTGGTAGAGGTGAGGTGGTGGATGGGTGGAGAAGTGAGGTGGTGGATGGGTGGAGAAGTGAGGTGGTGGATGGGTGGAATGATGGGTGGAGAAGTGAGTTGGTGGATGGGTGGAGAAGTGAGGTGGTGGATGGGTGGGGAAGTGAGTTGGTGGATGGGTGGAGAAGTGAGGTGGTTGATGGGTGGAGAAGTGAGGTGGTGGATGGGTGGAGAAGTGAGGTGGTGGATGGGTGGAGAAGTGAGGTGGTTGATGGGTGGAGAAGTGAGGTGGTGGATGGGTGGAGAAGTGAGGTGGTGGATGGGTGGAGAAGTGAGGTGGTGGATGGGTGGAGAAGTGAGGTGGTGGATGGGTGGAGAAGTGAGGTGGCGGATGGGTGGAGAAGTGAGGTGGTGGATGGGTGGATGGGTGGAGAAGTAAGGTGGTGTATCGGTGGGGAAGTTTGGGGAAGTGAGGTGGTGGATGGGTGGAGAAGTGAGGTGGTGGATGGGTGGGGAAGTTTGGGGAAGTGAGGTGGTGGATGGGTGGAGAAGTGAGGTGGTGGATGGGTGGAGAAGTGAGGTGGTGGATGGGTGGAGAAGTGAGGTGGTGGATGGGTGGGGAAGTTTGGGGAAGTGAGGGGTGGATGGGTGGATAGGTGGAGAAGTGAGGTGGTGGATGGGTGGAGAAGTGAGGTGGTGGGTGGGTGGAGAAGTGAGGTGGTGGATGGTTGGAGAAGTGAGGTGGTGGATGGGTGGAAACTCTGCGGACAACTTTGATTGCAGGTCAACTATTTCTCACTCACTCACTCACTCACTCACTCACTCACTCACTCACTCACTCACTCACTCACTCACTCACTCACTCACTCACTCACTCACTCACTCACTCACTCACTCACTCACTCACTCACTCACTCACTTCCCAAACCACTCACTCACTCACTCACACATGTGGTACACTCACACCTTACCTGATGTCTTGTCGTAAACACTAACCACTGCACTTGGTTCCTTCGCCACAATTTCCGTCGCAATTTCCGGAGACGTCTCTGGGATATAGACCAGCCTCACCTTTGGCTGAATAATTCTGGCATTTCCCCAACGCTCGGCCATGATCCTCCACTTCCAGTTGGTCTGAGTGCCTCGGTCGATTCTCGGTACCCGGAAAAGCTGTTTGATCAGAACGTCGCCCAGGTTGACGTATTTCTCCAGTTTTTCCGGATTTTCTAACGAACAAACAACAGAAAACACTTTCTTCCAGCTCGGGGGAGGGGGGGTGGTGTTCAGCAACATAAATCAAGCAGAGAGTTCTAACACAAGCAACACATTTTGTTACTCATTGTCACTGAAACATTTTGCACTGAGAAAAAAATGTATCCTAAAATAATTATACTCCAAGACCTTTTCTCCGTGATATTTTTATAATTTGTCCGAAAATTGGTTTATTCGACCAAAATTCCTTCCTTTTGAGTTTAGTTGTTTTTTTTTTTTAATCTAAAGTCTCCTGGTAAAAGCCATCCTCTCGACCCATAAGTTATAGGAAAATAAATGTATAGAAGATAATGTTACTTTGCCTACGATCATATCAATACTGTGAGATACTGAGAGCAAGAGGGAGTCAGAAAAAGAGAAGGGGGGGGGGGGGAGGGAGGGCAGAGAGAGGCGAAGTCAAAAAGAGGCATACCTTGATAGTCTGACAACCAGTGTTTCATCCAGACTTTTTTCTCCTAGGGGGTGGGGCACTTGAAAAAAAAATTCGGCGGGGGGGGGGGGGGGGGACGGACTAAAATTACCGAGGGGCGGAAACTGGTAAAAGTAAATATTTTTTTAATATGAATTTTATTTCGTTCGGAGGGGGGGGGGGGGGGCGGTAGACGTTTTTCGGTGTGGGAGGGAACACAACCCCCCCCCCCCCCCCCAAACCCAGCTTTAATTTTATTTCAAAGCTGAGTTGTCTATCTTAACTTGGGATGTCCTGTTAAGGAATGTAATGGTACATGCTAGACGCTAGTGCCTAAACTAAACTTACTAGTTTCACCGTACAACATAATCTCTTTCAATAGCTTCAGCTCTGTAAAGCTGTCCATTCGGTGTTTGTTCATCTTTAAGTATTGGCTAGTCATGATTTATGAATTTATCGAGTTTTTATCAGTGGTTTGCCTAAGCTTTCGATTTACTTTACAAGTTTGCGTGAGATTGTATCATTTTAGCGCTTTTTAGTGCTGCGGTGTAAATATAAGTATCTTGCGCACCGCTAAAAATGAAACTTCACACATTTCTCTATATCTTTCTCTCTCTCTCTCAACATACACACACACACACACAAACACACACACACACATTTGATTCGAGACTATGATATTAGTATATTGATCTGTAGGCCTATGTATAGAACTTGAAGATAAGTACGACAATACACATAGTCAAGAAAATGTTAAAAGCTGTTAACATTGTGTCGATCTAGGTGGATTCTTGTTATCTAGACAAATACTGAAGACATTTGAAGTGTGTACAGTTTAATAGCTGTGTACGTAAATTCATCAATTATTTACACATTAAAACCGAGGCGGCTGCGAGGGAGGAAAACTCTTCTAGTTCCAGCCATTGTGGTGGAGCCACTGGGCTCTGGCGATGACGTCATTGCTGTAGTCATTTCCGGTGGTGCCGATGTCAAGTCCACCCCATGTCTGGACGTTGCTGACGCCAGAGTTGTAGGCGGCACAACCACCTGTAGGCAGACGGGAGAAAATATCAATAGGCGGCACAACCACCTGTAGGCAGACGGGAGAAAATATCAATAGATGAACACATTGGCGTAGCTACTGTGGAGTAGGGGGGGGGGCACCCCGGGGAACACCAAGTGTCATATTTACGTACATAAGAAAAATGATTGCACATTAGGTTAATTATGGGACGGCGTGGCCTAAGAGGTTGATCGCAAGGCTGCTAGCCCGAAGGTCTTGAGTTCGAACCCGGGTCCAAGTTAGTAGAATGTCCCTAAGTTCACCCAGCTCTGACGAGTATCTAACTCATGTAAGGTAAAGTAAATTCTACTGGGCAAAGTGCTGACCACACCTTCCCTTCGTAAGCTGAGGTCAAGAAAAATATGAACTCTACTTCAACTGCCCAATGGATCGCTAGATCTCACAAGGATTATTTACTTTTACTTTACTTTATATTAGTTAATTAACTCTCTACTCTAGGAAGGGATTGGACCACAAAACTAACAACAAACGATGCTATACATAGCAACATAGACAAAAAAACGCATCCACCATGTGTTAGATAAATTGATGAACAAGACAGTAATGGTGCTATTTACACATCTAGACGTGAAGATTGATAAAGGAACAGAAGCAGGACAACACGTAAACCTGCTTAAAACAATCACCCTTATATCAGTATGTTATTAGAATATGCAGCTTTTTCATAAGTGATAAAGAAATTGTATTGTAGAATAATAGTCTTTGCTATAGTCTCTTAATAATTATCGCTTGATGGTGATGACCTATAATTCTCTCAATGTCCGTAAACGCTGGTAAGTACTCCGATTACTGGATGTATGCGATGGATTAAAGTTATGTACAGATCACACAATATTCAACCGATAAGTTACTAAGAGAAATACAGATGCCAGCCTTTTCAAAAGTAATCGAAAACCTATGGTGTGGCGGGGCCATGGTGAGGATGAACTAAAATTACATTCCAATAAAAGCGCTAAATTGGACTCGGTAGGAAATAAAATACACTGCCAAGGGAGACTTGGATACTCCCGCCCTAGAAACGGCAAACAAGAGTCAGACTGTCTTGGGGAACTTCAGAGGAATTAACTGGAAACGGAAATAATGTTATGTGAGGTCTCCACGTACAAGCGCTACGACGGGGCATATGAGAGGATGTACATTTAATTGTGTTGCAGTCGCATATAGTCTCTAGTTCAGGATCAAACCCAGATGGTAAATGTACGCTACGTATTCAAAAACACATAATTTGATTATTCTAACATTTATTCTTGACAGTTAAATGTAACGGCGATACATTTTAACAAATTTAAAGGGGAACTTGTATTTTGCTTATAATTATTAATGATTCGACTATTTTGAAAGAAAAATTATTTTACCTTGTAAAGCTTGATGTTGGCTCCAGGATGGATGTTTTGCATGAACCTAAAAATAGATGTTACCGATATAGTGCGTAACTGATATATATATATATATATATATATATATATATATATATATATATATATATATATATATATATAACTGTTACCGATGTATTGCGTAACTGATACATATATATATATATATATATATATATATATATATATATATATATATATATATATATATATATATACATATACGTATATATATATATAATATGTATTATGTAGAAGATGTATACATGATCGATATTAATGACAAGTTGCAGGTTTCACAACAAATACATAGACCTTCGTTTCGAAATGCCAACCATCGTCACAGACACGTCTCCTACCCACAGCTCTAGCACACTTACAACCCGCCCCCCTCCCCATTAAGCCGACCTACTGACCTGGTTGATGTAAGGCACCAGAAGTCTATGGACCATCATCTCGATGTGCTCACAGCTGTCCCAGGGCACAGATTTGCAGGGCAGACCAGAGTGAGTAATGTCACACTGTGGACAAATTAAATCATCGTCAAAACTCACAGTCCAGTTTAAATGGTGCTAATATAGAACACGTTCATACAATAGAACCGGATGTTCTTGAAATCTCATGGACACGGTCTAATGAGATGGTCTCAGACCTGCATGATGCCCCAGGCGGCGCCGTGGTCACCGTACCCTCCAGTGGAAACAAGCAGGGATCCGCCTCTGGACTCTCTGCTGGCGATGGCGGCGATGACGGAGGCTTGGATACCTGACAACAACATCACAAATTCAATTTTATTCAACAATTTTTTTTTCAAACATGATTGTAAACAGGGCTCGATAAAAAAAAAATTTACAGTTAATTTTTTTTTCAACTCGGCTTTTTCCTGTTTTTATAATAAATTATAGAGAAATAAAATTCTACATGTGTATTACTAACAAGTGATGAGAAAGTAAATCCACTTAACTAACATTCCCTACCACTCCTATTTAATCCTTAACTGTTAACAGTTACGATTAAGTAACTTGCTTTTAAGTATATTTCGAAAGTACCTTCGTACAGCTGTGGTGAAATTGACCTAAAGCTATAACTATGCTTACAAGTTAATATTAAAGTTATGCTTACAGTTATGTTTGAGTTAACTACTTAATTCTTAAAACTTACGATCAATTGACCTACTCTCATTCAGTGTCAACTGACCCAGTTAAAAATGCCGTCATTTGACCTACTTACAGTTGTTGTCAGCGGTTGCCTGATAACAATGCCTGTGGTTGTTTAAAGCAGGTAGGTCATGCTGGACCTCGGCGTTTGAAGCGGCGACACCTGAACAAAAGGGCATTCAAATCGTAAACAAAAGATAAGCTAAACCTGACAAACATTTGTAAATCAAAGCAGAATTAAACACAAGTTAAATGTGCTAGCCAATGACTAACTGTTCCCAAGTAAACTGAAGTTTCGCAATGGTCAAGTAAACCTAATAAACCGAATTCGTACAAATGGAAAGTTAGCTTAGTAAACCGAAGCTGTTCGAAGACAAAATTAACTTTGTTTCATAAAGGTTTTCAACGAACAAATTTAACTTAGTAAACTAAAAGTGTTAAAAAGCAAAAGTTAACTTAGTAAAGCCAATGTGTTTAAAGTTCAAATTCTCTCTGTATGCTACAGGGGTTCAAAATCCAACTTAACTTAGTAAACATAAGGGTTTAAAAATACGAAGTTTAAGTCAAAAACAAAAGTTTAGCTAATCTCATATGAGGAACTTAAGCCTAAAGTGTGATACTAAACGAGTCTTGGTACCTTACTTAAACATTGTCATTATTCGTATTATCAAAAAATGTTTCAGTGAAAATAAAATGTCAACAGAAGAAATTCAAATGTTAATGTCTGGTTATGTCAAGTTTGACATCACACAAATGACAGAGTCAACAAGTCATATGGGACGACACATTAACAACACATCAACCACATATAAACCACATATCAACGACACAACAACGACACAACAACCACACATCAACGACACATCAGCGACACCTGCACTTACCCCCAGTGTGTTTGCCCGTGGGGTGGAGCTGCATGACGTCACCATGGCAGGTTCTGGGTGCTAGAGGGTAGAGGAAACCAAAGTTTTTTTGTTAGATCATTCTCTCAGTTTTCTAAGTATAAGTGTGTTAGGAGGGGGACTTACAACTTACGGGAGGGGGGGGGGGGTCGCACCTTTTAAGTATATGAATTTTTTATAAATATTTTTTCTTCCTCTATTGTAGGGAGGTTGGGGGGGGGGGGCTGCTCATTGGCGAACTACTCTCCCAAAGAGATTTCAGAATAAAACTCTGGTTTCTTCTAAATTTTAGAAAATTTTAGTTTTTTTTTTTTTTTTATAGAATGAATAACTTACTTATAAAAGAAAAGAAAGAACACGTATATATCTGTAGATTGTTTATTTATGTGTTTGCTATCAATGTACGAGTAATTACAATTTCATCAATGTATACGAATGTAAGTTAATTTCAGAGAACTAACCCAGTTTCGAACTCGAAACACTCGGATTAGCAGACTAGCTCTCTACCTCTAGGCCACGCCATCTTATTGGCAATAAGTAAATCTCTGGTTTTGTATAAGAATGTTTTCTTACCAGCATATGCATAAGCCAGGACTGAACAGAGTACTAGCAGAAACATGACGAATTTTTCAAAACAAACTTTTTAAGCTCAACAAGAAATGATGTGATTTATCTCCGAATCTCTCCCTGTTTTATACCTGAGCCTTTCAAGAAAAATTACCTGACTGAAGTGTGGTATTAGGTCAAGCAGGTTTTTAGTTCGTTCTTGGTATTCATTTAAGTAACGAGGGTTGTTTGTATAATTAATGCAAGCAAGTTTACATACAGTTTAAAAAGGAAAGGTGTGCGTTATTTTAGCTCTATTTTTTAAATCTGGAGATTTGGAGATAAAAGTGCATGTATAACGTTACAGTTAGCGGCACGATTTAAAATGTGGATGATGTAGGTTGGTGATTCTGTTAGTTGAACAACCAAACTAAGACGGGTTGGTGTAGGTTGGTGATTCTGTTAGTTGAACAACCAAACTAAGGCAGGTTGGTGTAGTAAAACATGCAGGTTAATTTAGTCAGGGGAACAATAAAGGTAGGTTAATTTAGTCAGGGGGAGTAATACAGGCAGGTTAATTTTGTCAGGGGAGTAATGCAGGCAGGTTAAGAGGGTCAGGGGAAGTAATAAATACAGGTTAATTCCGTCAGGGGGAGTGACTAGGCAGGTTAATTTAATTTTGTCAGGAAAGTAATACAGGCAGGTTAATTTAGCAAGCGGGAGTAATACAGGCAGGTTAATTTTGTCAGGGGGGGGTAATAAAGGCAGGTTAATTTAGTCAGGGGGAGTAATACAGGCGGGTCAAGAAGGTCATGGGAAGTAATAAAAACAGGTTAATTCAGCCAGTGGGTGTAAAAAATGCAGGTTAAGTTAGTCAGGGGGAGTAATACAGGCAGGTTAATTCGGTCAGGGGAAGTAATAAATGCAGTTGAAGTAAGACAGGTGAAGGAAGAGATACATGCAGGAGAAGTGATACATGCAGATGAAGTAAAGACAAATCAAGCTAGAAAAGCGAAATAAGAAAGCTAGGTGGTGTGACAAAAATAGACAGACACGTATAGACAGTCAGATGTAGGATAGATGGGTGAAGAAAAGCGGATCCTATGTGTTAGACGAGAATGGACAGACAAATGAACAGACAGACAAGTAAGATCGTTATGTAGCTACATTAAAACAAAAAGTTATAGATTATATTATAAACAAAAACAAAATAATTACAAGAAACATCTTTGAATATGTGAAGTTCAATTGGAGCACTAAGTTCCTTAGTTGATATAACCATTAAGCTGTTGATTTATATGTAACGATACTTCTTATCATTTAAAAATTTAAACCGAAATTTTTTTTGGTGCTGTCAAGAAATTGGTTCAATTTTACTTTTGAAATGTTAAGGTATATTTTAATAGAAATTTATAGTTATAGTTTTATTTAATGATGATGCAAGACAACAGATGTATTATTCGCATACATTTTAATGTAAAACACAAATCCTTAACACGAGCACGTAAGCATTAGTAACTTGATATTCAACGGAGATATGGGTTGGTCAAACATATCGACCAATTAGAAATCAGATTACCGGTAATTCAGGTGGTCAGAGTCACGTGGTTTGACCTCGCTCAAGTTGTTAGCGTCAGTTGTGTTGCTTGCCTTTATGGTTTACAGAGGCGTAGCGACCCTTCCCGGCGCCCGGGGACAAACTTTTCGATTAGCACCCCCCTCAAGATTTTGATTTGCACCCCCCCCCCCGCTCAAACTTTCGATTTGCATCCCCCCCCTCAAACTTTCGATTTGCACCCCCCTCGACCTTTCAATTTATTTTTCCAACCCATTTTGGCGCCCCCTAAGGTCGGTGCCCGGGGACATATGTCCCCCCCCCCCCCCTCGCTACGCTACTGATGATTTATATGTTGTTGTAGTGTCTGATAATACCACAAAAATGGAATCGTCGCATAAGAAGAGGGCAGAGTGTTATATTACTGAATACAAGTATTAATCGTCCATCTCAATGCTAACCCTATCCCTAAGTCCTTCCCTAACTCTAATACATGACCATACAACTTAACCTTAAAATGGAATACCATGAACAATATACACACCCATTTTCCGAACAGTCTATTGACAGACATCAATAATAAGATTTTTTCCGACTCAGGGTGGTGTAAAACGCTGAGATTTATCGACTTTTCGTATAATTAAAATACTTCCTCTATACTTCCTAAACAAGAATGTAGAAAAAGGATAATCCATTCGTAAATCATAAACTACGTTTAAAAAAAGGGGAAGTAAGCTAGGGGTAAGCTGATTTTTTAAAGTAATACAGTGTTAGCTCCTCGAATATCTCTGAGTATTATTTTTAGAGTTATTTAAATTCAAAAACGTTTTTTTGTTTGTTGGTGGGTTAGTGGCTAATCTGGTCCCTCGATATTTGACACAATTCTAATGCAGTCTAAAATTTACTCATGTACTAGTCTCAGCAGACAATGCAACAATAGCAAGGTTTTATTTTGATAAAAAAGGTCGATAAATAAGTAAAATGTAGTTGAGTAAAGGAATATTTGTTGAATAATGACAAGGGAGATAGCAATAGGTTATTTTTCAAATGACCTCTGGATCAGCCTGGCTTCTACGGTGAACTGGAGGTCACGGATGATTGGTTTTCACGTCTGAAAGGGATTAACTACGTTGAGAAGGGGAATAGGAAATGTCTTTTAGAGATCGCGAGATACTGGTCAGTCTTTAAAACATTATTTTAATTCTATGTAGGGTATTCATCAATAAGAACAAATTAATCAGAAGTAAAAAAAAACATTTCAATGGGCGCTCACTAATTTCTTACAAATATTATCGACCGATGCTTTTATGGCGGTAGAAAGTTTTTATTTTATTTCCAGTGCATTTAAAACGTATTATTATAATGGTTTTTATATTTAGAGTACAGGACACAGAGGGTTTTGAAATGAGTTGATGTAAGTAAAGAAAGGTGACCTGTTACGGTTGGAGGAAGCACAAATGAAGAATGTAACATAAAGACGAGATACCATGGCCAGCCACTCGTTACACGTTACGTCACATAATGGAAGAGAGTGTATTCCTACACAAATATTGTATATGACTATGTATTCCTACACAAATATTGTATATGACTATGTATTCCTACACAAATATTGTATATGACTATGTATTCCTACACAAATATTGCATCCAACTTCCAGCCTGCAGATCAGCTCGTGTCTTTGGTAAACATAGCTCCAAGCTTTCTGTTGTTTTCTTTAATGATCTATTTGTGTAATATAGTTGCAATCCCATTGCATGCGCTATTTGATGGCAAGAGTATTTGGATTTGAATAATGTCGATATGCTCTGCTTGATTTGAAAGGTAGAGCGTTGGTGTGTGTTTTAGTATTTAATTCCAACTTGACGGTAAATACAAAAAGCTGATAGAATATGGGACCACTTTGTCGGGTTATAGCGCGTACGATTGCTTACTATAAGATGATGAGTTCCGATCACAGAGGAGATGAGGCTCGTTAGCAAAGGACAGCAACCTATCTAGGAGAGAAAACCTTAAAATCGAACAAAATCTGCAGAAGAATATAATTTCTATACAAATTCCATCAATCCCGCCCCCCTCCACCTGAAGATATGCCTGGAAGAATCTCTGCACACACACACGCATATATATATATATATATATATATATATATATATATATATATATATATATATATATATATATATATATATATATATATATATATATATATATATATATATATATATATATATATATATATATATATATGTTTATATATATATATATATGTTTATATATATATATATAATAATATATTTATATATATATATATGACAACGTAAGTCTATGGGCTGAAACCTAACTCTAGAACTATGTACTGCACCCAACGCAACCTCCAACCTAAATCTCTTAGTATACTCTAGACATCTTCACTGCATTTTTATAAAAAATAAAAAAAATACTTATTTCAAATAACGTTTTCAGCAAAGCAAACAATATTACATATAAAACCGTGTAAGGCCTAACACAGTAACTGGCAACACATATGGATTGAGTGACTTTAAAAATTGTGTAAGTTTAAGTTTGTAGCTTACGGCTGTGTAAATATAAATCGTCAGCTAGCCCTGGTTCAATGGCACGAGGCGTAACGTATGGATGGGGTGACATTAAAAATTGTGTAAGTTTGTAGTTTACGGCTGTGTAAATATACATCGTCAGCTGCCTGTGCTTCAAGTGTTTCCCTGTTTAGACTTGTATAGATGAAAGTGTGTGCATGAATGTCTAGCCAAAGGGAGATAAATGAGGCTAAAATAAAACTTACTCGAAAGGAGTTATTTTATAGATTGGTATTTAAGTCATCGTTTGTTATAGCGTCTAATTTAAATTAGTTTTGTATTTTTTTCTGGTTTCGTTATTTTTAAATTATTAATTAAATGTCTTAAATTAAACATAACTCTGGTTCTACACTAATCTTCACTTGATTAAGTCCCTTTATTATCAAATGACTCCAGTTTTTGCTGACGTTGTGAAGGTTCTTATGGTATCACTTCTTGTTCGTGAATTTTCGTTAGAAAAGGTTTCAAGTTCGTAAATATCTGCTACAACAGTATTTTTTGTGTATGTAAAAGTCAAGTTCCCTTTCAAACCTAACGATCTATAGGGCAAATGAAGTAGAGTTCACTTGTAACTGTGACCTCGGCATATGAAGAGATAGTGAGGCCAGCACTTTGCCCAACTGCCTTTACTCTCCCTAACGTAAGTTAGGTACCCATCAGAGTTGGGGGGACTCAGGGACGGTCTACTGACTTGAACTCGGATTCGAACTCGTAACTTACGGGTTAGCAGACCAGCTCTCTACCGTTAGACCACTCCGTCCCCGTGTTTATTGTGTGTGAGCCTCCGTTAAAAAAGTTAACTTGTTATGAACCCTCCGTTACTAAAGTTTTGTTATTGGCGATTATCCTTCATATTGTTATCCTTTACATGGTTCAAGTAAAACGCCCATATGTTACAATAACTTTCCTCTACATTTGGTCATTGTAGCTAAGATTATCGACCATTTTGTTATGATCACATTATTTGAAACTATTTCACATTCTTTCAGTGCTACAGTACTGGTATAACACATTTCTCAATACTTTTCATCACATTTTAAAATCCAGAAATCACATGCAAAATTTATTTGTCTTGTAGGTTTTTAAACACAATAAAGAGGCAATAAAGGTTGTCCTTCTTGTATAGACGTTGTAGACGGTGTAGGTTAAGCCTTTGATCAAACAACTGTTAACCGACAATGAAAAGAATTCACAAGTTTATTTCAGAAGGTCACAGGTAACTGACAGTAAAAGATCGGGCGGCACGTAGTGAATAAACCACATGAAGTGGTTAAAGAGAGTTATTTACCAGCATAAGATGATGTGCTTTTCACCTTAGTGTCGCATTCAATAATGGTTTGAAGGACGATATTTGAGGTGAAGTAGGCCACAGCTAAAAAAAAAGTTGAATTTTTTCAATTTTGGAATTTTTATTTTATTTTAATTAATTATTTATCCAATTAATAAAAACAACGTTTATGTAACAATAAGCGCACACAAACACAGAAATATACAGATATGTACATACATACGAGGTAATTTGTGAATAACTTTGACATATGTATCTTTTTAGACCGTATCATAGGGTGCTGAAAAAAAAATATATAGGAAAAAAAAGTGTTTTAAAAAATCTTAATGCTGTTTTGTAAACAATGAACTAAATTTTCCATTAAGTAAAAATGTACTTACCCTTGCCAATGTTATTTAACTTCCCACCTCTTAGGAGTGGTCGGGCGGAAAAGCACATGGTTGCTAACCGGGAAGTCCCGAGTTCGATGCGCTTTCATACAATGTTATATTACTCTTTGGGGCCATATAAATGGCACATGCCATACACTATTCTAAATCTAATCAGACCTGACAAATGACTCTGATAATGAGCAGTGACTGAGTCTCTAAGCCTCTAGGGGCTTCACATGATTACCTATAATCTATAATAATAGTTTCGCTGTCTGTCTGACAAGAACGCTCTGTCTGACAAGAACGCTCTAGAGAAAACACAAGCAATTTAAAAACATGCACAGTAATTCGAAAAACGAAATATGACGTCGACACATTTAGCGTAGAGTAGAACATAATCTCAAACCAGAGAGTGCACACAGTAATGTAATGACGTCATTGATTATCGCGTAAACATTGAATAAAAAGGAAATGTTGTCTAATCTAAATGGTTTGCGTGAAGAGTTTCTTGCATACAATTCTTCGGGTAGGGGCGAAGCCCCACCCCCCCTCCGCGTAAGAACGTCTGAGCCCCCCCCCCCCTCCCCAACTCAAAAGAAATTTCCTCATCGATACTCTATAATAAAATTACCGCCTAATTAATGTGTCTAATCTAAAAAGTGATTTTCTTGCAATTTCTTTAATGAAATTCTTCGGGTAGTGGCTAAGCGCGACACCAGTGTTTCTTTCAGACTTTTTCCTCCCCGGAGAGGGGTGGGGGTAATTGAAATTTTCGGGGGCGGGGGTAGAATTTTCGGGAAGGGGGGCGGACACTGGAAAAAGTATATAATTATATTTCGTTGAATGGGACGGTAGACATGATTTTTTTGGAAGTGGGGGGTGGGGGGTGGGGGGGTGGGGGGTGGGGGGGTGGGGGTGGGGGGGGGGGGTGGGGGGATTGGTTTCCTCATCGATACTCTATAATAAAATTACCGCCTAATTAATGTGTCTAATCTAAAAAGTAGTTTTCTCGCAATTTCTTTAATGCAATTCTTCGCGTAGTGGCTAAGCGCGACACCAGTGTTTCTTTCAGACTTTTTCCTCCCCGGGGAGGGGTGGGGGTGGGGGGTGGTGTGTGTGGGGGGTGGGTTGGTTTTAGTTTAGAGAAAAGAGACAGCACTATCAACCTAGCGCCCGGTGTATCCTTCCTCAACGGGCCATTTTTCTCGTAATATAAGGTTGATGATAGACTATATACAATTACACCTTGTCAGAAAAGAGATATGGTATAAACTGGTTCCCAAACTTTTTCGAGTGCTGTCCCCTTTTTATAAAAGTGACCCGCGACCGACATACTTTAGCAAGTGAATATTTAGATTTGGTTTAGTCTACAAGTTGGCTACCTTCAAAACACCGTCAGTATCCCATAACTTGGGAACCTCTGGTCTAAAACATT
This sequence comes from Physella acuta, assembly GCF_028476545.2. NCBI lineage: Eukaryota > Metazoa > Mollusca > Gastropoda > Physidae > Physella > Physella acuta. Next base: position 316,413 of record NW_026731643.1, read on the forward strand.
ACATTAGCCAATGCCCCCCGGCTTCACAAAGTCAACAGAATGAAGGACTCGCACTTGATAGAGCTACTTTAGAAAGTGTCGTATAAAGCAAACACGTTTTTTGTCTCGCTCTGTTTGGTTTATGTAGTCTACCTAACAGTCACGTGGGTCGCTAGTGTTCAGCGATTGTCCAATGGGTGTGAGGCTATTTAAACATTTTTTAAAACGGGGTTAACATCGCTGTATAAGTAGACTGTAGCTTATATTTGGACTGGAGGTTTGATGAATATTAAAGAGAAATTTAAAGAAGTGAGTATATCCTTATAAAGTTTATAATTATGTTCGTTTATATATACTCTAGTAATTTGTTTGAGAATTAATCATCTTAGCACTACAGCAGTGGTTCTTAACACACCAGACTCACAATATTCAGGATGATATTTTGTCAGTGCGGATGATATAACTATTAAAGTAGGGTTCGATGAATGTGCAAATAAAAATGTTGTGGTTCGGTGTTACGAACCACTGGTTTAGGGTATTATTTTCCCTGTAGTTTAGTTTATGTTGATAATGTTGCTAATCGTTTTGAAACCAAACGATTTTTTTTTCTATATTATGTTGTTGTATGGCGTTAATATTGGCATTAGGTTTCTAGATGGTTTGTTTCAACTATCTTATGGTGTTGCTCATATAGGCATATGAAACTTTATTTTTCACGCAGGGAGATAATACAGTAGAGTAGAACTGCTATGTGAAATGTAGATGTGCACACTGTATTTTAAAACGCATTTGGAATTTCTAAAACACAAATTATTTTATGTTTTAACATGCAATCCTAATCAGTGAACTTCCACGAAGCTAATACGGAAAAAATATTTAAAAATCTGTCATAGATATTTTGGATAAATAATAAATTGATACTACTAAATATTAATTAAATATTTTCAATTATAATTAAGTTTAGTTATTATGTACCTCAGGTCTGTTAAAAGTTTATAAACAATAAAAATATGTAATTTTGGATCCCAGAATATGGGGAAAAAAATAATAGTGCTCCTGTATACAAATTTGATTCAAACTTTAAACATTAAAAGAATTTTTTTTATTTAAAAAAAAATTAAAAAAAATTAAAAAAATAGTTATCCACTATTCTGACGCTGTAAATTACATGTCTGAGGCAAAAAAAAAAAAGAAAAAAAAATAGTTATCCACTATTCACTATATAATAAACAACTAAACATTAATGGTTGTAAATGTTATTAAAATTTGAATCATCGATAATTAACCACAATTATCGAGCATTACAAAGAGCATGAAGACGATCAATGCACGTTTATCTATTTTTTATCTGCAGATAATTAAGAATATATGTTTTTTTTTTATATAACATTCCGATTTGTAAATGCAGGATGGGTGGGGGGGGGGAGGGGGATTCGCTTAATCTGAAATTATAGTGACAGTTGTAGCTAGTGGGCGGGGGGGGGGGGATGTTGAAATCGGTTTTGGACGACTCACATATCATTCTCACCTATGCGAACGGTTTTTATTTAACTCTCCAGAGACCGTCGAATACAAACTATTCAAACAGCATGATTTTAATGTTGGCCGTGACCTTCGGCCTCGTCCGTTGGGGTCAAGGTCAGACCAACACTACAGACGTGGAGGACTTCCTGGACTGGTACAATGACGAGGCTCAGAGGGTGCTGTTTGCTGACGTGTCGTCGGAGTGGGAATACGACACCAACATTACAGATTATAATGAGAAGTTGATGGTAAGTGGAACTAAGGCACCAACATCACAGATTACAATGAGAAGTTGATGGTAAGTCGAAAAACGTCACCAGCATCACAGATTATAAAAGTTGATGGTAAGTGGAACTACGACACCAACAAAAAAAGTTGATGCTGAAATTAACATGACAGGGCCTAGATCATAGGTTATTAACAAAAGTTGATTGTAAGCTAACTTTAAAACATATTATAATTCATTATACAAAACGGTTACAAATCGATATATATATATATATATATATATATATATATATATATATATATATATATATATATATATATATATATATATATATATATATATATATGTGTGTGTGTGTGTGTGTTAGCAGTACGTAATTTCTATTAACAATCTCCATCTCAGGTGAACCAGAAAGTGAAAACCTCCAACTTCCAACAAGACGCCTACAACAATGCCTCACAGTTTAACCAGACCCTCATGAATGACATACAGAAACGTAAGTTCCATAAGATTATGGACATCGGTACCTCGGCACAGACAAACCAGACGAAACTGGTTAGGGTGAGTGGAATTTAGGTCAAGTTATCTGTACTTATTCTGTAAAAAATGACTGGTTCATATGATGGAATTTCGATTATCATCGAACATCAATTTGTATGCTTAAAGTTTGAGAACTTCTGTCAATGTTTGATAGATTTTGAATAAAAGGAAGTGGTATTCCATCTATTTCCGGTTTCATAAAAAAGCGATAACTGAATTATCGTCTAAGTTGGCATATATGTCATATATATGTTTTAGATTGTATACGCAGGTTTGAGGGATTTCCGATAACCGGAAAACATGACTTCCGTTTCAGCAAGGTAGACACAAATTCAAATAAAAGTATTAGATCCTATAATTTGATTTCTATTAATTTCCGTTATGTAGACTGGTATTTTACTAGTTTTGAGTGTTTTTTTTAAAATGCCCAAATGTTTGACAACGTTTTAGTTAGAGTGACGACATTTCGTGTTTGAGTTGTTATGCGTAGGTTTGTATAAACATTTGAACAGAGTTTCTTTCAGGCATCCTTTCGAAGAAAGTCTACCGCCTCACTTTTATCAGTGTCCGCCCCCCCCCCCCCGGAAAATGTTGTCGCCCCCCCCCCCTCTTTGAAAATATCAAGTGCCCCTCTGGAGAAAAAAGTCTGGAAGAAACACTGCATTTGAGCGATTTCCGTTAACCGCAAGTGGTATTGAACTCTAGTTTTGACTTCTCCAAATTAAAAAAAAACAACGTTAAGAATTTATAATATATTTGCATGAAGCTGCAGAAAACGTATTTTCTCGAAACATGAGTGGTATTGTCACAAACTCACTTACTATTTCTATCTATTGGTACAGCTGTAAAAGAATACACAAGGAAGTTTAGGGGAGCTCACTCAAACTTTATAAATAGTGTGCTTTTTTTATTTCAGCTTCAAAAAGTGTTGGGCAGTATGTCGTCTATCTATAGCACCGCCACCGTCTGTATGGAACCCTCCAAGTGTGTTCACCTTGATCCAGGTAAGGGCGGGGTTTATGTCCACCTTATACCAACAGGTGTGTTCACCTTGATCCAGGTATGGGCGGGGTTTATGTCCATCTTATACCAACTAGTGAAGAGCCTAAAAGTACTTATGTGAAGCTTTTGTGTAAAATCAATTCAAGCCCTGTTTGTTCATGCAGTAGTTTTAAACAAACTGTTCTGCAGATATTGATGTTATAGTCAATTTTTCCCCCTTCTTTAAAACAATCTTGAAATAAAACGCAACGTGTAGCCTATTTTAAAGCTAGAAATCTTCTATCTTTAATTAATTTGTTTTGTGTCTTAATTATGTTCAACGTTAAGGTCTTTAAATGCTATATGTTGTGGTTCTGAAAGTCAATATTCATGTTATAACGCCGAATTTAAAAAATATTTTTAATCACAAAACATTTGATAACACTCTGTCTAATGAAAAAAAAAGAACGCGTGTTGGAAACCGGAAGTCTTTTCGTGTTATACCTAGAGCTGGCTACAACAAAAACAACAAAACTCAAGTAAAATCCTAGAAACACTTTTTGAACATAAACAATATTAGAATAGGTGTTTCAGGTTGCTCGTTATTAAAAATCAAAACCAGAGGCGTAGCGACCCTTCCCGGCGCCCGGGGACAAACTTTCGATTTGCACCCCCCCTCGAACTTTTCATTTGCACCCCCCCCCCCCTCAAACTTTCGATTTGCAACCCCCCTCGAACTTTTTATTTGCACCTCCCCCCCCCCCCCTCAAACTTTCAATTTGGTCGGCGCCCGGGGACATATGTCGTCCCCTCCCCTCGCTACGCCTCTGATCAAAACACATAAAGTTGTTGCCAAGTTATTAGAACTGAATTGTAATATTTTAATTATATTAATAAATGAATAACTGAATAATAAAAAAAAAACTTAGAGGTAAATTACTGAACTACATTTTTGTTAAATTTGAGTTATTCATGTTTTCGAAGTTTCCAGTTATTTTATTACTTTGTCTGCTACAGAACTCACGGAAATATTGGCCAAGTCAAGAAACTACACAGAACTTTTGAAAGCTTGGCAGGGTTGGAGAGATGCTTCTGGTGCTAAGATGAAAGATTTATATTCTGAATATGTTGCCCTTAGCAATGAGGCCGTAAGAATTCTGGGTACGATTAAAAAAAAAAATATATATATATATATATATATATATATATATATATATATATATATATATATATATATATATATATATAATGAATAATGAAAATCAGTGGTTTTTTAAAACTACAATATTTCACAAGAAAAAAAGGTATCGTGTTAAACTGTGTTTATAGAAAAAAAAAAAACATTACGTTTTACCGTATAGCAAATTCTAATCATATTTTAATTATATTTTTGTTTCCTAGGTCACGCAGACTACGGCGCCTACTGGAGGTCCTATTATGACGACGATAACTTCAAGGAGGAGGTTCGCGCCTTGTACGAGCAGGTCCGACCTTTGTATGAACATCTCCATGCATATGCCAGACGTAAGCTGAAGGTGATCTACGGGAAAGACAAGTTTCCTGACTCTGGTCATATCCCAGCTCATCTGTTAGGTAAGGGCCGGTATCTCCAATGTAAGGGTTATAAGGGAGAGAACATACAAACACATCTGTAAGGTAAGGGACAGTTACTCTCATGTAAGGAAGAGTACGGGAGATGAGTCGTAAAACTAGATTGACAGGACAAGCCACCTATTAAAAGGATAGCACATCGCAGTATATCTAAGAGCTGAGGACCAGTAAATCTAGTTTTTCCCACGTTTTCTTTAATTTGCTTTCGCGTCTGTTTATTTGTTTATTTGTTTGTTTGTTTTTCCAATAAAATCTTGCGATCGAAATTTCGGGCACTTCCCAGTTAGCTAGCGCGCTGAAATTTTCAGGGAAGCTTTGTTTCCGATGACAATACAATATTCAATTATTATTATTACTAAATTGATCCATGGAAAAATTGTATTGATCATTTTAGACCCCTATTGATTTGTACAAAAAGGGACATAACCTAGTAATTGTAATTTGATAAAACAAGGTTCGGTACTTTCCCTCTTCTCGCTTACTGAAGGAGCGAGCACGCGATTGGCTGAGTAGTGGTCACGCGGTGTTTGTGTACAAACCTATGCAAATCTGACTGATCAGGAAGTAGAATGTTGATGGTCGAATGGTTTGCACGCGAGGGGAAAATGGTGAAAGAAACGGCAACACAGAAGAAACGTCGATTAAAAAAAGGCGCGTGTTTTTTTACGAGTTGTCTTCGTTTACCCAAAAAAAAAAAGTGAATGCGAGAAGATAAAATCGAAAGCAAGATTTGAATGCAAACAAACAGACAAAGACTAAAAAGTAGAAAATAATTATCATTAAAAAAGTTTTAAAAAACCCACGTTTTATGATTGAACTAAAAAGTAGAAAATAAATGCTATACATCACAATAATGCAAGCGATCACTCCACTATAAGCGATCGCAAACTGCGTGCGCATTATGACAAAACATGAAAAACGTGGGGCGCCGTGATTTTCTTACAGTTTTTAATACTGTTGACTCTCTACAAGCTCCCTAATAAAACTCAATATTATTATCTAATCAATAGTAATATAACTTTTACATCTTATATTAACAATGACCGATAAAAAACTTTTACTTCGGCGCATAACCAGTTGACACGTAACGCTTAATTGTGTTGGAGGCGTGGTCGAGTCGGCAAAAAAGCTCATGGTTGATAAATTTGAACAAAGTCTCGAGTTCAAACCCACTGGCAGATAAATCTCGATCCCCTTCAACACTAATAATTAAGAACGAAGAAGAAAAGAAGAAGAAACACGTAGTTACTGCACATTTATAGTAAATATAGTCATAGTATCCAAAAGTGCAGAAAACTAAATATGAAAAAACAGGAATTTTGTGATTTATTTGAAACATTGTATGTTTAGTAGTTTTTCTCTCTCGTAAGGTAACATGTGGGCTCAACAATGGAACAATCTCTATGAAGTTTTCGCACCTTTTAGCAAAAAACCCACTATGGATGTTTCAGCTGAAATGGTCAAACAGGTAATGGTTTTTGTTACTTACATAATATGTAAGTTTTAATAATTGCAAATTGTTATTTACATATTTAAACATTACTCTATGCATCCTAACGCTAGTAAATTTTAACCTTGTTAAAGTCTGAGATTTCCAAAAATATTTAGTTATATGTTGTATCATTATGTAGAAGTTAAATTTTGACGATCAAGTAATGTTTATTTAATGTTTTGTGTGCCAATCTGTAGAACTACACAGCCATGAAGATCAAGTAATGTTTACTTAATGCTTTATGTTCCAATCTGTAGAACTTTAATGTTTTGTGCACCAATCTGTAGAACTTTAATGTTTTGTGTACCAATCTGTAGAACTTTAATGTTTTGTGTACCAATCTGTAGAACTTTAATGTTTTGTGTACCAATCTGTAGAACTTTAATGTTTTGTGTACCAATCTGTAGAACTTTAATGTTTTGTGTGACAATCTGTAGAACTTTAATGTTTTGTGTACCAATCTGTAGAACTTTAATGTTTTGTGTACCAATCTGTAGAACTTTAATGTTTTGTGTACCAATCTTTAGAACTTTAATGCTTTGTGTGCCAATCTGGAGAACTTTAATGTTTTGTGTGCCAATCTGTAGAACTTTAATGTTTTGTGTACCAATCTGTAGAACTTTAATGTTTTGTGTACCAATCTGTAGAACTTTAATGTTTTGTGTGCCAATCTGTAGAACTTTAATGTTTTGTGTACCAATCTTTAGAACTTTAATGCTTTGTGTGCCAATCTGTAGAACTTTAATGTTTTGTGTGCCAATCCGTAGAACTTTAATGTTTTGTGTACCAATCTGTAGAACTTTAATGTTTTGTGTACCAATCTGTAGAACTACACAGCCATGAAGATTTTCCAGACTGCCGATGATTTCTTCAGATCGCTGGGGATGATTCCAATGCCGGAGGAGTTCTGGAACAAATCCATGATGGAAAGACCTAAAGATGGACGAGACGTCGTGTGCCACGCCTCTGCCTGGGATTTTTATAACGCCAAAGATTTTCGGTGAGTTTTATTTACTAATTTATTGATCGTCGTTCTTAATAATAATGATATAGGAGGAATTCAAACAAAAAGATCAACTTCAAACTACACGGTAAGAACAACACATAATCTTCAAACTCAGAACAGGCCGCAACAGACAGAAACAGTACATGCATAAAAACTAAAAGTTGGGTCTGTGGAAACTTGCCCATGTGGCCCCGGAGAATACAGAGCACATCCTTCAGGACTGCCCCTTGTACAACCAGGCGCGATCCAAACACTGGCCCCTATACACCCCACTCAAAGAAAAACTATATGGGGCACCCGCTGATCTGGAGACCACAGTCCAGCTCATTCACGAAGCTGGACTTGTTGTTTAAATCCTCCATCATAAACTTAATTAAGAACGCAGAAGAAGAAGAACTACACGGCGTTCTCCAAATATGCGGGTTCCTAAGATATTGTTTTCTGAGCAGGTAGTATCGGGGTCAGGTTCTAGACCGCAAGTGGACGATTATATCTTTGAGACAATCGTCAACTGTTTGCAGCTTAATAAATTAAATTTCCAACAGATTAAGTCAGGGACGTTCTTGTGTTAAATAGAGCGATATTCACTGAAACGTTTTTTTTTTTGACTTATGTTTCTTCAAACATAGCTGTATCAAAGATAAATAAAAGGAAGGAAGCTGATCATTTTATTTTTTGTATAGACGAAGCCAATGTGAAGCCAATGTATAATTCGCAATATGATTTATAAACTTTAATTTGTCCGGATGGTAATCCATAAATTCCAGTTTTAAAATTACAAATTCTGACAAGCTATGTTATTATTGAATGCTAAATAATAAATGCAATCAATATACAACAATGATAGAACATTGCAAACTATGTATTTCGGTGATTAGAATTGTGTAATGTTATAGGTGACCACCTTATGCGGAAAATGTTTTTTGTCTAGCATCAAACAGTGCACTGAGATAAACGCCGAATATCTGTCAACCACACACCACGAGATGGGACACATTCAATATTTCCTGCAGTACAAGAATCAGCCTGTCATGTTCAGGGATGGTGCCAACCCAGGTTAGTGCGTCATTCTCACTTCACTTCTAAAACATCCAGATCTAATTGTTTGGTGTTGTGTTTTGGCTAAATTGGATCAATTGTATTTAATATTTCAATCATGTAAGTGAAACAAAATAGTAATTACATTCTGCTCACTTTTACTTTAACTAATGGCAATGTGTTATTAATAAAAATAATTTAATAATTTAAAGTTTTGTTTTCGATATATCATATAGGAGTTGCACAAATTAAAAATTAATAAATAATTTGAAACGAGCTATTCATCAATTAAAATATTTTTAACCTATCTTTTATTTAACTAAAACTTTTACATCCAAAATATAAAAAGTAAATATATTTTCTGTTTTATGACGTTTTTCTTTGTATAACTCATAAAACGTTTTGTTGACTAAAGTACGTTTAAGAATCAAATGATAAGGTATTAGTAATCATGTTAACAATTAGGGCATCCTCCGTTTCTACATGTGACTGACTGTCTGAATAGTTTTATTTTAAACGTTTTATAAAAGAAACATCATACATTATTTTTAAAAGTTATGTACATGAAACTTTTTTTTGTTACCAACGATTCAATTTTAATCTAGCCACATGAAATAAAATAAAAACTAACTGTATTTAACTGCAGGATTTCACGAAGCAATAGGCGACACAATATCGTTGTCTGTGAAAACCCAGGAACACATGAAGTCAATCAACTTGATCAAGGACGTGGGACACGACAATGGTAGGTACAGGCAGCAAGGTATTCTAAAACCAGAGTACATAAGTCGTTAGTCGGGGAATATCGCAACTGCGATTTACCAGTTATTAAGTATAGAACTAGTAACTTTTAAATAAAAATTCATAACAAATTGATAAAATAAAGAAATAAAGAGATAAAAAAAATCTTATTCTAGAGTCCGACATCAACTTCTTGATGAACATGGCCTTGGAGAAGATCGCATTTCTCCCGTTTGGTTACCTCATTGACCAGTGGAGGTGGGAGGTCTTTAGTGGGGAGACAACTAAAGACAACTACAACAGCAGGTGGTGGGAATACAGGTAAGGTTTACACAGGTAGGGGGAGTACATGTAATCCGTACACAGGTAGAGGGAATACAGGTAAGGTTTACACAGGTAGTGGAATACAAGAAATGTCTACAAACGTAGAGGGAATACAGGTATTTTTTTTAAAAAGTAGTGTAAATACAGGTAATTTTTTAAAAAGTAGTGTAAATACAGGTAATAGTTGCAAATGTTGTGGGTGTACATGTAATGGTTATAATAGTTGTGCGGATACAGGTAATTTTAAAACATGTGTAAGATAATTGTTTTTTTCTAAAAATGGTGGTAAGGAAGCTAACATGTCAGCAACACCTCAATAAATAACACTTGTAAATGGATTTTGTATATATATATATATATATATATATATATATATATATATATATATATATATATATATATATATATATATATATATATATATATATATATATCCAGGTGCCGATACCAAGGTGTGTCTCCACCTGTTCCAAGAAACAGCTCACACTTTGACCCTGGTGCCAAATTCCACGTCCCTAACAATTCACCCTATATGAGGTAGGTTTGTTAAGACTAATTATCTATGTATCCACCTATCTATCCATCATACATATTATACACATATATATGCATTATATATATATATATATATATATATATATATATATATATATATATATATATATATATATATATATATATATATATATATATATATATATATATATTGTGCTCATTATTTGTTGTTGGGTGACCGTGTTAAAAACGACGTTAATTTAATGATGCTGAGCTCGTTTGCCCTCCTATTGCTACACACTGCAGTCATGCTGTCACATCTATTCCCCAGCTATTTCGTCAGTTTTATCATCCAGTTCCAGTTCCAACAAGCTCTCTGTAACATATCTGGCTACACAGGTCCTCTACACAGGTGTGATATCTACAACAACACACAAGCAGGTGCCAAACTAAGGTAACGAGTGTGCTGGTATCATAAATTATGAAATATATGACGCTATATAGCTTACATGTTTTTAAGGTTAGGGTTAGTAGCAACTGTTTAACCTTGTAATTAATTAAATATGCATTATATGATATACATTTTTAAAATAGTAAAAAAAGGGAAGATAAATTATTTTCTTTAATTAAATATATAAATTAATAAAATATAAAACTGCAAAAAATGTACTTTAAATTTTTTATAGTGTAAAATTACATGGCTCAAAAGAAAAGCGCAGGAAGTAAACGTACTAAAATATTTTGATAGTGGGACAAAGTTAGTATTTTATATAGGAAAAATGTATCAATCATTATAAAAAAATAATTAAGCATCAAATCAAGTCACATTGCATTGTCATCGGGTCTTGACCTACGTACCTAATATTAAAGGAATTAATGTTTTAAAATGTAGAAATTATGCTTGCCAATTTCGATACATGTTGAAGACAATGCACGACAAACAGAGATCGCAAATTTAAATAAAAACTAATCAGAAAAGCTACATATTTTACTTAATGTAATGTAAACAATTTTAAATTCCAGCGAAATGTTGAGACTTGGGTCATCGAAGCCTTGGCCAGAAGCCATGTACGTCCTCACTGGCCAGTACAAAATGGACGCTAAGCCTCTGATCGACTACTTCAAGCCGTTACTGGATTATCTGGTCAAAGAAAATGGCAACGACTACGGCTGGAACCCACAGTGTCCAAGTTTTGATTCAACGCCGCCCAAACCTGCGTGCCAGAACAATCACCAAATAAGCAGCCATGTTTTTAATTATTGTTTCCACTTTTTCGGTTATTTTATTTCCATAATTTTTGTTTGGCTGCTCTAGATGATACTATATTTTTTTTCTCAAATCAGTGTATGAGTAAATTGTGGAAAAATGTAACGTGTGTTTATCTATATTATACTTAATGTAGAAAGATCTTAACTTTTGAAAACTTTTTGCTATTTTGAAAATACGAAAAGTTAAAAGTGACAGCGACCACTGCTAACTTTATAAAAATAAACTTTTTTAATAGTTTTAATTTCTTTACAGTTAAGTTATACGTTTACAAGCTACACATGTATCGATCAATTATATACACTTTCTTTAAAATCATAAGTCTGGCTATGCAATTTTATATTTTTGTAATCAAAAATAAATTACTTTTATAGGTTTAAATATTTTTTTATTTTTTAATGTTTTTTTTTTTCAAAAATACAAAAATACATTTTATTATAAAAGGACATTCATGACATCAAACAAAGATTTTTGACAAACTACTAAAGTGAGTATTTTATATATTGTATTGGAATAGTTTGTCTATTGTAACTTTAATTATCTTTATGCTAATTTCAGCAAAAATTAAAAACAAAAAGAAATGTATAGATTTATATAATACTAGCTATTTTATGCAAATGTTTTTGATCCACTACTATTAATAGAAACACATTTCTACACAAGATACCCCACTTGTTAATTGGTAAACTCATACATTATACACTATATTTCAATGGAAATATCCTACGTGCATGTAGAATTTTATACTTGTTTTTGTGTCTTGTTTATACTTGTGTTTTTTCTTTATAATATTTGGCTTTTACATAAATATAATTTGTAAATAGGTTTTTAAGTTGTTTTTGTTTGATTTAGTTACTTTCTAGGTAGTGTTTCATTCAGGGTTATTTTCACTGGTGGTCGAGGGTGCACTTGATATTTTCGGGGGGGGGGCGACACTGGCAAAATTATTCTTTCTTTATAGATTCCATTTCGTTCGAATAATGTCAAAATATTATCTGATTACTGGAATCTCAGAAAAAAAACTGCTATTGATGGGAAAGAGGGTGGGGTGGGGAGAGGGGGGGGGGGCGCATAAGATGGAGAACACCTTAATACTGAGGTTGTAAAAAGAGTCTAAATTTCTTGTAATGTTTTTTTAAAAAAATTTTGGAGTAAAGAGAGAAAAGATACATTACATAAATAAATGTTCACTTCACATTTAGAAGCCATTTGAAATGTTTTACTGCCTGAATATATATATATATATATATATATATATATATATATATATATATATATATATATATATATATATATATATATATATTATTTTGACTTTTAAAATTAACTACACCATTTTAATTAGCATACATACTTTAATACTTAACACAAAATATACTCAATCAAATGCTATAGGTCTACTTCGTGATTATAGATTATATTTTCGGTTGATTAACTAGTTTCAGGAATACACCGAATCTTTACAAAACAGTCTAGAAAAATTGTGTTACTTCAGAATGTGAGTGTATGAGTGATCAATCTATCAGCTTACAATAATGGTGCTTTAATACAAACTTAATTTTAAAAATGTATAGACCTACTGATCCGGTTATTTTCACACCTACATTTTTAGAAGGTAATAAGTAACCTATGTTTTGAATGTATTCATTTGAAGTGAAGGTGTGTTAGCAAAGGAGTAGCGAGGGGGGGGGGGGGAGGGTGCGGACCGCACCGGGTGTCACCATTTAGGGGGGTGACACCAAGGCAATAAATAGCAAAATATATACAGAAAAATTTGAGGGGGGGATGCAAATGAAAATTCGAGAAGGGGGGGGGGTGCAAATCAAAAATTTGAAAGTTTGTCCCCGGGAAGGGTCGCTACGCCTCTGGGGAGGGGGGGTGACACTATTAAGTGCCGCACCGGGTGATACCCGACCTCGCTACGCTACTGTGTGTTAGCATTATTGGGTTTTTTTCTTCTCAACAACAGTAAAAATAATTTTTCTAACGTTTTTTTTTCTTCTTAAATGAATGTTGAATGTCCGAACCATAAGCTTTTTCCTTTTAAATTTACAAATGCGAAAGAATTAGACTTGTTTTCCAACATGAAAATATATGATTGTCCTTAGTTTAACATCAACTGTATTTATGTACACGCTGTAGCTACAGCTGTTCCCTTAGTAAACACATACATGCGGGTATTAACACGGACAACAGCTACTACAAGTTTATCAATCCAAAAAGAAAAGAGATCTTTCAATAAAACTATAGCTGGTAGAGGGACTCATTCATGTGGGCTGACATATATTATTTGCAAATACTCTTTGTTGTTCTTTCCTACTTCTCTTAAGTTGCACTCTGTGCATACAATGTTTGTTTCCGCGGATTTATAAATTAAGTAAGGATCAAACCGAAAACACATACTATTATGATTGAGGTTTAGCGGCCAAAAGTAGGAAACGGGTCTAGATTATAGATATCAGATCTACCTTTGGTCAGTACAACCTGTGTTTCAGAATATTTTGTTCCTGGGAAGGGGACACAGAATTATTTGGCAGGCTAAATTTTCTGGGGTGGTGGGCGGACACTGGTAAAAGTATCAATTTTTAATATAAATCCTATTTCCTATTTTGAAAAGATCGTTTTTAATAACATTTTTTTTTCAAGTTTAATTCTAAGTTTATATGGTGTTTTTGGTTTTTTGTTTCGGTTTAGAGAAAAAGACAACACTAACAGCCTACCTCCCGTTGTATGTCCCCTTCAACGGGCCATTTATGTAGTGTTTAATAATTTTTATATTACCCCAACTCACAACAAAATCTACTCTCAGCGTCATATTGCGCTTCAAGCACATGCACATCTACACCACACTGCCCGTTATTCACAGCCACCTGTTACACGTGAACTCTTTGCTCCTCAACATTGTCATTGTCCAAAATATTCTAAAACAATCTGACAAACTTTAATCGTCCTTTGAAATTTACAAATTTTACACTGCATTAGGTATGAAACGATTAGCGTAGCGTAAACCAGTAGCCATAGATAAACACTATAACCATACTTCGAACTAGGCTAACCTGTGAACATCAATGGCGAATATGTAATTGGATCTAACATTTACATACGTATATCCTTATAATGACATAAACATGGACTCTGTGTAACTTCAGCTCCGAAGGGTCCCTGACTCTAGTCAGTAAAAGTAAAGGCGGTTGGTCTAAAAGCTGACCACACTATCTGTTCATATGCCTCGGACACTGAAAAAGGTTAACTCTATCCCACCTGCCCCATGAACTGTATGGTTCAAACGGTACAGTGTAGCTATCTTCTTTTTCATGCTTTTTTGGTTATGCATCTTGTATTTAAGTACATATCTAGCTGCCTTATTTAAAACGTTAAAAAATCACCCAACGACCACTAAGAAATGCGTAATTTGGTAATCTGATATGTTCAGAGATCTTTTGAGAACAGAGACTGGGTTTAAGTTGGCCCATAGCTACAAGAAAAATACAGTGGGTTTGATTGAGGACTGATTTTTACTTAAAGGTGTGCATTCGATATTTTTGAAAAAAAATTTTTACCAATATTAATACTCAATAAGAAATGCATTCGGTATTTTAAAAATATTAGAACCACTGCTACAAGTAGAAATTAGTCTCACGTGGGTTCAGCATTTGCAGCGGGTGTCCATTTTGTGCTTGGCTGCAATAAAGATTGCATGCAGGTTAACAACGCAATAAAGTAAGTTGTATTATTCTTAGATATTCTGGATAAGTAAAAACGTGTACTTTCGTTAAAAACTTGACCAAGCTCAAGGAAGATGTTAGTGTATTTTTTTAACAATATTATGTAATTTGATTTTGGGTTAAAGCTGTATCCAATGGTTAATCATTTGACAATAAAAGGATAACGGTTTAATACTATCTCCTGAATATGTTTCATTTTTTATTTAGAATTTCTGTAAGACACCATGAACGTTATAAAAGAAAAACCAATACATATACATAATCCATATACATGTATAAATATATACTGATACATATACTGATACATATATATATATATATATATATATATATATATATATATATATATATATATATATATATATATAATATATATATACTTCGTTTTAAATTTATAAAAACACTGTAGATTTCCAGAAAAAAAAATTATGAATGCTTTCCACATATCCAAATTACTGTGGTATTTGAATTTTAGATTATACTAGACTACCCGTCATCCGTTGGATAACTGTGGGTTTCGGGCGTCATCCATAAAAAACATCACGTCTGTCACTCAGAGGCGTAGCGACCCTTCCCGGTGCTCGGGGACAAACTTTTCGATTTGAACCCTTCCCCTCCCGCAAGATTTCCACTTGCACCCCCTTCTCAAACTTTTGATATACACCCCCCCCCCCCCATCTCAAGATTTCAAATTGCACCCCCTCAAACTTTCGATTTGCAAACCCCTCAACCAGTCAATTTATTTTTCCAACCCATTTTGGCGCCCCCTAAGGTCGGCGCCCGGGGACATATGGCCCCCGCCCCCCCCATCCCCCCCCCCCCCCCCACTCGCTACGCTACTGCAGTATCACTTATCGTCACAAAAAACAGACCCCACATTCAAAAATACGTTTTTTATCTTTTAAAAGCACCGAAAACACCGATTTCGGACCATCCGTTCATATACTGACGTCACAGGTGACCTACTCAACTCTACTTCACCTGCCCAGTGTCCCGCGAAGTCTCAGACAACATGTTTTTATCGTTTAAAAAAACGATTCCAGCGGAGCATGTCTATGACCACACTATCCCTTCATATGCTTAGGAGAAATAAACAGATTAACTCTACTTCACCTGCCCTGTATCCCGCCAAGTTCAGATAGGCAACTAATCATTCACATCTAAAAAATAAAATAAAAATTGCAAAAAATATGTATCATTGACGTATTGGTCAAGAACCTGTGCCACCCGCATGCAAGCCGAGTACACAAACAACTTAGCTATTAACTCGTGATGTCAGAGATGTATTTTTACACTATGGTTTAATACTTTGAGTCTCCTTATGCAACTTGATTTACGCGCATTGATCTAGATCTAAGTCTAGATCAAGTAGTAGTAATTTTAAAATTAAATTTTATCTTTAATTACCCAAACAAAGATTTATATAAAATAATGAAGGTTTGAAATTATCTAGATCTAGATAAAAATTATCTAGATCTAGATTCTACGACTCGCTTGCTTAAGTCTTAACTTAAGTTTTTGCGTAACTCTTGCTAGATCTAGATCTAATCATTAGCTACGCTAATAGGCCCGGGATCGAGCATTTCAAAATTAGCATATTCCAAATAAAGATTTATATAAAATAATAAAGGTCTAAAATAGTTTAGTATATAGAAAATCATTATTATCTAAATCTAGATAGAATTATCTATATTTTATATCTAAGACTGAGCCATATTTAGAATTTACGTTTATAATTTAGCAAAATTAGCGGTATCGAAGCCGCGTATGAATCTTAAGCTACGCAAATTGGCCCTGGATCAAGCATTTCAAAATTAGCATAGTCGAAACAAAGATTTATACAAAATAATAAAGGTCTAAAATAGTTTAGTATGTAGAAACTCATTATTAACTAAATCTAGATAGAATTATCTATATTCTAGATATACGACTGGTTTTCTTAAGTCTTGTTTTTTTTAGGATTGTATTTATAACTAATAAATCTTTGATTTGACCTAGATTCTATTTCTAGATCTATAAATAACTTTCTTGGGCAGATTGTAGATCTAGAGAAATTTATTGTAAAACTAAATGAAAAAGACAGTTGAAAATTGATTTTAAGTGTTGGAACGTAATAAATACAGCAAACGGACGTATTGTTAAAGTTATAGTAGAGAGAAAATTAGCTTTAGAACGCGTTAAACTTTGGAATGGGAACACTATCTTCTTCTATAGACGCCGCCATTTTATTATACTAAAAAGTAAACAAAAAACCGTGACGTCACTGTTTCGTCGAGTCTAGTAGTTGTTCTAATCTTTTTTAAAATGTCGTTAATCTACCTATGAATAAATCAATAAATTAATTAACGTCTTTAAAAAAAATTGTGGTTAACAGTCTGTCTTAAAACAAAAATTTATCTCTACCTACATACTATTTTACAGCTGTCCACATAGAGTAGAACTATTCACAATACTCAATCAGACAAACAAAAAATCAAAAACAAATATTCAAACATGTAAACAAACTTGAGTTTTAGTAGTATTTAGATAGCATTTATAAATTGTCAAATTTAATTAATAGAGAAAAAGAACCAATTAAAAAACAGGAAATGGCACCAAAGAACCGTAAACATTTTATGCATCGTGCGTAATATGAGTATAAATTAATGTTTTATTGAGAAATTGGAAAAACGCAAAGTACTTATTCCGGTCAAAACAAACATTACTCAAAATTTAACTGATGGCAGAGAATTAGTAATTTTAATTACATGTGAAATTTCGTTTATCTCTCTGAAACAGTTGTCAAATTATAGGATATTGGAAAAACAAAAATAAGTTCCACTTCCGGTTACCGGAAATGGCTTAAATGTTAAAACCGAACTACAAATTTATATAATAGCTATATATGAAATTTCATTAACGTAGCTTAAACGGTACTCAAGTTATCGTGTTCACAGACATACATACGAATCTAAATACACACAGACATACGCACAAAATGGCAAAACTATGTTTCTCCGACTCAGTAATGTGTAAAACGTGGAGATTTGTGAAAATCACGATTCAAATACTTCTTCTATACTTCGTATACTAGAAGGTAAAAATACCAGCAGCAAAAAAAAAAGAAACTCTGAACCTAACTGAATGTAACACAAGCCACAAAAATAAGCTGTACGATACGCAACCACTTCGACCACTAATATAGTTAGCACAACGTGGAAAAGTTGAATGTCATTCGCAAGTAATGCTTGCACATTTGCAAACATAATTTCTCTGCCTTGTCTTGGGCCCTGAGCCTTGGCGGCTTGCAGTTTACTACACCTAGTCATTTTTAGTTTTATAGTTTTGAGAGATATGAGTTAAGGTTTTTAAAATGGTGTTAATATATATTGAATGTTTCAGCTTTTTAATGAAATTTTTACAATTTGTGTACTTTTTCCCGGTTCCTAATTAACATGGATGATTTATGCCTGTCTCAATTTCTTTTGGCAAAAAATGTAACTTAAGTACATTTTACACTGATCAGTGTTACTATTTAAAAGACGGAGAAATAAATCGAAGTTTTAGAAAAATGTTTTCCTTTGACTATGGGAAAAAGTTACATTCTATTCAACTGAAGGTGACTGTGAGTCCATTGTCAAAACATTTACAACAACACTAGTATAACCGCTGTAAATTTAATATGTTTTGCAGTCTTTACTGTATCTACAGGAGAAGCAGCATGCTGAGATTTCTGATCTTGACTTGTGGCCTAGTATGTTGGGGTCAAAAAATCAACACCGGAGTGAAGGATTTCCTAGAGAATTTTGATTATGAAATCCAGAAACTTAAACTAGCTTGTCAATCGGCTGAATGGAACTACAAAACCAACATTACAGATTATAACAAAAAGTTGAGGGTAAGCTAAACAAAATAAAAATTTCATAACATAACAAAAGTGCTAAGTTAAACGATCCAACAATATATTAAAAAAGTTGATTTTAATTTAAATGATACAGCGTTACAAATGATAATCAAAAGTGGATTGCAAGCTAAGCATTTCAACACAAACATAATGAATAACATGATATTTACGTAGGAAGTTAAGTTATCACTACATGCGGTTACTGAATGATAATTTAATATTTACTTTTATTAATCGATTTAATTAAAATTAGATTTTAAAAAAAAAAATGGAAACATTTAGTTTAAACACTAATAATTTAAAGCACTTTTAAAGTTAAAATGCATTTGATAAAAGTAAAACACGAAGGTTGAACGAAAATGTATTAATAGAAACACGTAGTCTTTGTTTATTTTTTTCATAAACAGTTGCTATGCTTATAAAAGAAAATACGGCATCTGGACAAATTTAACGACCATAAGGATTTTTTTCCTACGGCAATAAAGTTTTTTTTTCCTTACCCTCCAGGGTCGGTCTACGAACTAACAAAATATCAGGGGGATCGTTCGTCAATTTTTTATGTATAGCTCAAGTTAGGAGAATTTCACTTTTTAGCCCTCGCCGTGTGAGCTGCGGCTGACCGATAGTTAATCTATAACGCCGATTCATTTACCCAGGTGTATGGAAAAATGAGCCAGATGTACAGAGCCAAAGTACCCTAAAAATGTTTTGAAAATAGTCATCGTTTTTCACAAAATTAACAATGTTTATATAGGGAAAATTCGGACCAGTCAGTTCTAAATGCCTTCCGGAGTTTTCCCGAACATGCCATAATTTTTTTTGCCACCCCCGAGTGTCGGTCAACGACCTTAGGAGTTATGAAGATGTTCCTACGTGGGAATTATTTTTCTATATATAGCTCATATAAGGCGCCGGTCAGTCGAGGTCAGTTTTAACCCCCTCTTCGTGAATTTTGTGGCCAACCGTCACAGGCCCCCGTGTTCTATTGCCCCAAGACAGGAACCTGCCAAATATGAAGCGACTAAGGCGCCGCGAAGTGCCCTATCGGGTACCGGACCACTTTGGTTTATAAATAATCATGTGTTGATTTAAAAAGTATATACACACATACATTTTTTTCTCATTTTCTGTAATTCTCATTGGCTGGCTCGATGCCGTTAAATATATTTTTTTCCTGCTTTAACGATTTTAACTAAACAAAATCAAAAATGTGTTGTATATAGCGTTTATATAAATTCATTAATATTCTATTTATTAAATTTGTTTATACAATTCACTTTTACATAACGTTTTCTATCTTATCAAGACGGACCAGCAAATGGAATACTCCAGATTTAGGCAGGAAGCATATAAAAATGCGTCACGATTCAATCTGACTCTCTTGACTCCAATACAAAAACGCCAGTTCTCCAAAATCATGGACATAGATACCGACGCACAACAAAACAAGACAAAACTGGCCAGGGTGAGTTCAGTCAAGGTTATATCATAATTTCCTTTCATACCAAAATAACTTGTTATTCCTATGATGGGGTTTTGTTAAGGTTGCATAACTTTAAGATTCTTTATTTCGCTCTGTTACTGCGAAAGTTAATATATTTTTTTTTTTATTTTGCCATGCCTCATGCTTGTATTGTTTTTTACTGAAGTAAATCTTGTACGACGATTGTGCATATCTTGTTTTTATTTCAAATAATGGTTCACAGCGTCACGTGTTCTTTTTATTTTTATTTTCCATACACTTTTCATCACTTTGTTTACTTATTATTCCAGCTGCAAGAAGTACTGAAAGAAATGATCTTCATCAACAAAGATGGTGTCCAGCCAGGTTATGTTTTACGATTGAAATTGACAAAAGACGATGTTTTTAACACTTTAACCCTTAGCTCCTGAGCCTAAAATCACCATGCCACTGAGCCCCTGAGTTAAATGTTCACTCAATAAAAAACAAAAACATCTTCGAATATAAAATCACAATTTTTCAACATTTTTCTTTAATCTTTTAATTGACATTTCTACATAAATTATCGACAATATTTCGACTTTGTAATTGGGTCGACCTTGTATAGAGACCCTTCTCTTAGACCTAGAAAGATGTAGACATCGGTAGAATACCGGTTTTGGAATTTAAAATTGTTTTTCCATTGTAAATTGTAGATGATACATATCACAAAGTAAATAACACACAGTAACTTACCCCAAGTCGAACAATGTACCAGTTATGTACTTTTTCATTATCGCAATTTTACATACGGATACCGAAATAATACTGATATTATTTAATGCTCAAATGACCAGTGGTGGAAGTAGAAGAAAATGCCCCTACTAACGCTTATACTATCTTTCTGACACACACACACATACATTCATATATATATATATATATATATATATATATATATATATATAAATGACAGACAAAAGCGAGCTTAAAAAGGGAAATAACTCATTTGCAGTTATGATAGTCAAAGCCATCCAAGTTCAGTAATATTTTGTAAAATTGCTATTTACACCAGTGGCGTAGCGAGGTCGGGTTTCACCCGGTGCGGCACTTAATGGTGTCACCCCCCAGAGGCGTAGCGACCCTTCCCGTGGACAAATTTTCGATTTGCACCCCCTCAAACTTTCGATATGCACCCCCCTCCAGTTTTCGATTTGCACCCCCCCCCCCTCAAACTTTCGATTTGCACCCCCCCCTCAAGTTTGTCTCTATATATTTTGCTATTTTTTGCCTTGGTGTCACCCCCCTAAATGGTGTCACCCGGTGCGTTCCGCACCCCCCCCCCCCCCCTAGCTACGCCTCTGGTTTACACAAAACAATTTGATTTCGGGTAATGTGGAAGGCGGAAATGTGAATTCATTATACTGTATTGGAGTAATGGATATTTTGTGGAAGGAGAGAAAAGCAAAAATCGCAGAAAAAGCGAGACGTCATAAATGGATCCCCCTTAAGATTAAATAATAATCAGTATATTAGTTAATTAAATACATTTGAATTTGTTGCTATTGATTGTAGAGTTTGATTTATGAAACTAATATTAATGTTTTTTTTGTGGAAAACCTGATTAAAATGTGCATTTGTACTTAAACGGGATAATAAAATACTTCCAATAGTTAATTTAAATTATTAAAGTTTCTCAAAATGAAATTTTAGTCAAGTAATAAAACACCGTCTATACCTCTTTAAGGTATCTATCAACTTTAATTTTTTTTCTGTTTCAGAAAATGACAGCACAGACTCGCCTGATGCCAAATTGAAAAAATTGTATTCTGAATATGTTTCACTTAGCAACGAAGCCATTCGATTTTTGGGTAGAATTAAGAATTATAAAAATAACACTGAGACTTGACTAATACATTTTTAAAAATTAAAACATTTGACAGAAAATTAATAAATAAAAGCTTAAAAACATTACATTTTGATAGAATTTAATCGCGTACATTAAACGGAATGGGATGGAGTGGTCTAGCGTTCGAATAGTCAGTAGACCGTCCCTGAGTCCACCCAACTCTGATGGGTACCTAACTCACGTTAGGGAAAGTAAAGGCGGCTGGGCATAGAGCTGACCACACTATCTCTTTATATGCCGAGGTCACAAAAACAAGTGAACTCTACTTCACTAGCCCCATAGACCGTCAGGTTTGAAAGGGAAAGTTTACTTTTACTTTTAAATAAAACGGATGACTAACCAAGAGAAGCACAACCCATTATAGCGCGGAAAGTTATTATTAAATAAACCGGTAGTGATTTCCCTTAAACTTTCTCGAATATTCTTATATAAAACAACAGGAGATGGTAACTGGGGATATAGTTATGATTTTTAATCCATTTTAAATACTGAAACTTTTAAAAATAGAATAGAATCTCAGTAAAAAACAATTGCGCACCAAGCGAACGCCTAATAAAGGTGTGTATAATAGTGCGCAATAGTATTAGTACTTAATAAATTTACATTAGTTTTTTGAGAAATCGGAAGTAGCGTAAATTACTACTTCCGGTCAACGGAAATTACTCAAAATTTAACAGAAGGTAGAGAATTAGATCTTTTACTTACATGTGAAATTTCATTTATCTATCTGAAATAGTACTCAAGTTATAGGCTTTTGAAAAATTCAAAGTAGAAAAAGTACCACTTCCGGTTGTCGGAAATCGCTCAAAAGTTGATACGGATCTACGATTTTGATATAATACTTATATATGAAATTTCATCAACCTAGCTGTAACGGTACTCAAGTTATCGTGTTTACACACGGACACACAGACACACAGACACACACACAGACACACACACACACAGACATACGGACAAGATTGCAAAATTATGTTTTTCCGTATCAGTGAGGTGTAAAACGTCGAGATTTGTAAAAATCTCGATTTTTTTTTGCACGATTACAATACTTGCTCTATACTACGTATATACGAGAAAGTAAAAAGTAATCTTTCATTATTTAAAAAATAAACCGGGAGTGATCTCCCCTAAACTTTCTCGAATATTCTTATATAAAATAACAGGGGATGGGAACTCGGGCTATAGACATGATTTTTAATCCATTTTAAATACTTAAAGTTTTAAAAATAGAATAAAATCTCGTAGACAAATTAATTGCACACCAAGTGAACGTGAAATAAAAAAGCGCATAATAGTGCGCAATATTATTATTACTTTTAAAATTTACATTAGTTTTTTGAGAAATCGGAAGTAGCGTAAAGTACTACTTCCAGTCAACGGAAATGACTCAAAATTTAATAGAAGGTAGAGAATTAGATCTTTTACTTACGTATGAAATTTCATTTATCTATCTGAAATAGTACTCAAGTTATAGGCTTTTAAAAAATTCAAAGTAGGAAAAGTACCACTTCCGGTTATCGGAAATCGCTCAAAAGTTGATACGGATCTACGATTTTGATTAAATACTTATATATGAAATTTCATCAACCTAGCTGTAACGGTACTCAAGTTATCGTGTTTACACACGGACACACACACACACAGACACACACACACACAGACACACAGACATACGGACAAGATTGCAAAATTATGTTTTTCCGTATCAGTGAGATGCAAAACGTCGAGATTTGCAAAAATCTCGATTTTTTTTTTTGCACGATTACAAGACTTTCTCTATACTTCGTATATACGAGAAAGTAAAAAGTAGTAAAACATAAAGTAAGTAAAAAGTTAAATTAATTTGCACTGTTATCGGATCTTGACTCTAATTTTCAAGTTTAAATAAAGCGATTTGGAAAAGTTGGTCATAAATTTAAATCAACAAAAGATCTATTTCCGTTATTTAAATCAAGCTAAATCAAAGCTTATAAAATATTTACATATTAATATATTGATGAAAAAAATTAAAACTTTGGAATTGATGAGTAATTTTTACTTTCTCGTATACAAAATTAAAAGAAAGTATTTTAATCGTGCAAAAAAAAAACAGATTTAGCAAATCTCGACGTTTTACACCTCGGAAAAACATAGTTTTGAAATCTTGTCCGTATGTCTGTGTGTGTGTGTGTATGTATGTGTGTCTACAGTACTTGAGTACCATTACAGCCAGCTTGATGAAATTTCACATAAAAGTATTATATCAAATGTGTAGATCCGTATCGATGTTTCAGCGATTTCCGATAAACGGAAGTGGAACTTTTTCTACTTTCAATTTTTCAAAAGCCTACTACTTGAGTACTATTTCAGATAGATAAATGAAATTTCAAATATAAGTAAAAGATAAAATTTTCTGCCTTCTGTCAAAGTTTGAGTAATTTCCGTAGATCGGAAGTAGTAATTTATGCTAATTTCCGATTTCTCAAAAAACGGAAGTGATATTACAAAGTACTAATAATATTCTGTACTATCATACACATTTTATTTGGCGATCACTTAGTGCAATTATTTTTTTTACTAGATTCTATTCAATTTTAAAAAGTTTAAGTAATTATAAATGAATTTAAAATAGTGTCTATATCTCGAGTTGCCATCCCCCGTAGTGTTATATAAGAATATTCGAGAAAGTTTAAGGGGGATCACTCCCGATTTATTAGTTTATATCATCATCTACATCGCCATTATTTTATATAATTTCGTCTTCTAGGTCACTCTGACTACGGCGCCTACTGGAGGTCGTACTATGAAGACGCTAACTTTAAAGACAATATTCGAGCCTTGTACGACCAGGTCCTACCTTTGTACAAACATTTCCACGCATATGCCAGACGTAAGCTGAAGGCGATCCATGTGAACGACACGTTTCCTGCCTCTGGTCATATCCCAGAAAATCTGTATTGTAAGTGCGAGCGACTCTAATGCAAAGAAGAAAACATACAAGCACGTCTGTTAGTTGGGGGGGGGGGGGGTAATTCTATTACAATGGAAGGCAACTGTGCACACGTTTTGTGAGTTTGAATTGAGATGGGTTGGGGAGAGAGCGTTTACTGTATTCTGAGATAGAGTAATAGGGCTAGACAATATACACACCTGCACAATGTTCTGTCTTTGATATTATAAACTTGCATGAAATGCATTGTAAACATTTAAATATTGTGTTTTCATATAAATGACCATTGTAGGGTATGCGATGGATTTGGAACCACCAATTAGCGGTAAAACTTCATTTGATATTGCTGCTGAAATGGTCAAACAAGTGAGTGGTATTGTTAGTTACAAATGTAAGCGTTAGAATAAGATTTTCTTTTGCTAGAAAGTCTCTAGTTCGCTAAATACACATTCAATAATCGAACTGTACATGTTTGTACACTTAGGTAGAATTCAGTTTTTAATAGTAATAATACTTTGTGTGCCAATCTGTAGAACTTTAATGTTTTGTGTGACAATCTGTAGAACTTTAATGTTTTGTGTGTCAATCTGTAGAACTACACAGCCATGAAGATTTTCCAGATCGCTGATGATTTCTTCAAATCGCTGGGGATGATTTCAGTGCCGGAGGAGTTCTGGAGAAAATCTTTGATGGAAAAACCTAAAGATGGACGAAAAGTTGATTGCTTTGTTTCGGCTTGGGATTTTGGGAACGGCAAAGATTTTCGGTGAGCTTAGTTTGCAAGAACTTAACTCTTTATACACAAAAAATACACTAATTTAAGGTTTTTAATAATGTATGTTTGATTAATAAATTGGACACATATGAAAGAATAAAAAATAAAAAATTAAAAAATTAATCAACATATCAACTATCATGCTATTAAATGCTAAATTATATACATAAACATATATATATATATATATATATATATATATATATATATATATATATATATATATATATATATATATATTAGTTGCATACCCGTGCTCCGCCACTGTGAATCTTTTTAATTGTAATGTTCACATTTCTTTGTATGAACTTCTTGCCTAGAATTAAGCAATGCACGGAGATGTCGGAAAACTATTTTAGTATAACCCACCGCGAAATGGGATATATTCAATATTTTCTTCAATACAAGAATCAACCATTTGTTTTTAGGGGCGGAGCCAATCCAGGTCAGTGCTAGCATTGACTTTAAAACTCTTTTGGTTAGATAAGGGGACGGAGTGGTCTAGCGGTAGAGAGCTGGACTGCTAACCGGTGTGTCTCGAGTTCGAATCCGGGTTCAAGTCAGTAGACGGTCCCTGAGTCCACCCAACTCTGATGGGAACCTTACTCAAGTTAAGGAAAGTAAAGACGGCTGGCATAGTGCTGACCACACCATCTCTTCAAGGCAACAGATGAACTCTAGTTCACTTACCATATAGACCGTCAGCTTTCAAAAGAGAACTTTACTCTTTACTTCAGGTGAAACAAGGTCTATTTTTGTGAGTTTAGTAATGTTTGACTGCATTCAATGTTGTAAACGATTGCAGTTTTGGGTTAAATGGTTTAATAACAAATGGTAATGGTTTTCATTTTATTTGTTCACTGCACACAATGTTTCAACTTTAATTCTTTTTAAAAAAACTTCTTTAAGTTTTTAACTAATTGTTGTTTTATTTTTTTAACGTGATCGTCATTAAAACACTATAGGCCTACTCTTTAGGCTGTACACAATTTCAGTAAAAAAAATTGTTTGACAATTATTTTAAAAAAAACTACATTGAAATTTTATGTTTTTTTTTTAGTGTATGATACCTTAAAAGGATAGTTTAAATAAAATAATTACACACTATGAAATTAGTAAAAAAACTAAAGGATCCCACTTTTCTTGAATTACTACATTGTTTTGAAGTAATATCTAGCATTACATCAGTCAAAGATAAAATGAAACTAATCTG
This sequence comes from Physella acuta, assembly GCF_028476545.2. NCBI lineage: Eukaryota > Metazoa > Mollusca > Gastropoda > Physidae > Physella > Physella acuta. Next base: position 343,515 of record NW_026731643.1, read on the forward strand.
CTTTCTTTTTAAAAAGATTTGGTCGCAAAAATATGTAAAAGATCACATGAGTGAAAAACATTTTATTAAAAAAAATGCAAATTAGTTTTATTTTCTTTTTTTAGTGCATTAAGGGGATATGCACAGTTTTTTTTCTATTTTTTACAATTTAAGATCTAACCCCTGTTGAATACTTTTACCATGTTTGACACATAACAGTAAGTATAAAACAGCAAAAAAAGTGTTGAATACAATTTTGGTAGTCATGGAAACTCAAAGAAACCTCAGCCATTTTGAATTGGTCGGTACTTGTAAATATGCTAATGCTTTTTTTATTTGTGCACTTATAGCAATCAAATTTAAACTGCTTATATCTCAGTATCTATTAAAACTTTTGTCACGACAACGTTATGAAATAGCTACCAGAAAGCATTTATACAAGGTCTAAAATATTTTTACCCTTTTTAGTATTTAAATGTTTCAAAATTTGCATATTATTTACCATAAACCTTTTTTTTTATTAAATCCATCACTATTCCCTCGTGACAAAAGTTTTATTTTTTCAAAAATTAATTAGGCCTACTGAAAATATTTTAGTCATTGTTTAATAAATAAAAAGCAATAGTCTTTTTTCTAGTGTTAAAAAAGTCCAAACAGGGAAAAACAGCAAAAAATAACGAAAAGTTGGTCACGAAAATATCATATCCGTGTTATTTGTAAAGCTGATAGTAAGCATTGGGTTTTTTCCGAGAATATTGAGAATAAGAGTATCAAATTCATGAGAAATGCAGCATTCCAATGACGACAAATACAATATGATAACGGATAAAAAAAACGTTTCGTAGAGAGCTTGTAAGATTGAGAAAAAAAAATTTTTAATTAATAGGGTCATAAAAGAGGTATTTTAAACAAACACTTTTTTTTCATTAAGTCTATTTTTTTCTTAACACAAAAAAATTGACAAAGTATACACAAGTGCAAGAAACTCATCCTGACGAAAAACTAGGAATTTGGTGTTTTTGTAAGGAGCTTATCCCCTAAATCTTGTAGCTATAAAGTGACAGAGTGGTCTAGCGGGTTCAGGTCAGTAGACTGTCAATGTGCTCTGATAGGTACCTAATTCACTTTAGGGAAAGTAATGGCGGCTGGGCTTAGTGCTGACCACACTATCCCTTCATTTGCCGAGGTCAGAAAAACATGTGGACTTTCCACATAGACCTTCAGGTTAGGAAAAGGGAACTTGCCTAAAAAGGTTATTTATATTTATTTTATAATTGGTTTAGCGTGCAAAAATGTGAAGTAAAAATATTTTTCTGTATTTAACTAAAGGCTTTCTAGAGGCTGTAGGCAACACAATATCGTTGTCTGTAGAAACGCAGGAACATTTGAAGTCGATCAACTTGATCAAAGAGGTGGTATACGACAAGGGTGAGAAGAGAATTTTTCAATTCTAGCAACCAAAAGCCATTAGTCAGAGCATATGTGATCATCGTTTTATGACACATTTTAATAAGCTGTAATCTATTATAAGTTTATTCATTTTAATGACTAAAATTACAAATTAAAATTCTAGAGTCCACAATCAACTTCTTGATGGCCCAGGCTCAGAAAACGATTACTTTCATCCCGTTTATTTATATCGCTGACCTGTGGAGATGGGAGGTATTTAGTGGGGAGACAACTAAAGAAAACTACAACAGAAGGTGGTGGGAGTACAGGTAAGGTTTACACAGGTAGAAGGTAATAGGTAATATTTACACAGGTAATGTTTACACATGTAGTGAAGATGCAGGTAATGTTTACATTGGTCGTGGGAATATAGGTAAGTTTAAAATAGACTAGACTAGCCATTATTCTTAAATAACCGTGGGTTTCGAGTATAATCAATAAATGGAAATACGTTTGTTTGACGATTTTTATTTTTCCCATTACCTTCGTCACACATCGCCACAAAAAGCCAGACCCCACATTCAAAAAACGTGACACGACATGTTTTTGTCTTTTAAAAACACATATTTCGGCCGACCATGCGTCTGAATGCATTATCCCTTCATATTCTTTGTTCACAGAAACAGGAGAACTTTATTTCGCATGCCCAGTGCCCCGCCAAATCCCGATGGGCTACTTTATAATTCACATCTTTAAAAAAGTTACATCTCAGATTACATATTTTTACTTTCTCGTATATACGAAGTATAGAGAAAGTATTGTAATCGTGCACAAAAATCACTTGAAATTTTAACAATTTTCACCGTATTACACCTCAGTTCTTCATCACATCCGAAGTATAGAGGACTTATTTTAATCGGGCAAAAATTATCAATCCCGATTTATCAAAATTAAGAGGTTTTATGCGTAATCCAGTCTTGAAAAACTGGGCTTTGCAATTCTGTCCGTATGTCTGTGTGTCTGTCTGTCTGTCCGTGTGTAAACACGATAACTTGAGTACCGTTACAGCTAGGTTGATGACATTTCATATATAAGTATTTTATCAAATTCGTAGATCTGTTTCAATTTTTGAGCGATTTCCAATAACCGGAAGTGGTACTTTATCTACTTTGAATTTTTCAAAAGCCTATAACTTGAGTGCTATTTCAGATAGATAAATGAAATTTCATATGTAAGTAAACGATCTAATTATCTACCTTCTGTTAAATTTTGATTAATTTCCATTGCCCGGAAGCAGTAGTTTACGCTACTTCTGATTTCTCAAAAAACTAATGTAAATTTTTAAAGTAGTACTAATAATATTGCGCACTATTATGCACTTTTTTTAATTTGGCGTTCACTTGGTGTGCGATTCTTTCGTCTACGAGATTTTATTCTATTTTTAAAACTTTAAGTATTTAAAATGGATTAAAAATCATGTCTATAGCCCGAGTTCCCACCCCCTGTTGTTTTATATAAGAATATTCGAGAAAGTTTAGGGGAGATCAGTCCCGGTTTATTTTCTATTAAAAACATCGTTTTTACTTTCTCGTATATAGAAAGTCTTGTAATCGTATAAAAAAAATCGAGATTTTTACAAATCTCGACGTTTTACACCTCACTGATACGAAAAAACATAATTTTGCAATCTTGTCCGTATGTCTGTGTGTCTGTTTGTCTGTGTGTCTGTCTGTCTGTCTGTCTGTGTGTCCGTGTGTAAACACAATAACTTGAGTACCGGTACAGCTAGGTTGATGAAATTTCATATATAAGTATTTTATCAAAGTCGTAGATCTGTATCAACTTTTGAGCGATTTCCGATAATCGGAAGTGGTACTTTTCCTACTTTAATTTTTTCAAAAGCCTATAACTTGAGTACTATTTCAGATAGATAACTGAAATTTCACAAGTAAGTAAAAGATCTAATTCTCTACTTTTTGTCAAATTTTGAGTAATTTCCGTTGACCGGAAGTACTAATTTACGCTATTTCCGATTTCTCAAAAAACGCATGTATATTTATAAAGTACTAATAATATTGCGCACTATTATGCACATTTTGTTTTGGCGTTCGTTAACTTTTTGTTGTTTCTAACTTATTGATTTCGGTTTGGCCTATCTGTAGATCTAGAATCTAGAACCTACTAATCTATAAATAGATAAATTATTGTAGACTCAAATTAGAACAACTACCCAGCGTGTCCTATTGAAAATTGATCTTAGTGCTGGATTCTAATTTTAAAAAAGCAAACAGTTGTGTTATTCAAGCTATATATGACAGAAATTTTAGCTTTATAATGCGTAAAACTTTTGAATGGGCAACATGTTGTCAAAATTACTAAATAAATCAAGTGTCGTTAATGAAAACCAGTCTATGTTCTGAATTCTTATAATTTAATTGTTGTATTTACAATTAAATACATCATTAAATTAATTAACGTATTTAAATAAATTTGTGTTTATTAGTTTAGTAAAAAAAGAAGATTCTACAAAAATACGTATTTTACAGTTCTAAACATAGTGCAGATTCTTAAATGTATAAAAAAAATAAAAACAAAACATAAATAGATATACAAATTTCTCGGTGTTAGTAGTATACTAGACTTACCCGATCATCAACTTGGATAACTGTGGGTTTCGGGGGTCATCCATAAATGACATCACATCTGTCACTTATCATCACAAAATAATCACACCTCACATTCAAAAAGACGTTTTTTATCTTTTAAAACACCGATTTCGGCTGAGCATTGGTCTGACTACACTATCCCTTCATATATGACGTCACAGGTGACCTACTCAACTCTACTTCACCTGCCCAGTGTCCCGCCAAATCTCAGACAACGTGTTTTTATCATTTAAAAAAAAAAGATTCAGACCGAGCATGTCTCTGACCACACTATCCTTTCATATGCTTAGGACAAAGAAACAGATGAACTCTACTTCATCTGCCCTGTATCCCGCCAAGTTCAGATAGTCAAATTTATAATTCACATCTAAAAAAAACAATTGAAAAAAAAGTAACATTGACGTGATTTGCCTAGAACCCCTGCCACCTACACGAAAGCCTATTACACTAACAACTTAGCTGTCTAGACTCGTGACATCACTGGTGTTTTTTGTGGTATAACTTAATACTGTGAGTCTCCTTATGCAACTTGATTTACGCGCATAGGCCCTAGGCCTATCTGGATCTAGATCTAAGTCTAGTAACTTTCAAATTAAATTGTATCTTAAATATGCCACTTTCATAGCTAAACAAACAAAGATTTATATAAAATAATGAAGGTATGAAATAGTTTAGAATAGAAATTCATTATTATCTAGATCTATATAGAATTATCTAGATTCTACAACTAGTTTGCTTAAGTCTAGTTTTTGCGTAACTCTTGCTAGATCTAGATTAGAACTATTCTAGATCTAGATAAATCACAAAGATTTATCTCAAGTATTTAAGGACTAAAGTAGTTTAATAAAGAAACTAAAAAATGTTTTATGATTTTAAAATGGATTATATTTATTAATTAATCTTTGGTTTGACCTAGTATCTAGATCTAGATCTATAAATATCTTTCTTGGCCACCCGATATTTAGATCTATAAATAATTTGGATCTATAAATAACTTTCTTGGACAGATTATAGAGCTAGAGACATTTATTGTAAAACTAAATGACAAAGACAGTTGCAAATTTATATAAGTGTGTTGGAACGTAATAAAAACAGCAAACGGACGTATCATTTATGCTATAGCCGAAAGAAAATTAGCTTTAGAACGCGCTAAACATTGGAATGGGAACACAATTCTCGATGTATGCCGCCATTGTTGATGTAAAAAGTAAATAAATCATGTGACGTCACTATTCCATCAAAGTAAAGTCAATATTTTAAACTTTTAAAATTAATGTGGTTAACCCATATCATCCCAAGGTCTCAAATTTTTATATTTTTTTTATATGGTTTAGCTTTTGGGCACTGAATAAAGTAATGCCTATGGATTTTTTTTTAAAAAATCAATACTTTTTAAATATTGATTTTTTAAAAAACGTCCCATAAATGGGACGCTAGCAACGAACGGCCCCATGTACATTTATAGAAAAATAAAATATTTTATCATGAAATATGGCTAATCACGCGAAAATTAAGCTGTATACTGATTTTGTATTGTTAGACCAATGATTACATTTTAGGAATGCTAAAAATACTGATAATGATCAATAGGGTTAGCCATACCATGGTCTAAAATGCAGAAATTATGTTCAAAATTCTAGTTTTCTTTCAATCTAGCATCCATCAAAGCGGATAACACTTGGAAATAAGTAAAGCTGTGACTAGTACATCTAATTATACACACATGTTCACAAATATTCTTATTATTCATCGAAACTGTAATATAATTAAATATAAATAATTAATTTTTTGGGGGGCGTTGGACAATGGTAAAAGTATGTTTTGTATATAAATTCCATTTTGTTCTGGGGGCAGAGCCCCCCCCCCCTCCTCCGAAATGATGCCTGAAAGAAACTCTGCCCTCAGTGAATTTGCAAAAGATGATCCGGTTCAGTCCCAGATGTCATCCAGCCATCTTCTCTTTTGTTACCCTCGCTATTTCCCCCCCCCCCATCCTCACAGGTGTACATTAGGACATCAGACATCTTATTTCTAGGGCACGGATCCGTCTCTGGGGGCTTGTATTGAGTGTTCATGGCTCTCATCCATGTATACACCTCACTATTCGAACAGCTCCCATTCTAGTACCAGCTATCTCCTTAAAAAGTTAACACAGTAAAACTGGTATCTGGAACCTTTGGAGGGGAATATTAATGGGGCATGACAACAGTACACAGCTAATTCACGTCTCTGCTATATGTAGCTTAAGCTCTCTTATATGAAGAGAGTTACCCAACCCTCATGACTGAATCATTTCACCTAAATCGTGGCCATTGTTATTATTCTGGTTTGTTATAATTTTAATATCACGGGCTAGTAAATTTACAGCAATACTAAATTAGTTTGTATTTAATGGTATTAAATACTTCAGTAAGTGTAATTCTGAAAACTTAAAAATAAAATGTAAGTTTTTCAATATTTGCAATTTTTTAATACAATAATAGATAAGAAAATATAGGTCAAGGTCATAATTAAATATCTATAAATACAACTTAACACCCCAAAGTCAGCAGTTAACAAAGTCAACAATTGTTTCACCATAAATAACCATTTAACATAAATATTTGCATCTGTGTTTCTCGCTAGTGTCCAATAAATGTGACGTTTGTGTAACAATCCGCATAAATATAGGTCAAGGTCATAATTAAATATCTATAACTACTACTTAACACTCCAAAGTCAGCGGTTAACAAAGTCAACAATTGTTTCACCATAAATAACCATTTAACATAAACATTTGCTTCTGTGTTTCTCGCTAGTGTCCAGTAAATATGACGTTTGTGTAACAATCTACATGGGGCCATTCGTTGCTAGTGTCCCACTTATGGGACGCTTGTTGTACACTTGATATAATGAAGTAGTAAAAAAAAATTGCTATTCTTAAATTTTTGTCGGATAGAAATAGTTATATACTTTTAGTATATATATAAATGCATCAATATACATCTACATATATATATATATATATATATATATATATATATATATATATATATATATATATATATATATATATATATATATATATGCTACAAGTTTCAAATGTATTTTGCACTTAAAATGTTAATATTTTAGAAGATATGCATTTTCCTGTGCGCATGTTTTCTTTTTTCCGCCATTTTGACAAGGCCTGCAAATCCGGCACTATAACATTTTTCTAAATTATTTTTTTCCCAAAACACACACAAATTCAATAGTCTAGTCATTTTCAAATACAATGTGTTTAACTAGTTTTTAATAAATTTTAGCCATTTTTTTTTACAAGCGTATCATTAAGTGGGACGCTAGCAGAATATGGGTTAATCTACCATGAATAAATCAATAAATTAATTAACGTCTTTAAATACATTTGTGATTAACAGTCTGTCTGAAAACAAAAATTGTTCTCTACCTACATACTATTTTACAGCTCTCCCCATAGCGCAGATTCTCTTCAGTAGACAATCAGACAAACAAAAAAAAAAAAAATTAATATTCAAACATGTAAACAAACTTGAGTTTTAGTAGTATAGAGATAGATGGATTGTGTGACTGTAAGTAATATAAAGTGATATAAATGTAGGTACAAATAATATCGAAACAGCTGTCGAGAATGCTGGTATGTTATTAAGTAGATGTCTAAGACGATATATATTTTAAATATTATTCTTATATGTATAATGTATACACCTTCAGGTGTAAATACGAGGGTTTGTCTCCATATTCTACAATAAACAGTTCACACTTCGACCCTGGCACCATTGACCATATAACTGCTAATGTACCACTCATGAGGTTAGTTATATACTTTTACTATATATATAAATGCATCAATATACATCTACATCTATATATATATATATATATATATATATATATATATATATATATATATATATATATATATATATATATATATATATATATAAATATATATATATATATATATATATATATATATATATATATATATATATATATATATATATATAGCTTTTTGTCAATCCGTACTAATGTGCAATTCGTACCACCATCATTTTGCATAAACTGACCAATAGAAAATAGCGGCAACATGTTATTATTATCTCGAGTATGAAATCGTGATATTGTTAATATATTAAATTGCAGTTCCTCGAAAAAAATCAACTTTACACTAAGATATTTTAAAGCTTTAAATAATTGATTTATTCTACCGTTTTCATCTTGAAATGGGTTTTTTTTCTTATAAAGAACATATTTTCCAATGTTTAATAATGGAACCAACCTGGAAAATGTAAATGGTACAATTAAATTCCATTTGAACTATATTTCATATTAATTCGTATTGCTTATAGAGACAAACTCTACCCATTGTTACATTAATTATACTACGCCTCATCAACCACCATCTCAATCTCAATGGCTTCCATGTAATTTTAAAAAACGCAAACTCTTTCAGGATTACAAGAATTATACGCATTATTAACTATAATGGTTTCCCTAATTGGTCTGTCGTTAACGCTCGATTGAAAACACAAGGAAATTTAGTAAAAGAACATAACTTCACATGAAACAAATAGAAAAATTAAAAAAACAAAATCTCATTATTAAAGAGTAAAATAGAAATAAAATGCCAATGCCGACAAAATACGCCATAATAATGTGGTCATCAATCTACATCTACATCTACATCTACATCTACATCTACATCTACATCTACATCTACATCTACATCTACATCTACATCTACATCTACATCTACATCTACATCTACATCTACATCTACATCTACATCTACATCTACATCTACATCTACATCTACATCTACATCTACATCTACATCTACATCTACATCTACATCTACATCTACATCTACATCTACATCTACATCTACATCTACATCTACATCTACATCTACATCTACATCTACATCTACATCTACATCTACATCTACATCTACATCTACATCTACATCTACATCTACATCTACATCTACATCTACATCTACATCTACATCTACATCTACATCTACATCTACATCTACATCTACATCTACATCTACATCTACATCTACATCTACATCTACATCTACATCTACATCTACATCTACATCTACATCTACATCTACATCTACATCTACATCTACATCTACATCTACATCTACATCTACATCTACATCTACATCTACATCTACATCTACATCTACATCTACATCTACATCTACATCTACATCTACATCTACATCTACATCTACATCTACATCTACATCTACATCTACATCTACATCTACATCTACATCTACATCTACATCTACATCTACATCTACATCTACATCTACATCTACATCTACATCTACATCTACATCTACATCTACATCTACATCTACATCTACATCTACATCTACATCTACATCTACATCTACATCTACATCTACATCTACATCTACATCTACATCTACATCTACATCTACAAAAACATCTACATCTACATCTACATCTACATCTACATCTACATCTACATCTACATCGACATCGACATCGACATCGACATCTACATCTACATCTACATCTACATCTACATCTACATCTACATCTACATCTACATCGACATCGACATCGACATCGACATCGAGATCGACATCTACATCTACATCTACATCTACATCTACATCTACATCTACATCTACATCTACATCTACATCTACATCTACATCTACATCTACATCTACATCTACATCTACATCTAGGCCTACATCTACATCTACATCTACATCTACATCTACATCTACATCTACATCTACATCTACATCTACATCGACATCGACATCGACATCGACATCGACATCGACATCGACATCGACATCTACATCTACATCTACATCTACATCTACATCTACATCTACATCTACATCTACATCTACATCTACATCTACATCTACATCTACATCTACATCTACATCTACATCTACATCTACATCTACATCTACATCTACATCTACATCTACATCTACATCTACATCTACATCTACATCTACATCTACATCTACATCTACATCTACATCTACATCTACATCTACATCTACATCTACATCTACATCTACATCTACATCTACATCTACATCTACATCTACATCTACATCTACATCTACATCTACATCTACATCTACATCTACATCTACATCTACATCTACATCTACATCGACATCTACATCTACATCTACATCTACATCTACATCTACATCTACATCTACATCTACATCTACATCTACATCTACATCTACATCTACATCTACATCTACATCTACATCTACATCTACATCTACATCTACATCTACAAAAACATCTACATCTACATCTACATCTACATCTACATCTACATCTACATCTACATCTACATCGACATCGACATCGACATCGACATCGACATCGACATCGACATCGAGATCGACATCTACATCTACATCTACATCTACATCTACATCTACATCTACATCTACATCTACATCTACATCTACATCTACATCTACATCTACATCTACATCTACATCTACATCTACATCTACATCTACATCTACATCTACATCTACATCTACATCTACATCTACATCTACATCTACATCTACATCTACATCTACATCTACATCTACATCTACATCTACATCTACATCTACATCTACATCTACATCTATATCTACATCTACATCTACATCTACATCTACGCCTGCGCCTGCCCTGCGCCTACACCTACACCTACACCTACACCTACACCTACACCTACACCTACACCTACACCTACACCTACACCTACACCTACACCTACACCTACACCTACACCTACACCTACACCTACACCTACACCTACACCTACACCTACACCTACACCTACACCTACACCTACGCCTACGCCTACGACTACGCCTACGCCTACGCCTACGCCTACGCCTACGTCTACACCTACACCTACACCTACACCTACACCTACACCTACACCTACACCTACACCTACACCTACACCTACACCTACACCTACACCTACACCTACACCTACACCTACACCTACACCTACACCTACACCTACACCTACACCTACACCTACACCTACACCTACACCTACACCTACACCTACACCTACACCTACACCTACACCTACACCTACACCTACACCTACACCTACACCTACATCTACACCTACACCTACACCTACACCTACACCTACACCTACATCTTATATTATATTATGTTTTACTTTTTTAACATTTTTTGTCTATTCGTCAGCCATTTTGTAGGCGTTATCCTTAAGTTCCAGTTCTACAAAGCTCTCTGTGACATTTCTGGATACACGGGTCAACTACACAGGTGTGATATATATAAAAGCAAACAAGCAGGTGCAAAACTAAGGTAATATAATATGATTTTGTCTTAAATGTTTAAAAATGGCGCAGGTGAACTATTTTTACAATAAAGTTTTTTATTTAAAGTATTTTATAGTAAATTTAATTTACTTGTTGCAAAATTATGAATGATAAATTCTACTATTTTACTGTAACAGTGCGTATTTAATCTAAAATTCCAATGAATTTTTATAGTTTATCTTCCTTTATCTCATGAATACGACATTAAATTCCAGCGAAATGTTATAATTTGTTTTCGTTAATTTCATCAAATTCCAGCGAAATGTTGAGACTTGGGTCATCAAAGCCTTGGCCAGAAGCCATGTACGTCCTCACTGGCCAGTACAAAATGGACGCTAAGCCCCTGATCGACTACTTCAAGCCGTTACTGGATTATTTGGTCAAAGAAAATGGCAACGACTACGGTTGGAAGCAACAATGTCCAAGTGTTGTTCCAGAAACCTAATTGTTAATCAATAATCAAATGGATAATCATATTTTGAAACGTCTTTTGCTTTTGTTTGTTTCTTTTGTATCAATAATTTTTTTGGCTGCTTTAGCAATGGTATTTCAATAATAATGATTATGATGGCTAATTATAAAATCATTTTACAACACAATACATGGAAGCTTTGAGTAGTATCTGGATAAAGAAATTAGTAAAAACTACGGACGGGACCCATAATGCCCAGTTTTTTTTTATTCTGACTAAACGAGATACAATTTTTAACACTATTTTTATCAAGCGAATTATTTTTCTTTAATGTTAACTACTGTGGCTGGTTAATCAGATATAAAAAGAATGAAAGAAATTATGTATATATATATATATATATATATATATATATATATATATATATATATATATATATATTATCTAATAGTAGAAGTTATTATTATTTTTAAAGTATAGTATATAAACAATCCTTTATATTAATTTTGTATATAAATATAAGACTAAAAACTTTTTTCCAAATGTAAACCTTTATAACATTCAACACAAATTTAAGATGAGATCATTACTCCATGTTTCCATATTTTTTTTGTATTTGGTGGTAAAATTATATTTTCAACACACCATGCAGAAAAGAGATACATTTTTGGGAATTAAAAAAAAAATAAACAGCTCTTGGTGGATGGTTTTTTAAAATAACTATTACATCTTAATAAAAATTAACTACTTTATTATAGTTCAAGTTGTGCTTGATTAAACTTATCAAAAGATGAACGATTTAAGTAGCGACTTTGAATTTATTAAATGTAGGCCTACTTGTTGAATTATACAGTTATTTGTTGTGTCTCTCTCTCTCTCTCTCTCTCTCTCTCTATATATATATATATATATATATATATATATATATATATATATATATATATATATATATACATATATATATATATATATATATATATATATATATATATATATATATATATATATATATATATATATATATATATATATATATATATATATATATTCTCTCTCTCTTTCTCTCTCTCGCTCTCTCTCTCTCTCTCTCTCTCTCTCTCTCTCTCTCTCTATATATATATATATATATATATATATATATATAATATATATATATATATAATATATATATATAGCTAGCCTTCCCGGCCAGGTCTTGCACTGGCCTCTAAAAAAACTATCGGTAAAGAAAAGTAATTTGTGTGTTTTTTTAATCAACATATACTCGACACTTAGATCTTACATACTTACATACATGCGTAGAGTCAGATAGTCCATTTTAACTTTCATGATATAATCAAAGTAAAGGCTTTTATAATTATAAAAAAAAATATAAAAATTTAATAACAAGCTTTTATGTAATAATGCACTAAAAAGTAGAAAATAAATAAATGTTTTTAAATATATATATATATATATATTTATATAACTATAAAATAACCGTGGGTCACTATATTATATTATTTTTTACTAATATTTAGGAAGCTACCCGCGGTTTTCTTTATAATTATATAAATAGTAGTGTACTATTTATAAGAAATGTATTTATTTTCTACTTTTTAGTGCATTCTTATATAAAAGCTTTTGATATTAAAACATTTTTTATGAATTTTTTTTCAGTACTTTAAATGTTTTTAATTAATATTGTAGCTTGACTAAAAACCGTTGTGCACCTATTGAACGTGATGATTATGTTGTCGCACATGTTTATGTTTATGTTTCCGTTTGCGTTTATTTTTATTTTTGCGTTTATGTGTTAACTTATGTTTTAGTTTTCGTTTCTGTTTAAGTTTTTTTTTCTTTTACCTGTGCGTTTGTATTTGCTTTTGTATTTTCTACAGGTCCAGATTTACATAGAGACTTTTAATTGAAAATAATATAAATACCCAAACAGCAGGGAATTGCAGGGTATATGATGGTTAATCAGTACATAGATCAAGCCCTTTACAAATAATTTTTACTGTAAATGCCAGTGCAGGGCCTTGCCGGTACGGCTAATACATACATACATACACACACACACACACACACACACACACACACACACACACACACACACACACACACACACACATATATATATATATATATATATATATATATATATATATATATATATATATATATATATATATATATATATATATATATATGTCTGGACAGCACGTTGTACTTTTTCGTGCAGCAGCTTGTATCGCTTGGACAAAACACCTGAGATCAAAGACCCTATGTGGACAAAACACCTATGATCAAAGACGGACGCAGCGCTTGTGATCAAACACCAGTTGATAGACCACCTGTGATCAAAGACCCTCTGCTGAGAAAACGCATGTGGTCAAACCCCCTATGATCAAACCCCCTATGGTCAAAGCACCGCTATGGTCAAAGCCCCGCTGTGGTCAAACCCCCTATGGTCAAAGCCCCTATGGTCAAAGCACCTGTGGTCAAAGGTCCTAGGACCGGGATTCGTTAGTATGTGTGTGTGTGCGTGTGTGTGCCGTGTATGTAACAGCTTGCGTGTATATTTGTATACATGTGCGTGTGGGAAGAGAATGGACTAGGGTTTGGTGGTTATGGCATCGTCGATTAACCGCTTTCAAAAGAATACCGGGTGATGGGTGGTCTATAAAATTCTTAAAAAAAGAAGCGATTTTAAACTAACGATAATTATAATATAATACGTTAGGAGTAATCTATTGCGGATTTCCAGACACATGGAGGATAGGGGGGGGGAGGATTATGACATAGTCAACTTTTGTTAAGCCGTGAGTACTGGTTCGACAAAAGGGTAGGGGGTACAGAGTCCATGTGATAATCCACGTAAAATTTAACTTGCTTACACTGTCTGTCTGTATGGGTCAAAACGGGCTAGCCCATGGGGACGGTTTTTCACTAAGCCACCCATTTACTTATCATTTGGATCCGCCCATGTATGTCAAGCTTACATTAAAAAGATACACGTATCATTTATCGACCGGCTAGACCTTTGTAACAATTGCTCATTTCGAAATGTTCTCGCTGTGGAATTTTAATTAATTTCTCGGTAGTTTAATTAAATGTGTGGATTAATTGTAAGCTATACGATTCAATGTTATATCCTATATTACTTGTTACATAGAAGATTTATTAACAGTAATTTGAAAATAACGTAGGTAATTTATAATGTGAAGTAGTGGACAGCCATGATAGCCAGGTCACTGGTGAAGTAGTAGATGGTCGTCGTTGCTAGTTTTAACAGTGACGTAGTAGACGGCCGATATTTCTAGTTTAAAAAGTGCCACAATGGACGGTCTTTACAGCTAGGTTCACTGTAGGATTAGTGGACGGCTGTTACAGCTATTCTATCAAGTGTCCAAGTAGACGGCTGTTATAGCTATTCTATCAAGTGACCAAGTAGACGGCCGTTATAGCTATTCTAACAAATGCCATAATATATGACTGCTATACCTATAGGTTATCAAGTAAATAAAGACCAAACCATCTAAGAATTCAGTAAAATATTAAACAAGGGATTTATGAGTTATGTAATAATTAGTGTTGCTTGTAAATCTTTAAAAATAATATTTGTTTTCTCAGATGCCCAATATCAGTAAAACGTCCATTTGTTGTAATAAAACCATGCTCAGCCGAAATCGGTGTTTATAAAAAGACAAAAAGGTCTGAGGTGTGGCGTCTCTTTGAATGTGGGGTCTGGTTATTTTGTGATGATAAGTGAGAGATGTGATCTCATTTATGGATGACCCCCGAATCCCACAGTTATCTAACTAGATAACGGGTGGTCTAGTTATTAGTAAATTCCTGTGCAATGTTATTATAAAATGTCTATATGTTTTAATAACTTAACTATGGTTGGCTTATAGCTACATTGCTAATGAGCAAGTGAGCATTAAATATAAACCAGTGGCGTCGCTAGGTCGGGTGTCACCTGGTCACTTCCCCAAGAAACATTATATATATATATATATATATATATATATATATATATATATATATATATATATATATATATATATATATGTGTGTGTGAGTGTCGTCCTACATAGACATATAATTTAAACATATGCCAAATACGGCTACATGTATGTGTATAAGCTTTAATCATTGCAGACTTAGTAGTAATGATGTTTATCTATAGTCTGCTAGTAAAACAGTCTTTATAGTTACCACGTTTACGTCATGGTGTCATCTCCCCCCCCCCCCTCTCACACCATCTTGTAATAATTGTCGATTTGTACTTAAAAGACTAGTTAACTTAATTTAATCATTGATAGAACTGGCAAAAAAAGGCATTTTTCTTCTGTTCATTGTGCAATTTTTCAGCTTGGTGTCACCCCCCTAAATGGTGCCACCTGGATCGGTCCGCACCCTCCACCCCTCCCTTGCTACGCCTCTGATATAAACCACTTTATTGTTAGAAACAACGCTATGTTAAGGTGTTCCCTTTGAATCCAGTAAGTGATATAAATGAAATAACCTGCATCCATGTCTAATTAAAGCAATTTGATTTATAGTCTTATAGAGATTGAGCAATATTTTAACACAATGAGTTTCCTGTCTAATCCCTGTTTGATTAAATACAGACGCAAACATTTTTCTGGCGAATAAAATATTCATACCTGATTCAGCTGATTCACGAGCAAATTCAAACACACACACACACACACAAACACACATACACTGCATTCTTGTACCTACGCACTCAGACACACTTGCAATTAAACACAAATACATACCTGATTCAACAGATTCAAGAGCAAATTCAAACACACACACACACACACACTGCATTCTTGTACCTACGCACTTAGACACACTTGCAATTAAACACAAATACAAACGAAAACATTCCCAGACAATTACGAATTAAAGGGGCGGGGGTGGGGGGGGGGGGGGCTAATAAAGCAGTATTCTGGTGACCCAGATTTACTGACTACAATATATTAAATTTGTATAAATTTAATTTTGTATACATTTCTATAATGTATTCTGTTGATAATAGTTAAACTTAAGTTCGCCCCGGGTGCCGTGAGGGGTCGCTGCGCGTCTGTTCACATCAACAACACAGAACACGCCACTCATAATAACACAGCACTGCGCGTCATCAGCATTATCTTGCACTTCATGCACATCCACATCTACACCAAACTGCCCGTTATTCACAATCACATATAATGCATATGAACTCTTTCCCCTTAATCCAGAGGCGTAGCGAGGGGGGGGGGGGGGGGCGGGGGGTGCGGACCGCACCGGGTGACACCATTTAGGGGGGTGACACCAAGGCAAAAAATAGTAAAATACATAGATAAAAATTTGAGGGGGAGGGGTGCAAATCGAGAAAGTACGAGGGGGGTGCAAATCAAAAGTTCGAGGGGGGGGGGGTGCAAATCGAAAATTGAAAGTTTGTCCCCGGGAAGATTCGCTACGCCTCTGGGGGGCGGGGGTGACACCATTAAGTGCCGCACCGGGTGACACCCGACCTCGCTACGCCACTGCCTTAACCATTGCCATTGTCCAAAATATTTTAAAACAATCTGGCGCAAATTAATCGTCCTTTGAAAATTCGAATGTCACACTGCATTAGTTATGAAACGATTACCATAACGTAACCCATTAACAATCGATAAACATGCTCAACCATACTTTGAACTGACCACACTGTCTCTTCATTTGCCTAGGACACTATCCCACCTGCACCATGAACTGTAAGGTTCAAACTTTGACGTCGTCCATAAATGACTTCACACTCGTAGGGGGAGGTGGATCCGTAATTTTGTGAAGGTGTGTGATCGGGGGGGGGGGGGGGGGGGGGGGGGGGTGGCGCTCAGATGGTGTGATGTCACACTTTTGCATTATAAAAAGAGCAATGTTAGAAAACGAGTTTTAGCCCTTATTTCGCATTTTAGAAAACGGTTTTAATAAATTGTAATAGGAATTGATCAAAATACTCTAAGTTGTCAGAGTTGTGACAAGATTTTGGAAAAATATCGATGTTTTAAGAAAAATTCACAAGCAATGTTGAGGGGGGGGGGGTGTTGTAGGCTGAAGTGTGACGTCATTTTATGGGAGGGGGGTTGGCTTTTTGTGACATCATGTGACTGAGGGGAGAAGGAGATAAAAATCGTCAAAAAAAGGTGACGTCATTTATGGATGGCACATTTACAGTATACCTATCATGCTTTCTACGTTATGCATCTTGTAGCTACAACAAAGATACAGTGTGTTTGACTGAGGATTGATTGTGACAAAGTTGTGCATCCGATATTTTTGAAAACATTTTTTACCAATATTAATACTCGATTAGAAATGCACTCGGTATTTTAAAAATATTAGAACCACTGCACCAAGCAGCAATTAATCTCACGTGGGTTCAGCATTAACAGCGGCTGTCCATTTTGTGCTTGGCTGCAATAAAGATTTCATACAGAGTTAACAACGCCGTAAAGCCAGTTTTCTAATTCGTAGAAGTAAAGACTTGAACTGTCGTTACAAATTTGACCAAGCTCAAGGGAGATGTAAGTTTTTTTAACAATATTATGTAATTCGGTTTTTGGTTAGAGGCTGTATACATTAGTTTATATTTGCCAATAATTCCAATTTCGCTTTAGATTTCCCTTAATACACCATGATTGTTGAAAAAAGATATATATATATATATATACATATATATATATATATATATATATATATATATATATATATATATATATAAGCGCATTGGCATATATCGCCTCCCATTGACCGGTCAAAGTCCGAAACTTGACTTGATTTAGGCCCTTGAAAACCGTTCTTTTGATCAAGGAATCCAACAATAGCCATACGGATACAAAACAAAAAACTTCAAATAAACCGAGAGAGGCTCTCTATAATTTAGTTACTGAGATCTTGAGAACATTGAACAAGAAATGGAGGTTGCCATTAATGCAACGACATCCTCAGCTAACACAAATGCCGGCAGTTGCGTGACAATAATATGGCCAATAGATTATGCATTGTAGTGAAGCCCATTCTTGTGGATCCTGTGGCAGCGATGTCCATGCAATATGCGGAAACGCCAATGAAGCAGACGAAGGTTACGGAGGGAACATTACTTGCAGATTAAGTCACAATAAACAAGAAATCATTGACAACAGGTCAGCATCTCATACTAGCTTGCAAACTCAAGGTGCCAAGACGCTAAAAGAAATAAGATACACATTTTAAACAAGTTGAAGTGGGAAATAATGTACGCATCCGTATACCAGATGTTGACAGAGGTCGCGGTGATCCCCGAAGCGTCATTGCAGTTGTAATGAGCGTCTAATGCGCTTTCTACAAGCTAGGAACGGAAAATGGTGTTTTAAAACAACTATATGCTTGAAGTGAGTTTTCAATTCTTAACGAAAAACTGCTCTCAATGTCGTTCGTTGGCACTGAGGAAAAATCACTACGAACCATCGCATCTTCACAATCACTGACCGGCGGCCAAGGCTACATTTGCTGCTATTGAACAACCAAATGCACAAAAAATCGCTGCAAGTGTGAAAATATCAAGCTACTATATAGTTCTAAAAGCCATGAAAGTTATATCTGTTGTAACAAGTGAGAAAATAGTACAATAAAATAATTTGAATGTTTCTGTCATTTACTTTAATTGGTAATCAATAAAGACTTAATTTCGTGATACTTACGGTATAAAAGCCCTAAATCTGCTCATGATCTTCTAATTAGCACTTTCGCCGGTCCATCTTGGCCAGTCCATGGACTGGCTGGCGAAAGGCCGAAATCAAGTAAAGTTTTGGACTTCGACCGTTCAATGGGAGGCGATATTGGCCAATGCGCGAATTGGCCGGCCAATGCGTCCTTTATATGTACTGGATGAGATGGATGGATGGATGGATGGATGGATGGATGGATGGATGGATGGATGGATGGATGGATGGATGGATGGATGGATGGATGGATGGATGGATGGATGGATGGATGGATGGATGGATGGATGGATGGATGGATGGATGGATGGATGGATGGATGGATGGATGGATGGACGGATGGACGGATGGACGAATGGACGGATGGACGGATGGACGGATGGATGGATGGATGGATGGATGGATGGATGGATGGATGGATGGATGGATGGATGGATGGATGGATGGATAGATGGATGGATGGACGGATGGATGGATAGATGGACGGATGGATGGATGGATGGATGGATGGATGGACGGATGGACGGATGGATGGATGGACGGATGGACGGATGGATGGATGGACGGATGGACGGATGGACGGATGGACGGATGGACGGATTGACGGATGGACGGACGGACGGATGGACGGATGGACGGATGGACGGATGGACGGATGGACGGATGGATGGATAGATGGACGGATGGATGGATGGATAGATGGACGGATGGATGGATGGATGGACGGATGGATGGATGGATGGATGGACGGATGGATGGATGGATGGATGGATGGATGGATGGATGGATGGATGGATGGATGGATGGATGGATGGATGGATGGATGGATGGATGGATGGATGGATGGATGGATGGATGGATGGATGGATGGATGGATGGATGGATGGATGGATGGATGGATGGATGGATGGATGGATGGATGGATGGATGGATGGATGGATGGATGGATGGATGGGATGGATGGGATGGATGGGATGGATGGGATAGGATGGATGGGATGGATGGGATGGATGGATGGATAGATGGATGGATAACAGTACTCAATACTTATATATAAAATGTTATTATCGTATCTTAAACATTAATCAAATTTATTTTCACAGACATACTTACAAACTTACATACACACAGACATACGGGTAAAATTGCAATACTATGTTTCTCCGACCAGTGGCGCAAGCCTCTGTAAAAGTTGTACGGTCATAATACCACTGTTACATATTTTAATTTATTTCTGAATCAGTATATATGTTATGTATAATTATATATGTATGTTTGGAAAAGTCACTTAAAAACTGACGCTATGTGCACTCTGAGTTGGTTAAACCCCCCCCCCCCCCCCACCTCACCACTAGAACCGGGTAGGCCATAACTGTTTATATCGACATTAATGCCACAACTAGGTATACTCTGGGTAGGATAATTGACCTAAAGTAACCGGACAGTGGTGAATGATGTTGAGCCCCCCCCCCCCCCCCTCACCCCAAACCCACAACGCGTAATGAGGTACCAAAGTACCATGCTGCGAGAATCATAGCTTTTTGAAACAGGTATATCTCTGAAAATATTGGTAGTGCAATGACCAGTAAAGAGACGTGAGATCAATACAGTGATCTCATCCATACCTTATCATTATGTTAAAAATATGATCTTTAAAAACACAAAAAAACAGTAGCTAATTAAAAAATGAATGATCTGAACTTCAAGACAAATATTTTAGTTATATGTAGGCTTAGGGTTAGGGTTAGGGTAAGGGTTGCGTTCATTGTTTTTGGTTATATTTATATTGTGTATTTTTTTGGAGTGGTATATTGTTTTGTTTTGTTTTGTTGGCCTACATTGTGTTTTTTCTTATTTCTTCATAGTATTAATTTCAATTTATTTTACATCAGAGCGAAGTATATATATTTAAAACAGTGGAGATTTGTGAAAATCTCAATTTCGATTTTTTGCACGATTACAATACTTCCTCTATACTTCATATACGATAAAGAAAAATAGCAACAACAACAAATAAAAGAAACTCTGAGCCTAACTGAATGTAACCCAAGCCACAAAACAAGCTGAATGATACGCAGCCACTTCGACCACTAATATAGTTAGCAACAGTGGCGTAGCGAGGTCGGGTGTCACCCGGTGCGGCCCTTAATGGTGTCACCCCCCAGAGGCGTAGCGACCCTTCCCGGGGACAAATTTCCGATTTGCACCCCCTCCCTCAAGTTTTCGATTTGCACCCCCCCCCCCTCAAACTTTCGATTTTCACCCTCCCTCAAACTTTCTATTTGCACCCTCCCTCAAACTTTCGATTTGCATCCCCCCCCTCAAGTTTTTCTATATATATTTTGCTATTTTTTGCCTTGGTGTCACCACCCTAAATGGTGTCACCCGGTGCGGTCCACTCCCCCCCCCCCCCCGCTCCCCCCCCCCCCTCACTACGCCTCTGGTTAGCACAACGTGGAAAATTTGAATGTCATTCACATTTGCATTTTGCTTGCACATTTGCATACATATTTTCTCTGTCTTGTCTTTGGCCCTGAGGAGGCTTGGTGGTTTGCAGTTTACTACACCTAGTCATTTTTAATTTTATAGTTTTGAGAGATATGAGTTCAAGGTTTTTAAAATGGTGTTAAAATATATTGAATGTTTCAACATTTATAGGAAATTTTAGTACATTTGTACTTTTTTCATGTCCCAAATATACATAGATGATTTACACTTGTTTTAATTTATTTTGACAAAAAATGTAACGTAAGTACATATTACACTGATCAATTTTAATAATTTAGACTGGGAAGTAAATCGAAGTTTTAGAAAAAAAAAATTGCCTTTGACGGTGGGAGAAAGTTACATTCTGTTCAACTGAAAATGTGAGTCCATTGTCAAAACATTTACAACGACACTAATATAACCTCACCGCTGTGAATTTAAAATGTTTTGGAGTTTTTACTGTATTTACAGGAAAAACAGCATGCTGAGATTTCTGATATTGACGTGTGGCGTAGTCTGTTGGGGTTGTCAAATTGCCAACCCCGCCGCAAATGACTTCCTACAGAATTATGATCACGAAATCCAGAAATTAAAATCAGCTTGTCAATTGGCTGAATGGAACCACAAAACCAACATTACAGATTATAACGAAAAGTTGATGGTAATCTAAACAAATAAGATTTCATAATATAACAAAATGATAAGCTAAGCGATCCTACAGCAATAAAAACAGTTGACGGTAATCTAAAAAATTAACATTTCATAAAATAATACAAAATGATAGTTTAAACGATCCAACGCCATATAACAAAAAGTTGATTTTAATTTAAATGATACAGCGTTATAAATAATAATCAAAAGTGGATTGTAAGCTAAAACATTTAAACACTAACATAATGGATAACATTATATTTAAGTCGTAAGTTAAGTTATCACTACAAGCTGTTACTGAAAGATAATTAAATACCTTGGTAAATCGATTAAAAATTTGATTTTTGAAATAGGAAACACGTAGTTTAAACACTAATAATTTAAAGCACTTTTAAAGTTAAAATGCATTTGATAAAAGTAAAAAAAGAAGGTCGAACGACAATGTATTAATAGATAATGTGTCTTCATTAAGTAATTACAAACAAAAACTATGTTAAATAGAATAATTTTTATCATTAATTTTGTTCCAAAATGCATCCTAAATTAGTTTTCTTTGTATAAAGAATAATCACATGTTGTACAAATTTAAATTTTGTATCATTTTCTATATTTTTCCATTGAGGGGCTCGATGGAATTAAATATATATATATATTCATGCTCTAACGCTTTTAACCATACAAAATTTAAAATGTTTTTATTGCGTTAATATAAATTCCTAAAGTTTCTATTAAATCAATTCACTTTTACATAACGTTTATTATCTTATCTAGATGGACCAGAAAATGAAATGTTCCAGATTTAGGCAGGAAGCATATAAAAATGCGTCACGATTCAATCTGACTCTCTTGAATTCATATCAAAGACGCCAGTTCTCCAAGATTATGGACATAGATACCGACGCACAACAAAACAAGACGAAACTGGCCAGGGTGAGTTCAGTCAAGGTTATATCATAATTTCCTTTCATACCAAACTAACTTGTTATTCAGATGAAGGGGTTAAGACCATATATCCTTTCTCTGTCGGACAAAGTTTGGTTAGGGTTGCAGATTTTTCAATTCTTTATTTCGTTCTGTATTACTGCGAATGTTGAAATTCGTTTTTTTTTTAATTTCGACATGTCACATGTTTGTTTTTTTTTTTAACTTAATTAAATAAATCGTTTTTGACGGTTGTGCATATCTTGTTTTTATTTCAAATAAAGATTTACAGCTTCATGTGTTCGTTTTATTTTTATTTTCCATACACTTTTCATCAGTTTGTTTTCTTATTGTCTCAGCTGCAAGAAGTACTGAGCAAAATGCACGCTATCCACATCCAAGTCACAGCACCAAATTACGTCATGCCAGGTTATGTTTTACGATTGACATTGACAAAAATACGTTATTTTTAACCTTTGAACCCTTAGATCCTGAACCTAAAATCCACATGCCCCTTAGCTCCTGAGTTAAATATACACAAAACAGACTCTCAATTTAAAAAATAACTACGAATATAACAACCAAATTTTTTAAAATTGTTATTACTATTTTGAAATTTATTTCTACATGATTTATCGCCAATATTTTGACTTAGTTTTGGGGTCGAAAGTGTAGAGAAGAGTAACCCTTCTCTTAGATCTAGAAAGATGTAGACATCGGTAGAATAACGGTTTTGGAATTTAAAATTGTCTTTCCGTCGTAAATTTTAATACATAAATAAATTTTAAAAAATTGCTTCATGGACGTAGGCATTATAGGATCTTACCCGAAGTCGAACAATATACCAGTTACGTACTTTTTCAGTCTCGCAGTTTTACGTAAGGACAACCGTTTTGGATAAGGTGTCTAATACCGATTTATCGGTGTCTCGAGATTTATAACTCTGACCGATACATTGGTACCGCGGGTATAAAAACCTGTACATGTATTACATTTTAGAAATACGTTTTGACCTAAGAAACTACTAGATAGGGATTTTGGGATTACTGTTAGGGATCCATTTATAACGACCACAAAAATATCAACCTTAAATAACCTAGTTTACAAACGTCCATTTATGAGGAACATTCCCTTTTAAACACTTTTTGGGAGATACATTGTTAGGTATTTTATTCAATGCTCAAATGACTAGTGGTGGAAGTAGAAGACAATAGTTTGGATATACCAGCGCCTGTCTATTACCCCCCGCCCAGTAGGACATTATCCCCCCCCCCTTATGACTAGGTTAGAGTTAGGGTACAGGTACAGGTACAGGTACAGGTACAGGTACAGGTACAGGTACAGGTACAGGTACAGGTACAGGTACAGGTACAGGTACAGGTACAGGTACAGGTACAGGTACAGGTACAGGTACAGGTACAGGTACAGGTACAGGTACAGGTACAGGTACAGGTACAGGTACAGGTACAGGTACAGGTACAGGTACAGGTACAGGTACAGGTACAGGTACAGGTACAGGTACAGGTACAGGTACAGGTACAGGTACAGGTACAGGTACAGGTACAGGTACAGGTACAGGTACAGGTACAGGTACAGGTACAGGTACAGGTACAGGTACAGGTACAGGTACAGGTACAGGTACAGGTACAGGTACAGGTACAGGTACAGGTACAGGTACAGGTACAGGTACAGATACAGGTACAGGTACAGATACAGATACAGATACAGATACAGATACAGATACAGATACAGATACAGATACAGATACAGATACAGATACAGATACAGATACAGATACAGATACAGATACAGATACAGATACAGATACAGATACAGATACAGATACAGATACAGATACAGATACAGATACAGATACAGATACAGATACAGATACAGATACAGATACAGAATAAATGGATCCCCTTTAGATTAAATAAAAATCAGTATTAGAATAGTAAATACATTTTAATTGGTCGCTTTTATACAGTTTGATGTATGAAACTAATGTTTTCATTGTGGAAAATCTGATTAAAATATGCAATTTTACTTAAACGAGCTGTTCAAAATACTTCCAATACTTAACTTTAATTAATATATTTAAGTGTCTCAAAAAGAGAATATTGTTAAGTAATATAACACCGTCTATACCTCTTTAAGATATTTATCAATTTTCATTTTTTTTTCTGCTTCAGAAAAGGGCAGCACAGACTCGCCTGGTGCCAAATTGAAAAAATTGTATTCTGAATATGTTTCACTTAGCAACGACGCCATTCGATTTTTGGGTAGAATTAAGATTTATTTTAAAAAATTAAGACTTCACCTATACATTTATTTAAATTAAAACATTTGTCAAAAAAATTAATAAAAGCTTATTAAATTAATACAAGCTTTAAAACATTAAATTTGATATAATTGAATCACGTAGCTAAAACGGATCGCTAACCAAAAGAAGCACAACCCATTATAGAACGGAAAATTATTAATAAAATAGTAATCCTTCATTATTTTAAAAAAGTAGTCAAACATGAAGTAAGTAAAAAGTTATATTAATTTGCATTGTCATCGGATCTTGACTCTAATTTTCAAGTTCAAAAGAATCGATTTGGTAAAATTGGTTGAAATTTCCGTCCCAAATTTCAATCAACAAAAGACATATTTGGGACATATGATTCAAACTAAATAAAACCGTCTAAAATATTTACGTATATTGATGGAATACATTTTAATTTTGACATCGATGAATCATTTTTTTATATATCATCATCGACATCACCATTATTTTATATAATTTCGCCTGCTAGGTTACCCTGACTACGGCGCCTACTGGAGGTCGGTCTATGAAGACGCCAACTTTAAAGACAGTATTCGAGCTTTGTACGAGCAGGTCCAACCTTTGTACAAACATTTCCACGCATATGTCAGACGTAAGCTAAAGGCAATCCACGTGAACGTCAGCTTTCCTGACTCTGGTCATGTTCCAGAAAACCTGTATTGTAAGTGCGAGCAGGGCCGGCGCTACCTATAAGGCGGTTGCATAGGGCGCTCTCCGTAGGGGGGCGCCAAAATGGGTTGGAAAAACAAATTGAAAGTTTGAGGGGGTGGTGTGTACATCGAAAGTTTTAGGGGGGGGGGTGCAAATCGAAAGTTTGAGGGGGGGGGTGTGCAAATCGAAAGTTTGTCCTCGGGCGCCGGGATGTGGGCACGAAAACAATTGCGGGGTGGGGGGCGCTTTTAATAAGTTTTGCCTAGGGTGCTAAATAACCTGGCGCGGGCACTGAGTGCGAGCGACTCTAATGCAAAGAAGAAAACGTTCAAGCATGTCTATTATTTAGGGGTGTAAATTCTATTACAATGGAGGGCAACTTTGAGCACGTTTTGCGAGCTTGAATTGAGATGGGTTGGGGAGAGAGCGTTTACTGTTTTCTGAAATAGCGTAATAGGGCTAGACAATATACACTCCTGCACAATGATTTGTCTTTGATATAATAAACTTGCATGAAATGCATTGTAAACATTTAAATATTGTGTTTTCATATAAATGATCTTTGTAGATACTGCGGTGGAATTTGGGCCTCCTATTAGCGGTAAAACTTCATTTGATATTTCAGCTGAAATGGTCAAAAAAGTACGTGGTATTGTTACTTACATATGTAAGCATTAGAATAAGATTCTCCAGCTAGAAGGTTTCTAGTTCGCTAAATACACATTCAATAATGGAACTGTACATGCTTGTGCACTTTAGAATTTAGTTGGTAATATTAACATGCTTTGTGTGTAAATCTGTAGAACTACACAGCCCTGAAGATATACGAGATGGCCGATGATTTCTTCAGATCAATGGGAATGCATCCGATGCCGAGGATATTCTGGAACAAATCCTTATTAGAACCGCCTACAGATGAACGACAAGTAGATTGCTATCCCAGTGCTTGGGATTTTGGGGACGGCAAAGATTTTCGGCGAGTTTTCGTTGCTAGAATTAACTGTTTATACAAAAAATATATTAATTTAATGCTTTTAATAATGATTGTTTAATTAATACATTGTACACATAGGAATTAATATAATTAAAAATAAAAATTAATCATCCTATTAACTATTATGCTATCAACTGCTAAAATATATACATTTACATAAACATATATATATATATATATATATATATATATATATATATATATATATATATATATATATATTTATATTTATATATATATATATAGATATATATATATATATATATATATATATATATATATATATATATATATATATATGCATAGGCTATATAATTGAAATAAATGTGTCTTCAGCACATATATAAGATCGTAAAACATATACCAAACAGTTTTAACTCTATTATAAATAATTTCATATAAAAATAAACTTAAATACTCAGACATTAAGAAAGAATTCGAATTACTAAAAAAATATTTCTAAGTGCATTCCGACTATAATTAAAAGTAGCGAGGGGGGTGAGAGGAGGTAGAATTACTAAATAACAAAAACATTATTGCAAACAAATAAGAGTATTTTAAAATAAAAAATTTCGTTACGATAAATTCTGACCAGCCTTACTAAATAATGTACACATATTTATGTATGAGCTTCTTGCCTAGAATTAAAATGTGCACGGGGATTTCAAAATACGACTTTAGTACAGTCCACCACGAAATGGGACATATTCAATACTTTCTTCAATACAAGCATCTGCCATCTGTCTTTAGAGACGGAGCCAACCCAGGTTAGTTTTGGCATTAATTTTAACACCCTTAGGTGAAACGCGGTCTATTTTTGTGAGTTTAGTAATGTTTGACTACACTGATTGGCTGAAATAAATGGCGTAAACGATTTCAGTGTTGGGTTAAATGTTTTAATAACAAATGATTAATGTTTTTCATTTGATCTGTTCACTGCACATAATCTTTTAACTTTAATACTTTGTAAATAACTTCTTTAAGTTTCTAGTTGTTGCATTTTTAGCGCAATTTCCATTCTGGAGAATTGCGTTTATTAACCCGTCATTTCTGGATGTATGAATGTATGAATGAATGGATGTGTGTCCGCTGCTTTAAGTCGTATCTCCTCCTCAACGAAGCAATATCGAGGACTAGTTCCAAAGCAATTATGTTAAGCAAGTTACGAGGATGAACATAGGCGAAAAAAAATTCCGGGTTTCTTTCATGGATTTCCCGGAAAAGCCAAAAAACCTCGAAAAAATGCAGTTTTTGGCCCATATCTCAGCAACCAGACCACTTAGCGACTTGAAACATGTACCAATCGATTTCTGCCATAATTTAGAACAATATTGCCGAAGAAAGTTTTCAAAAATATCCTTTCGTTTGGTCACAAAAAAAATTTTGAATTAATTAAAATTTGGACCGAATTAGTAGGCATTTTTATCCAACCACATTACACGCGTCATCACGTTCAATAGCTGCGCCATCACGTTCAATGTCTGCGACATCACGTTCGGTAGCTAGGCGCGCAATGGTTTTTAGTCATGTAACTCTATTGTAAATAAAACATGTAAAATACTGAAAAAAAATTACTAAAAAACGTTTTAATAACTAACCAATGGTTTTCCTAACCCTGCTCTTAATTTACGCTACGAAGAGCTATTTTTAGATAACACAAGGAAATAGCGCTAAAATTGCCACTAGACTTTTTAATTACCTTGTTTTAACGTGATTATGGTTAAAACACTATACTTTTTAAGTTGTACACAATATGATTGAAAATGTTTTTTTTTAAATTTTTTTTTCAGAATGTATTTTAAAAAGAACTACATTTAGTTCTTATAACGTTTTTTATTGCATTATAATTTTAAACGATAATTGTTTAAAGAAAATTAGTACACTATGCAATTAGTAAAAAAAAAAAACATGAAATAAATAAAGGATACCACTTTACTTTATTTACTACATTGTTTTAAGTACTATCTAGTACTATATAGTATTACGTAATTCAAAAATAAAATAAAATTAATCTGCTTTCTTTCATAAAAGATTTGGTCGCAAAAATATATAAAAGATTTAGTGAGCGAACATACCTTTTATTTTCAAAATGCATATTAGTTTTATTTTATTTTTTTCAGTGCGTTTAAAAGCTTGTTGCTATAAAGTGACGGAGTGGCCTAGCGGGTTTAAGTCGGTAGATCGGCATTGAGCTCTGATGGGTACCTAATTCACGTTATGAAAGTAATGGCGGTTGGGCTTAGTGCTGACCACACTATCCCTTCATTCGCCGAGGACATAGAAACAGGTGGACTCTACTTCATTTTCCCCATAGACCGTCAGGTTTGGAAAAGGGAACTTGCCTATTTTTTACAAGCTTTTATTTAACTCACTTCCTCGACAGTCTGTCTGTCTGTCTAGACCGAAACGCCGGAGTGAACATTCGGAAACTTCTACTTGATCGATACGATTCACACTTGGCACGTGGGTCAAGACATGAAGACAATGCAATCTGAAATTAAATTTGACTTAATTTTTAATGAATTAATTAAAATTTGGACAGAATTAGTAGGCATGTCTATCCAACCACACCACACGCGTCATCACGTTCAATAGCTGCGCCATCACGTTCAATGGCTGCGCCATCACGTTCAGTAGTCGCGCAATGGTTTTTAGTCATGTAACTCTATTGTAAATAAAACATGTAAAGTACTGAAAAGAAATTCATAAAAAACATTTTATTAACAAGCTTTTATGTAATAATGCACTAAAAAGTAGAAAATAGATTATAGACTACTATTTAAATAACTATAAAGAAAAGCGTGGGTGTCTTCCTTAACATTAGTAAAGGTATCCAATAGATACTAAAGTGATCCACGCTTTTCTTTATAGTTATTTAAATAGTAGTCTATAATTTATTTTCTACTTTTTAGTGCATTATTACATAAGAGCTTGTTATTAAAACGTTTTTTATGAATTTTTTTATAAGCTTTTATTTAACTCACTTCCTCGTCAGTCGTCAGTCTAGACCGAAACGCAGGAGTGAAAATTCGGAAACTTCTACTTGACCGATACGATTCACATTTGGCACGTGGGTCAAGACATGCAGACAATGCAATCTGAAACTAAATTTAACTTAATTGGATGCCTAATTAATTTTTTATGAATTATTTAAAATTTGGACCGAATTAGTAGGCATGTCTATCCAACCACACCACACGCGTCATCACCTTCAATAGCTGCGCCATCACGTTCAATGGCTGCGTTCAAAAACCATTGCGCGCCTACTGAACGTGATGTTCAGTAGACGCGCAATGGTTTTTAGTCATGTAACTCTATTGTAAATAAAACATGTAAAGTACTGACAAAAAAATTCATAAAAAACGTTTTAATAACAAGCTTTTATGTAATAATGCACTAAAAAGTAGAAAATAAATTATAGACTACTATTTAAATAACTAGAAAGAAAAGCGTGGGTGTCTTCCTAAACATTAGTGTAGGTATCCAATAGATACTAAAGTGACCCTTGCTTTTCTTTCTAGTTATTTAAATAGTAGTCTATAATTTATTTTCTACTTTTTAGTGCATTATTACATAAAAGCTTGTTATTAAAACGTTTTTTATGATTTTTTTATAGTTGTTTTATTATCGCTTTAGCGTGCAACAATGTGAATTATAATGCCTTTCTGTATTTAACTGAAGGCTTCCATGAGGCTATAGGCGACACAATATCGTTGTCTGTAGATACCCAGGCACATTTAAAGTCGGTGAACTTGATCAAGGAGGTGGTATACGACAAGGGTGAGAAGAGAAAGCTAGTTTTTTTTTTAATTCGAGCTACCAAAAATTATAAGTCAAAGCATATGTAATCAGCAAGCTATGACACACTTTCAATAAGCCTTAATTTATTATTTATTAAACTTTCACGTTTATTCGTTTTAATGACTAAAATTACAAATTAAAATTCTAGAGTCCGATATCAATTTTTTGATGGCCCAGGCTCAGAAAACGATTATTATGATCCCGATTACCTATTTTGCTGACCAGTGGAGATGGGAGGTCTTTAGTGGGGAGACAACTAAAGACAACTACAACAGAAGGTGGTGGGAATACAGGTAAGGTTTATACAGGTAGAGGGCAACAGGTAATATTTACACAGGTAGTGGGAAAACAGGTATTGTTTATTCAGGTAATAGGGAAACAGGTAATGTTTACACAGATTGAGAGAATACATTCAATGTTTACATAGATCGTGGGAATATAGGTAAGTTTAAAACAAACTAGACTACCCGTTATTCTTAAATCACCATGGGTTTCGATGGAAATCGATAAATGGAAATACGTTTGTTTGACGATTTTTATCTTTCCCCCTTAAATTTCCACTTTCGCAAATCATCTTCACAAAAACCCAGTCACACATTAAAAGAGAAGTCTCACAAAATGTTTGTGTCTTTTAAAAACATCTTGGCCGAGCATGCGTTAGACTACACTATCCCTTCTTATTCTTTGTTCACAGAAAGAGGTGAACTTTATTTCACATTCCCTTGTTCCGCCAAGTCCTGATAGGCAACTTCATCATTCACATCTAAAAAAAAAGTCACATCAGAGATTACATTTTTTTTTTCCAATAAAAACATCGATTTTTTTTTAAATATATACTTTTCTTAGCATGAACCTCATTTGAATAATAAATGAATAAAGTGTTAAAAGCAACGTCAAATAAAATGTCAAAAAAGCTGTCGTGAATGCTAGTATGTTATTAAGTAAAAGTCTAAGAGGATAAGGCTTTAAATATCATTCTTATATGTACAATATACATCGCCAGGTGTAAATACGAAGGTATATCTCCAATTGTGGCAAGTAAAAGCCCATTCTTTGATCCTGGATATATCTACCACATGACTGCCAATATACCACTCGTGAGGTTAGTTATTTACCTATTTACTTTTACTACACACACACACAAACACACACACAAATATATATATATATATATATATATATATATATATATATATATATATATATATATATATATCTCAAAATCTACATCCACATCCACAACCACAACCATAACCACATCCACAATCCACATCCACATCCATATCTCAAAATCTACATCCACATCCACAACCACATCCACAACCACTTCCACATCCACTTCACATCCATATCTCAAAATCTATACTATACTATACTTAGCAACAACACAACGTAAAGAACATATGACTATGCATTAACCACCTGGCCCGCCCAATCCTAATCAACACATCCCCTTTCATCACACCCACCCCCCCCCCCCTAAACCTTATGATCCCAATATCATATTGCCCCATAACTGCATTCCCATCGTCCCCATGACCCCACCCCTGTGTTGAAATACTATGGTAAATTCTGAGGATGATGTATTATCAAAATAAATTTCTAACAACATTAACTTGATTCCAACCCCCACAATGCCATGTCCATCGTTTCGCATCATGTATTATTCGTCATTAAGGTTCCGATTGTTGCTCATTTAAGAAATTGTTTTATTTACACGGCCTATAAACAAACTTTGTAAAACATTATTTGACACAATGTTACTATTATCTTCTATGTCCACAACGTACATAATTTTATTATCTGTAACTTTAATGACATGTATGGCTTTATTTGAACTCTTTTATGAGAACACTGTTAACCAATTTGTTACCTTTAAAACTCCACTGTATCCACACACCCCGTGATAGCTACACGCCTACCCGACCCTAACCTGTCGGTACTAAACATTCAAACAAAAAACATAAACACGACTGAGCCCACCAACCTATCACCCTCCCTTTCGTCAAAACCCTCCCCCCCCCCCCTAAAACACACTATAAATAGTAACACCGCTGCAGTTAGATCACACAGCACAGATTTTGACGCTTGGCTTGCCTTAAACACATAAAAACACTCTATCCATGCCTTGTCAGACATCTCTATCCCCCCCCCCTGCCCACAGAAACGATAACCCCACATTCTTTTTAGCTGTTCCACCTACATCATACCCACCCCAACATCAGTTTACTTATTTATCTATTTTTGTAATTCACTATTGTACGGACGTAAATTAAATCTGTGTAAAACAACTAAGAATTTTTCGTGCGTGTGTGACTACTCTACTGGTTATACAAAGAGTGAGAACACACACCATGTGATCTGTTTATTTTTTTTCACCAGCCCTTGTTTCCTTTGTGTACATAAAATACAAATATTTTATAATTAAAATTTTAATTTTTTAAAGTGAAATCCCCCCTTCCCCTCTTTTGTATTTACTATGTTTATTGTACAGAATGTGATGAAATCCATACAAACCAAAAAAAGAAAAAAAATGCAATGTTTAATGTTTACTTTTGTGGTTCCAAAATCTATAGCGATTACAGAATGACTGACACACTACCACCAACTTTATATTTTATGTCTATTCGTCAGCTATTTTGTAAGCATCATCCATCGGTTCCAGTTCTACAAAGCTCTCTGTGACATTTCTCGATACAGAGGTCCACTACACAGGTGTGATATATATAACAACAAACGAGCAGGTGCAAAACTACGGTAATATATTATATTGTCTTAACTGTTTAAAATTGGCGTAGCTGTACTATTTTTTCAATACATTTTTTAAAAAGTATTTTATGGTAAATTTAATTTAATTTTGGCAAAATTATGCTAGATAAATGCTACTATTGTTCTGTAATAGTGCGTATTTAATCTAAAATGCCAATGCATTGATATAGTTTATTTTCCTTATCTCATGTATACAAAATTAAACTCTAGTGAAATGTCAAAATTTGTTTTCGTTAATTTCATCAAATTCCAGCGAAATGTTATAATTTATTTTCGTTAATTTCGTCAAATTCCAGAGAAATGTTGAGTCTCGGGTCATCGAAGCCTTGGCCAGAAGCCCTGTACGTCCTCACTGGCCAGTTCAAAATGAACGCTAAGCCTCTGATCGACTACTTCAAGCCGTTACTGGATTATCTCGTCAAAGAAAATGGCAATGACCACGGTTGGAACCCACATTGTCCAATTGTTGTTCCAGAACCCTAAGTTTTGATCAACCATCAAATAAACAACCATATTTTGAAACGTCTTTTGCTTTTTTACTCTCTCGTATATACGAAGTATAGAGAAAGTATTGTAATCGTGCAAAAACGTTTTACACCTCACTGATACGGAAAAACATAATTTTGCAATCTTGTCCGTATTTCTGTGTGTCTGTGTGTGTGTGTGTGTGTCTGTGTGTGTGTCTGTGTGTAAACACGATTACTTGAGTACCGTTACAGCTAGGTTGATGAAATTTCATATATAAGTGTTTTATCAAAATCGTAGATCCGATTCAACTTTTGAGCGATTTCTGATAACCGGATGTGGTACTTTTTCTACTTTGAATTTTTCAAAAAGCGTATAACTTGAGTACTATTTCAGATAGATAAATGAAATTTAACATGTAAGTAAAATATCTAATTCTCTACCTTCTGTTATATGTTGAGTAATTTCCGTTGACCGGAAGTACTAATTTACGCTATTTCCGATTTCTCAAAAAACGCACGTAAATTTATAAAGTACTAATAATATTGCGCACTATTATGCACATTTTATTTGGCGTTCACTTAGTGTGCAATTCTTTTTTTTACGAGATTCCATTCTATTAAAAAAAGTTTACGTAATTTAAAAAATGGATTACAAATATTGTCTATGTCCTGAGTTGCCATTCCTCGTAGTTTTATATTCGAATATCCGAAAAAGTTTAGGGGAGATCACTCCCGGTTCATTTTTTTGTTTCATTTACATCAATATTTTTTTTGGCTGCTTTAGCAATGGTATTTCAATAATAATAATTATAATCGCTATTTCTAAATCATTTTATAACATAATACATGGAAGCGTTGATTATCTGGTTAACGAAAATAGTAACGACCACGAATGGGGCCCACAATGCCCTGATTTTTATTCTGACTAAACTAGACAAAATTTTAAATAAAACCCTAATAGGAGATTATATTTTGTGGGTTTTTTTAGTGTTTTTAGTTGTTTTCTTCTCTGCTTTCAAAAATTGCAAATTAAAGTAAATATTATGACTTTTTTAGCGCAATTTCCATTCTGGAGAATTGCGTTTATTAACCCGTCATTTCTGGATGTATGAATGTATGAATGGATGGATGGATGGATGAATGTGTGTCCGCAGCTTTAAGTCGTATCTCCTCCTCAACGAAGCAATATCGATGACTAGTTCCAAAAGCAATTATGTTAAGCAAGTTACGAGGATGAACATAGGCTATAAAAATTCCGGGTTTCTTTCATGGATTTCCCGGAAAATCCAAAAAACCTCGAAAAAAATCAGTTTTTGGCCCATATCTCGGCAACCAGACCACTTAGCGACTTGAAACATGTACCAATCGATTCCTGTCATAATTTAGAACAGTTTTCAAAAATATCCTTTCGTTCGGTCACAAAATTTTTTTTTAAGTAATTAAAATTTGGACCGAATTAGTAGGCATTTTTTCCAACCACACCACACGCGTCATCACGTTCAATAGCTGCGCCATCACGTTCAATGGCTGCGTCATCACCGTTCAGTAGCTAGGCGCGCAATAGTTTTTAGTCATGTAACTCTATTGTAAATAAAACATGTAAAATACTGAACATTTTTTTAATAAAAAACGTTTTAATAACTAACCAATGGTTTTACTAACCCTGCTCTTGATTTACGCTACGACAGAGCTATTTTTAGATAACATAAGGAAATTGCGCTAAAATTGTCACTAGCCTTTTTAATTAACTTGTTTCTTCTTTGAAACGCGCGAAGGAAAGTTTGTGCAAAGTAAAACTTGACTTTATATATAAGGATGGCTGTCACAGACTGCATTATTGGGTATGTGTATTATATTGTGTTTTACATGAAGTTGCATGAATGTAAAGTACCTGGCCAACGGAAGGACTGTCTGAGCGACTCGTCATGTATTTTTCCGTGCTTTTGTGAGATCGCTTATTGACGTAAGGGGAGAGAAAGTGGTGTATTAAAGGGGGAGCGCAAGGTGAACTAAGTGTGCTTGCCCGTGACTGTGTAGTAAGATGTAAAATGTCAGCACGTCAGTTTGTTCTAGACTATAATGTAATAGTCATTTTTCTACTGTGGAATATCGTCATTATTTCTTATGGATCTAGGTAAATAAAGTTTGAACTTACAAAGCCCTGTTGGTCGTATTCTTGGATGAACGAACCCACAATAACGACCGTATTGCAATACCAACGAGAAATACGTGTTGTTACAATAGCAAGCAAAAGTTTCTAGCTACTTAAGATAACAGAAGAGTCACTACAAATACAAGCGATGAATAATCGAATTGGCATACTATCGATACATTTAATTATAGACTTCCAAACTTCTTTTATATACATACATTTATTATTATTAAACTTATAGGCCTGCATATTCCAAGTAATTTTAGTGTAAAATTAGAGCTACTGGAATTTTAGTTTTTCTATCAATTATTATTACTTTCTCGTATTTAAGAAGTACAGAGAAAGTCTTATAATAGTGCAAAAAAAAAAATCGAGATTTTTTGCAAATCGTGACGTATTGCACCTCACTGATACGGAAAAACATCATTTTGCAATCTTGTCCGAATGTCTCTGTATATGTCTGTGTCTGTGTGTCTGTGTGTGTGTAAACACGATAACTTGAATACCGTTACAGCTAGGTTGATGAAATTTCATATATATGTTTTATATCAAAATCGTAGATCCGTATCAACTTTTGAGCGATTTCCGATAACCGGAAGTGGTACTTTTTCTACTTTGAATTTTTTAAAAGCCTATGACTTGAGTACTATTTCAGATAGATAAATGAAATTTCTTTCACATGTAAGTAAAAGATCTAATTCTCTACCTTCTGTCAAATTTTGGGTAATTTCCGTTTACGGGAAGTACTAATTTACGCTATTTCCGATTTCTCATAAACTGATGTAAATTTATAAAGTACTAAAATATTCCGCACTATTATGCACATTTTATTTGGCGTTCACAGGTGTGCAATTACTTTTTCTACGAGATTTAATTCTATGTAAAAAAGTTTAAGTATTTAAAATGGATTAAAATTCATGTCTATATCCCAAGTTCTCATTCCCTGTTTTTTAAAATAATAATATTCGAGAAAGTTTAGGGGAGATCACTCCCGGTTTATTCTTATTTAAAGTACCATAAAATAATTCGAGTTATTCATTTAACGGACTCAAAACCAATGCATAAATAAAGAAAATCACAAATATTGTTCTTCATAAATGAGAATGAAAACTTTAATCAGGTGTATGCAAATCCGATAAATCTTTATCTTACCCATTCAATAATAAATTGAAAGAGAAAACACCAAGGAAATATGAGCACCGAGCTATCACATTTATTACTCATTCAGCTAAACATAATCGACCGCGCATAAAATCAAATGCAACAAGATAAGAATATAAACAGAACAAAAGTTTCGGATCAATGTGATAGTGATGGATTGTTTTTAAAAAATCTAAGTGTAATGTAGTATACGTGTTTACATACTTTTACCACACAACCCTGTTATCGATATCTTTTCTATTCCGCACATTTAATTCGATAGTGCTTTGTCCGCCTAACAGGATAAATATCTCAATACTGACCTTACAACACCATAAAACAAAACAAAGTGGAACTAATTAATCACTTAACGTTTTAACATTACTTAAATGAGCTGCATTCGACACATTAAAATTTGAATTTGCATCGTGTTGTGTTGTAAGAGTTGTTTATAGATTGTAGATTTTAACCTTGGTTTTTTTTTAGATTTTTTTATACATATCTAGTCAAATCGCAAAAAAACAAATAGTTATTTAAAACCTATCAGTAAGGTGGGTGGACGGTCTACGACAGGCGACGTGTACGTATCCAGTATGAATCTTAGACTCGAGTCCAACAAGCTCTGATGGATACCTGATGGATACCTGATGGATACTTAGACTTAGACGTCTAGCTTAGATTCAGACCAGAATATAATGTTATATACAGAGGTATTTGAAACGTAATCATCGACGTTTCAATATTGCAGGATCTACTTAACTATGATGAAAGTTATT
This sequence comes from Physella acuta, assembly GCF_028476545.2. Lineage (NCBI taxonomy): Eukaryota > Metazoa > Mollusca > Gastropoda > Physidae > Physella > Physella acuta. Next base: position 382,237 of record NW_026731643.1, read on the forward strand.
ACCAAGTTTTAAAGACAAAACAAACGCGAAAAAAGTTTTACAATTTGTTTTATTTCAAATTACCACACATTCTAGATATCACCTTCAACTTTCGAATTCTAAAATTAGTGAATGTTGAGTGTTTGTTCCGTCTTAATTCAAATTGTTTAACTTTCAATTGCAACCTGTGGAAGATCTACTATTATTAAACTGCGGAAAAATAAAACAGTGTGTTTTAGTTTAGATTTTTTTATTAGTCTTTTTAAAAATGCTTCACTGTTACACAGGTACCCTTACTGTCTAATGTCTTTTCGTCTGTCTGTCTTATTCTCTGACATTCCATCAGTCCTTTTTCGTCTGTCCATTTGTATATTTGTCTGTCCTTTTCACTTGTCTGTACGTTTGTCTGTTTTTTTTTTATTCGTCCTGGTTAGTTTATCTGATTACAAGTGAGTGACAAAAAAGTGAATCCTGTAAAATATCGAAACCAAATCTTCAAGTCAACCCCCCCCCCCCCACCCACCCACTCTGACGCTATTTCACTTACTAATCATTTCACTGAGGTTAACGAAAACCCCGAAAGGCCGTTAATTAAAAGAAACTATAGGCTGTATTTACTTATGTAAACAAGGACTATTTAAAAAAAAAGAAGGTGCATGTTTGAAAAAGATTTGTAAGGTACTTACCCTCTGTAAATCTGTCTTATTTTTGCAATCGGTACTTCAAAATCGGTCATCCTCTACTAATTTGAGGCAAAATAAAAGAGAGTGATTATTATTGGATAAAATAATAATTTTAATATATTGTATGCTATGTATCATTTTAAACTCATATAAATTAATAACAATAAAAAATTTAATATACATATTTAATTATACCATCGAGTTATACCAAAAGTGCACATGCATACTCGTACTTGCTACGAAGTGAGTATGCCTAAAAAAAACTAACAACCTAAGCATTTTGATCTGTGATCTGAACTGGAGACTTTTAGGATAGTAGTCGTGTATCCTAGCTCCCCAGCCACGTCAACAGAGCAAATTATCTCGCTGATATTTTTTAAGACAGATGGAAGTCTTTTGATTTTTTTGGATTAAAATACTGCTATATTTACTATAACGCCAGTACACGTTTGACCTGTTGGACGTTCTACTGACTTTAATCTGGATTCGAACTCGAGACCTTCGGGTTAGCAGTCTTGCGCTCTACCGCATGACCACTCCGTCCCTATATTTGAATACTAACCACAGTACTTACTAGATTGTAGCTCTTCTAAAGCGGCTGGAATCTGGGTTCTCGACCAGCGCTGGCGAGTCGGTGCCTGTGGAGGCGACATCTTCATCAAACGTCTCTTTCTGGCTGCCACTTACGTCATAGTTCGTGTAGTAACGGTAGAGCTGGAAAGGTTATCCGATTTTTTTGAGTCAACATTCCATACTTTAGCTTTCTACAACAGATGAGTACAAATGGTCTGAGAGTAACGTCCAAAGGGCGTTATGTCCAGAAATGGTTCCATTCGTCCAAAAGGCCACACGGGCAACTATTTTCTGGCTAATGGGCAACCGCAAATAAAATAAAATGCAACAAGCTAAGTATATAAATAGAACAAAAATCATAACTATTTCCTTTTTCAATTGCGTACTAACATTAGGCAACCTCTAGAAATATGTGTTGTAACGGTATATTCCTCAATAACAACGTCATAAGAAAAATAAACAATTATTATTATAAGATCTTTTATTTCAAAGAAAAAAGCGAGTTACTTGGACAGATTATCGAATGGAAGGGCATAAAATTGCTAAAAACGAAACTAACAATATGTTGTCAGTAGGAGATCCAAAATTCATACACATACAATACTGTTTCAGTGTTTATGCGCTGAAACTCTTCGATTACTGTTCATATTTAATACAAATAGAGTACACATATTTTGACTACTTTGATCGACTGTATACTTTAAACCATTTTAGGCTAAACTCGTTACAAACCTCTACTGCATCTTTCATCTCCTCGGCGCTGATTTCCCCATTCTGGTCTTTGTCTATCGCTGCCTTCATCTGATCTAAGAAATTGGTGTCACCCTGGGCTAATGTCAGGGCAGGGAGTAAACAGAGGAGAAGTAATGGCGACATGTTTGTTGTATTCCAGACGTGGCTTGACGCTTTGTGTAACTGGTGATTCGCTGTTGGATACTTTCACACTGAAGTAAATGCAAAAGTTAGTGCTTATATTATAATCGAGTTGAAATGCTAATTCAACTCTTTAATCCGTTTGGTTATTCCAGCGTGACTACCTAAGATAAGCAAGTGATTACGTAGGACTAAGTAGGGGTTAAATGTGATAGCTTGGTGCTCATTTCCTTGGTGTTCTTTTCTTATAATTTATGCTTGAAAGGTAAGATCGGGATTTGTCCGATTTGCTTATACCTGATTACAGTTTGAATTTTATTTTACATAGAACCACAATTTTGTAGTTTTTATCATTGATTTTCCGCCTGATAAAAGGTCGTAATAACTTTTATGTTACATTTTTGTGTTCTTCATACAATGCTATGCATCTCCTTAAGTATTTTCAGCAGAAGGGGCCTAATTGTTGGAAAACCGCAGCCCAATATTTCTTTTTAAAAGTTTTTTAAGGAGAAATATTTATAGATGATGTTTGCATCATACATTAACTTTCTTTTATGTGCTATTTTGTAGCTCCTTGATAATAACTATTATGGTAAAAAAAAGTATGTGTGTATGTATAATTGTTTGTTTTTTTGGTTTTTTTGTTTGGAAAATTTTTTTTTTCAATTTTCCATTGTCTGGGTTAAACTGCCCCAGTACTTTTTAGTCAGACCACCTGGAGGAACATTTGAAATTTTCTAAAAAATGTATCTTGTATTAGAATTTTATGATTGTTGATCTAACAATAGGTATTAACGTAAGGATACTTTATACCAAATTTTAAGTACTTTATGTATGTTTTTGTGAAGTTGTTCACAAAAAAATATAGAAATGTAATAAAATATTAATAAATTAATTTTTACAAAAACGTTACTACATCTGTAAAAAATTGACATATGTATGTCTAATAGTTTTTTTTTTGTGTGAATATTTTTGTTTCTCTCCCCTAAGTAAAAACGTAGGAATGGCATTAGAGAAGATGGTTCTAGATCTTGTATTATTGTTTGATATGCAGGGGGTCGGCATGGTCGAGTCGGTAAAGCTCATGGTTGCTAAACCGAAAAGTCTCGAGTTCGAACCCTCGGGGAGATGAGGCTCGTTAGCTGGGGACAGCCACTCTTCTAGGAGAGACAACTCCAAAATTAAACAACTGCTGCCTTGTAGTTTGTTCTTGGTTGGACAAACGCTATGGAAGCAAATCCAAAAAGAAAAGCAGGCTGAAATCGGAGTCAATGGCCTCAATGGCGCATAACCAGTTGACACGTAACGCTTAATTGTGTTGGAGGCGTGGTCGAGTCGGCAAAAAGTACATGGTTGATAAATTCGAACAAAGTCTCAAGTTCAAACCCACTGGCAGATAAATCTCGATCCCCTTCAACACTAATAATTAAGAACGAAGAAGAAGAAGTTTGATATGCAAAGTTGGAAAAATATTTCTGTGATGTAAGATTGTTTTATTTTCAAAGAATGGACTTGGATCCTTTGACCCTTTGATTCTTTAAGAAATTTAGACTTAAGACTTCAGTTTAATATTAAAAAATTTAAACATTTTATGCGCCATCTTTTTTATTGCCGCCTATCTTTGCACTGTCTATCTTAGCACTGTCTGTGTTATCACTGTCTGTGATAGAACCATTTGTCTTAGCACCTTTTCTCTTAGCACTGTCTGTCTTATTTCTGTCTATATTAGCACGGTTTGTCTTAGCCCATACCTGTCTTAGCTTCAAAGGTTGTTTACTGCAGGTGAAGATCAATATCAACCATGGCTTATAGGTAAAAGTTATTGCAACATCTGGCGCTTCTCAACTTAGGACCCAGGCTTAGTACTTGGATTTCAAATGCGCATTCATCTACTAGTTTATTCAACTATGGAATCATATATCCCGTATAATAACATGCTAATTTCCTACTTACATAAAATATTTAATGCAAATAGCTTGATCTCCATAATTCTTGCTTGACGTACTGATTACGTATTCAACAATTTGCAGGCTGATATAGGAATATACTTTAGGATTAGCCTTAAGTTTATAAAATGCAAATGTTATATTATAAGGTTATACTGGTTTATGTTGAATCTGCAAGATAAATCCACGGTGTATGTTTAAGTTACAAAATATACCAAATTGAGAGTGAATAAAAACCATTTCTTGTAAACGGATGGTGGAGCTTACCTCACCGAAGCAAGGATTGGAAAGAAAAGACGGCATGATATCAGTTGTATCGTATTTTTATTACTAATCGCAGGGATGTAGACAGGAAAAGTAGAACGTTTATTCGTTGAGTTTCATTTTCTTTAAAGTAATTTTGTAAAAAAAAAAATAGAGTTACTGGAATTGTATTTATTAAATCAATTATTACTTTGATTTTTAAAGTACGATGAAAATAAATACCCACGTTTACGAGTTGTTTATTTATCGAACTTGAAATCGATGCAAAAACAAATTTGCAAATAATGTTTCTTATAAATGAAAATGCTAACTGTAATCAGGTGTATGCAAATCAGATAAATCCTGATCTTCAATCATAAATTGTAAGAAAAAACACCATGGAAAATTTGAGCATCAAGCTATCACATTTAACACTTATTTAGCTAAACGTAATCACCGGCTTGTGTAAGGTAGTAACGCTTGAATAACAAAATGGATTAAAGAGTTGAATTAATATTTTCAACTCGTTTGTAATATAAACACTAACTTGTGCATTTACTTCAGTGTGAACGTATCCAACAGCGAATCACTCACCAGTTACGCCAAGTGTCAAGCCACGTCTGGAATACAACAAACATGTCGCCATTACTTCTTCTCTGTTTACTCCCTGCCCTGACATTAGCCCAGGGTGACATCAATTTCTTAGATCAGATGAAGGCCGCGATAGACAAAGACCAGAATGGGGAAATTAGTCCCGAAGAGGAGATGAAATATGCACTTGAGGTTAGTAACGAGTTTAGCCTAATAATGGTTTAAAGTATTTATTCGATCGAAATCCTCTTAATATTTGTATTGTATTTGAATCATATATGTCATCTTCATCATTCCGTTGTGGCCCCTGGGGAGCAAAGGGCTGCAACCACACATCTCCATCGGACTCGGATTTGGGCTGCCCCCTTTATCTGTGCCCATGTGTGCCCAGCTGTTTTCGCCTCTTCTTCAACCGTTCTTCCCCATGTCTTCCTTGGCCGGCCCACCCTCCTTTTTCCCTGGGGATTCCAGTCTAAAGCATGCCTTGCGATGGTTTCTTTTTCCTTTCTTAATGTGTGTCCGATCCATCCCCATTTTTGGGCCTTGACATCTGTCTCTATTGGCTGTTGCTTTAAAGTTCGCCACGGGTCTTTGTTTGATATTTTGTGTGGCCATAATCATATATGTACAACAATTGAATAGTTTTAGCAGATAACACTGCAACAGCATTGTATGTGTATGAGTTTTGGATCTCCTACTACTCCAATGTGCAATGTTATACCGTTTATTTTCATCTGACCACATATAGTTTGGTTTTATTAATCGTACGCTCTTTCATTCGATCATCCGAATTAGGTTGATTTTCTAATAAAGGCTATGTTAATAATAATTGCATCTTGATTTTTTTAGGTTGCCTATAAAAAAAAATATACCGTTTTATTTACCTGAGGTTGCCTATAAAGGAAATACCGTTTCGTTAATTTCACATATTTCTAGAGCTTCACTAAATTTGGTACTAATTCGAAAAATCCAACAGTTATAATTTTGTTCAATTTTATACTGACTGAATTATTATACTTTGCTGCATTTGATGTTATGCTTGGTCGCCCTTTAACCGTAAGATACTTTCAAGTTTGGTTTTCCCCCCGAATGGACATATACTAGAATGGAACCATTTCTGGACGTAGTGCCGTTTGTACATTCTTCTCAGACCCTTTGTACTCATCTGTTGTAGACAGTTCAAGTATGAAATGTTGAAATAAAAAATCGCACACCTATTCCAGTTCTACATTTATTCCCTGAACAATGACTTAAGTGAGAACGTTAATGATGGCACTACAGACCCAGGCTCTCCAGCACAGAACGAGAATCTAGAAGCCAGGCGCATTAACTAGTAAGTATTGTGGTTGGTATTCAACTATAGTCGTTTTATTTCGAATCAATAATAAAGGTATTTGTTTAGGAAGGATAAATCGACCAGTGATCGAGAAAGTTTTTCGCATATGAAATGTAGCGGGGTTTGTTTGCATGGTAGTTAGCAACACAGGGGCGGAACTACCATACCGCCAGACCTCCCAATGCGGGGGGGGGGGGGGGGGGGGGCGGGGGTCAGGCCTTTTAGGGGCCCAAAATCCGACCAACAAGCAATGACTTTGTATTCCACAATTACGTTTTCGTGCACCTTAATATGATAACGGTTTTGTAAAAAAAAAAAAAAAAAAAAAAAAAACTACCACAGTAGTGATGCTCTACAGTAGCTAAAAGAAAAAAAATCTGATTAAGCTTTAGTGTGCAAGATAAACAAACATTCAACCACTTCCATGATTTATTTCCCGTTTTTTTTTTAAAATAGTCAAATAGACGTGCCAATAAACTCCTTTTAAAAGTTTTGCACTACGCAAATTGAAAACAATTACTTCTCTTAATTATTATTTTTTTATAAAATACAAACTAAAGAATGACATAAAAAAGTATAAAAAGGAATTTAAAAAATTGATAATATAAATTAAACAAAACATAAAAATAAACATAACACGAGAAACCATTACTCATAAAAAGCTTTCATGTTTCATATACTTTTGACCGGCTTGCGTATGGGAATCTATACGGCCGACATCAAAAATGACACACAGCTTTGCAAAACAGACTAATGCACTTAAACGCATGTCTTGTTGTAATTTGTTCGAATTGAAAATAAAAGTATTATGTATTTTTTAAAATAATGTGTTTTTTAAAACTAGTTTAGGCCCGAAATGAATATCCTACGTTCGTATGTTGTGTTTAATGTATATATATATATATATATATATATATATATATATATATATATATATATATATATATATATATATATATATATATATATATATATATATATATATATATATATATATATAGGGCCTCAAAAATATTTTGCGGGGTGGCCCATTTTTTCTAGTTCCGTCACTGTAGCAACAAGCTATTTTATTCAAATATTTAAAGATTAAAAGTTTTTACGTGGTTGGTATTTATTTTGTTTCCAGCTGTCTCTTTTTGAAACATTGTAGGGCGTCTACTATACTATTATTAATATAAATTGTAAATTTTTATTATTCTCTCTTTGGTCGTTCATTTATCTCGACATTTAAATCCTGTGCTGAGACGGACAAACGAACATACGACCAACATGATTAAGTAAGAACACATTTGTAAAAAAAAAACAACGAAACACTTTAAAAAGTTAAATCCAACAAAATGTAACGCTCTGCATTATTTTTTTCCCGCAGTTTAAAGGTAGTAGATCTTCCGGACTCTACAAGTGAGAGCTGAATAGTTTGAATGAAGACGAATCAAACACTCAACACTTACTAATTTTGAATATTAAATAAAAATATGATGATCTATCTATACACTGCTAAAAGTCTAGTTGTTTACAAGATTGAATATTTTTTTTCGTTATTGTCTGTTTCGCGAGATGACAGCTATTGTACTATGTGTAGAAATCTACAATACGTATTTATGTAGAGAAAAAATGTTATTTTTTTCCTCAAAGTGTATACGTTAATTTACTTAAAGAAGATAATTAATTTATTCGATCTCTATTCATTTGTAGAAACACCCTTTTTACTTTCTCGTATATACGTAGTATAGAGAAAGTATTGTAATCGTGCAAAAAAAAAAATCGAGATTTTTACAAATCTCGACGTTTTACACCTCACTGATACGGAAAAACATAATTTTGCAATCTTGTCCGTATGTCTGTGTGTGTGTGTGTCTGTGTGTCTGTCCGTGTGTAAACACGATAACTTGAGTACCGTTAGAGCTAGAATGATGAAATTTCATATTTAAGTATTTTATCAAAATCGTAGATCCGTATCAACTTTTGAGCGATTTCCGATAACCGGAAGTGGTACTTTTCCTACTTTGAATTTTCCAAAAGCCTATAACTTGAGTACTATTTCAGATAGATAAATGAAATTTCACATGTAAGTAAAAGATCTAATTCTCTACCTTCTGTTAAATTTTGAATAATTTCCGTTGACTGAAAGTTGTAATTTACGCTACTTCCGATTTCTCAAAAAACTAATGTAAATTTATTAAGTACTAATACTATTGCGCACTATTATACACACCTTTATTAGGCGTTCGCTTGGTGCGCAATTGTTTTTTACTGAGATTCTATTCTATTTTTAAAAGTTTAAGTATTTAAAATGGATTAAAAATCATAACTATATCCCCAGTTACCATCCACTGTTGTTTTATATAAGAATATTCGAGAAAGTTTAGGGGAGATCACTACCGGTTTATTATTAGAAAAGTTCAGAAAAATGTTACCTTTAATCAAGCTGTAAGGCGCACGATTTAGATTGTTAACCTCAGCGGCCGTACACAAATCTCAGTTTCGTTTAAAGGGCTCTTCTTTCAGAAGTTGAGATAAGTCCCACTGAGAGCCCACTGAGCATAGTAAAAATTTTAAAATTTCAGAAGTTGAGATAGGTCCCACCAGATGCGTAGCGAGGGGGGGTGGGGGGCGGACCGCACCGGGTGACACCATTTATGGGGGTGACACCAAGCCAAAAAATAGAAAAATATATAAAGAAAAACTTGAACGGGGGTGCAAATCGAAAGTTTGAGGGGGGGTGCAAATCGGAAATTTTAAAGTTTGTCCACGGGAAGGGTGGCTACGCCTCTGGGGGGGGGGGGTGACACCATTAAGTGCCGCACCGGGTGACACCCGACCTCGCTACGCCACTGGGTCCCACAGAGAGCCCACCGAGCGTAGTAAAAATTATAAAATTTCAGAAGTTCAGAAAGGTCACACTGAGAGCCTACCGAGCACGATATAAAATATCAATCACGATTCCAAAACAATATTGCAGGGCACTGTGCCTTGGAAGGGGAGAGGGAAATAGAGAAAGGCAAATGCGACACTTGATGGAGGTTTTCAAGAATTGGACGGGGCTGCAAGTCGCAGAAGTAATCAGAACGGCAGAGGAACGACATGGATGGCGGAAAGTTAAAAGGCCAACGATGGAGCCACAACGACACCAATAATTGTTAAAGGATGGTGATAGTGATAGTGATGATGATGATGATGATGATGATGGTGATGATGATGATGATGACGACGATGATGATGATGATGATGATGATGATGATGATGATGATGATGATGATGATGATGATGATGATGATGATGATGATGATGATGATGATGATGATGATGAGGATGAAGAAGATGACGATGATGATGATATTCATCATGATCATGATAATAATAATCATCATCATCATGATCATGATGAAATGTCCTCGGCTTTAATGGGTATCTTAGGTGAGATTAAGAATAAAATGCAGTTGTGCTTACTACACACCTACACATAAATTGAAGAGATTTGGCAAAAAATGTATAACTCTAATTTATCTGCTTCGGCTAGTTTGGAAAAAAGTACTCTATCAATCTCCTTTTAAAATCTATCAGAGCCTAAAATAAAATATAAACAATGCAGACATATAGGGTCTTTTGGCGCACCCTTTATTATTTTCAATACAAAAGATAAAAAATACTCATGTTTTTTTCATTGTTTATTTAAACTATTAAAGAAAAAGAAATGGAAGAATAATCGCTGTGCAGTAGTTCACTTGATAGAAATAGGAATATCACTTCTATTTTCATGTTGCACCATTTATTTTAGAAAATCGAATTCATTTTTTTCCTAGTAAATACCTGCTTCAGTTCCAGCTAATACAACAGAGAACGGCGTGATTAAAAACATTTTCTCTTGTGTTTGAAACTATTTAGTCTTACTGGCTTATAGATCGAACATTAAAATTCAGTATTGATCCAGCTAATGGGTATAACTCTAATGCGATATCAAAACACCAGTTAATCATACTCATAAGCCTAATCCTTAGGATTAAAGTATAGTAATCGTCGAGCTAATCTTTTAAATCCGAAACCGACATTAAAACTCTTAGATTTAATCTGCATTAGAAAATCGACTGCATAACACAGGACGAACGAAACAGCTGTAGTTTATCGTGTATTGTATTCCAAACAAAACTTCAATGAACACGTGAAGCACAAAGCAGCTTAAAATTGTTTTTGAATTAATGTACACTTTCCAAGAAAGTATTTAGTTTGTGGTTCGATTTATTTAGAAAGTAAACAATATAAAGCATAAAAAAATCGCTGAAAAGTGATACAGAACTACAAATTTAATACAACACTTATATATGAAAGCTGTAACGGTACTCAAGTTATCTAGTCTACCGACACACACACACACATACACACACAGAGACACACATAAAGTAAGTCCCCTATAATACGCATAAGATGAGATATTGAGATGTAAAAAGGAGACAACTGTCACAATTTCATTTGATTTTTGTGCATGGTTACAATACTTCCTCTATACTCTGTATACAAGTAAGTAATACATCAATTCAATAATTAATTGTTTTTTGCGAAAGTGTATGCCATTGAATAATAACAATGGAATATGAGGGTTATATGAGATATATATCCCTCATATATCTCATATATAATATGAGATATATGAGGGTTCGAAAGTTTAAACAACACATCTAATATATATATATATATATATATATATAACCATCTAATTGTGTCAAATAGGCTTCTTGAGCTACGTGTATAATTTTTTTCTAACAATATTTTTTTATTAGTCTTTTTAAAAATGCTTCACTGTTACACAGGTACCCTTACTGTCTAATGTCTTTTCGTCTGTCTGTCTTATTCTCTGACATTCCATCAGTCCTTTTTCGTCTGTCCATTTGTATATTTGTCTGTCCTTTTCACTTGTCTGTACGTTTGTCTGTTTTTTTTTTTCGTCCTGGTTAGTTTATCTGATTACAAGTGAGTGACAAAAAAGTGAATCCTGTAAAATATCGAAACCAAATCTTCAAGTCAACCCCCCCCCCCCCCCCCCACCCACCCACTCTGACGCTATGTCACTTACTAAACATTTCACTGAGGTTAACGAAAACCCCGAAAGGCCGTTAATTAAAAGAAACTATAGGCTGTATTTACTTATGTAAACAAGGACTATTTAAAAAAAAGAAGGTGCATGTTTGAAAAAGATTTGTAAGGTACTTACCCTCTGTAAATCTGTCTTATTTTTGCAATCGGTACTTCAAAATCGGTCATCCTCTACTAATTTGAGGCAAAATAAAAGAGAGTGATTATTATTGGATAAAATAATAATTTTAATATATTGTATGCTATATATCATTTTAAACTCATATAAATTAATAACAATAAAAAATTTAATATACATATTTAATTATACCATCGAGTTATACCAAAAGTGCACATGCATACTCGTACTTGCTACGAAGTGAGTATGCCTAAAATTATTATTAATATAAATTGTAAATTTTTATTATTCTCTCTTTGGTCGTTCATTTATCTCGACATTTAAATCCTGTGCTGAGACGGACAAACGAACATACGACCAACATGATTAAGTAAGAACACATTTGTAAAAAAAAAACAACGAAACACTTTAAAAAGTTAAATCCAACAAAATGTAACGCTCTGCATTATTTTTTTCCCGCAGTTTAAAGGTAGTAGATCTTCCGGACTCTACAAGTGAGAGCTGAATAGTTTGAATGAAGACGAATCAAACACTCAACACTTACTAATTTTGAATATTAAATAAAAATATGATGATCTATCTATACACTGCTAAAAGTCTAGTTGTTTACAAGATTGAATATTTTTTTTCGTTATTGTCTGTTTCGCGAGATGACAGCTATTGTACTATGTGTAGAAATCTACAATACGTATTTATGTAGAGAAAAAATGTTATTTTTTTCCTCAAAGTGTATACGTTAATTTACTTAAAGAAGATAATTAATTTATTCGATCTCTATTCATTTGTAGAAACACCCTTTTTACTTTCTCGTATATACGTAGTATAGAGAAAGTATTGTAATCGTGCAAAAAAAAAAATCGAGATTTTTACAAATCTCGACGTTTTACACCTCACTGATACGGAAAAACATAATTTTGCAATCTTGTCCGTATGTCTGTGTGTGTGTGTGTCTGTGTGTCTGTCCGTGTGTAAACACGATAACTTGAGTACCGTTAGAGCTAGAATGATGAAATTTCATATTTAAGTATTTTATCAAAATCGTAGATCCGTATCAACTTTTGAGCGATTTCCGATAACCGGAAGTGGTACTTTTCCTACTTTGAATTTTCCAAAAGCCTATAACTTGAGTACTATTTCAGATAGATAAATGAAATTTCACATGTAAGTAAAAGATCTAATTCTCTACCTTCTGTTAAATTTTGAATAATTTCCGTTGACTGGAAGTTGTAATTTACGCTACTTCCGATTTCTCAAAAAACTAATGTAAATTTATTAAGTACTAATACTATTGCGCACTATTATACACACCTTTATTAGGCGTTCGCTTGGTGCGCAATTGTTTTTTACTGAGATTCTATTCTATTTTTAAAAGTTTAAGTATTTAAAATGGATTAAAAATCATAACTATATCCCCAGTTACCATCCACTGTTGTTTTATATAAGAATATTCGAGAAAGTTTAGGGGAGATCACTACCGGTTTATTATTAGAAAAGTTCAGAAAAATGTTACCTTTAATCAAGCTGTAAGGCGCACGATTTAGATTGTTAACCTCAGCGGCCGTACACAAATCTCAGTTTCGTTTAAAGGGCTCTTCTTTCAGAAGTTGAGATAAGTCCCACTGAGAGCCCACTGAGCATAGTAAAAATTTTAAAATTTCAGAAGTTGAGATAGGTCCCACCAGATGCGTAGCGAGGGGGGGTGGGGGGCGGACCGCACCGGGTGACACCATTTATGGGGGTGACACCAAGCCAAAAAATAGAAAAATATATAAAGAAAAACTTGAAGGGGGGTGCAAATCGAAAGTTTGAGGGGGGGTGCAAATCGGAAATTTTAAAGTTTGTCCACGGGAAGGGTGGCTACGCCTCTGGGGGGGGGGTGACACCATTAAGTGCCGCACCGGGTGACACCCGACCTCGCTACGCCACTGGGTCCCACAGAGAGCCCACCGAGCGTAGTAAAAATTATAAAATTTCAGAAGTTCAGAAAGGTCACACTGAGAGCCTACCGAGCACGATATAAAATATCAATCACGATTCCAAAACAATATTGCAGGGCACTGTGCCTTGGAAGGGGAGAGGGAAATAGAGAAAGGCAAATGCGACACTTGATGGAGGTTTTCAAGAATTGGACGGGGCTGCAAGTCGCAGAAGTAATCAGAACGGCAGAGGAACGACATGGATGGCGGAAAGTTAAAAGGCCAACGATGGAGCCACAACGACACCAATAATTGTTAAAGGATGGTGATAGTGATAGTGATGATGATGATGATGATGATGATGGTGATGATGATGATGATGACGACGATGATGATGATGATGATGATGATGATGATGATGATGATGATGATGATGATGATGATGATGATGATGATGATGATGATGATGATGAGGATGAAGAAGATGACGATGATGATGATATTCATCATGATCATGATAATAATAATCATCATCATCATGATCATGATGAAATGTCCTCGGCTTTAATGGGTATCTTAGGTGAGATTAAGAATAAAATGCAGTTGTGCTTACTACACACCTACACATAAATTGAAGAGATTTGGCAAAAAATGTATAACTCTAATTTATCTGCTTCGGCTAGTTTGGAAAAAAGTACTCTATCAATCTCCTTTTAAAATCTATCAGAGCCTAAAATAAAATATAAACAATGCAGACATATAGGGTCTTTTGGCGCACCCTTTATTATTTTCAATACAAAAGATAAAAAATACTCATGTTTTTTTCATTGTTTATTTAAACTATTAAAGAAAAAGAAATGGAAGAATAATCGCTGTGCAGTAGTTCACTTGATAGAAATAGGAATATCACTTCTATTTTCATGTTGCACCATTTATTTTAGAAAATCGAATTCATTTTTTTCCTAGTAAATACCTGCTTCAGTTCCAGCTAATACAACAGAGAACGGCGTGATTAAAAACATTTTCTCTTGTGTTTGAAACTATTTAGTCTTACTGGCTTATAGATCGAACATTAAAATTCAGTATTGATCCAGCTAATGGGTATAACTCTAATGCGATATCAAAACACCAGTTAATCATACTCATAAGCCTAATCCTTAGGATTAAAGTATAGTAATCGTCGAGCTAATCTTTTAAATCCGAAACCGACATTAAAACTCTTAGATTTAATCTGCATTAGAAAATCGACTGCATAACACAGGACGAACGAAACAGCTGTAGTTTATCGTGTATTGTATTCCAAACAAAACTTCAATGAACACGTGAAGCACAAAGCAGCTTAAAATTGTTTTTGAATTAATGTACACTTTCCAAGAAAGTATTTAGTTTGTGGTTCGATTTATTTAGAAAGTAAACAATATAAAGCATAAAAAAATCGCTGAAAAGTGATACAGAACTACAAATTTAATACAACACTTATATATGAAAGCTGTAACGGTACTCAAGTTATCTAGTCTACCGACACACACACACACATACACACACAGAGACACACATAAAGTAAGTCCCCTATAATACGCATAAGATGAGATATTGAGATGTAAAAAGGAGACAACTGTCACAATTTCATTTGATTTTTGTGCATGGTTACAATACTTCCTCTATACTCTGTATACAAGTAAGTAATACATCAATTCAATAATTAATTGTTTTTTGCGAAAGTGTATGCCATTGAATAATAACAATGGAATATGAGGGTTATATGAGATATATATCCCTCATATATCTCATATATAATATGAGATATATGAGGGTTCGAAAGTTTAAACAACACATCTAATATATATATATATATATATATATATAACCATCTAATTGTGTCAAATAGGCTTCTTGAGCTACGTGTATAATTTTTTTCTAACAATATTTTGCCGTGCAGTATATATATATATATATATATATATATATATATATATATATATATATATATATATATATATATATATATATATTATACAAGTCAAACAACATCTGACTGATATCGAATTTCTATTGTCGATTAAAGCATTAAGACGGCTTATTCACAATGTGAGTAACAATTAATTATATATTTTCGGTCGATTTATTTTTAACTTAAGTTAAGTAACTGAATTTCTTGATATCTATTTTATTCTAAAAGGCAATGTAAATAATAGACAAAAACAAATAAACATCCAGTTTCGTTTATTTTGTTTTTATTTAACCCTCAAGAGTATTGACAAAGTTTCGAAAGCTTATACGTTTATATTTTAATTTACACATTATACGTTATTTCGAATTGGCTAAATTATCTATAGTGCTTTAAAAATGGTCCATTAAAAATATTCCCAAGTAAAGTTTTCAAATTTCACGAATCATTGAGAAAAGACGTTTTGGATGACATTCTCTTTCTGGCTTCTTTAATTCCACCCCTTTGAGTACAGCCATTTGGCTCTGGCGATGACGTCATTGCTGTAGTCACCACCAGTCGTCCCCACATCAACACCTGACCAGGTCCAGACGTTCTTCACACCAAAGTTGTAGGCGGCCACACCACCTGTTTGTGATAGACTTAGTCTTAAATAGATCAAACAATATGTCAGACCAAAGTTGTAGTAAGCGAATCCATATGTTTGTGATAGAGCTTAGTCTTAAATAGATCAAACAATATGTCACACCAAAGTTGTAGTAAGCGAATCCATATGTTTGTGATAGAGCTTAGTCTTAAATAGATCAAACAATATGTCACACCAAAGTTGTAGTAAGCGAATCCATATGTTTGTGATAGAGCTTAGTCTTAAATAGATCAAACAATATGTCACACAAAAGTTGTAGTAAGCGAATCCATATGTTTGTGATAGAGCTTAGTCTTAAATAGATCAAACAATATGTCACACCAAAGTTGTAGTAAGCGAATCCATATGTTTGTGATAGAGCTTAGTCTTAAATAGATCAAACAATATGTCACACCAAAGTTGTAGTAAGCGAATCATTATGTTTGTGATAGAGCTTAGTCTTAAATAGAAATAAACCGGGAGTGATCTCCCCAAAACTTTCTCGAATATTCTTATATAACTTGGAATATAGATATGACTTTTAATTACTTAAACTTTTAAAAATAAAATAGAATCTCGTAGAAAAAAGAATTGCGCACCAAGCGAACGCCAAAACAAAATGTGCATAATAGTGCGCAATATTATTAGTACTTTATAAGTTTACATGCGTTTTTTTGAGAAATCGGAAATAGCGTAAATTAGTACTTACGATAACCGGAAATTACTCAAAATTTGACAGAAGGTAGAAAATTAGATCTTTTACTTACATGTGAAATTTCATTTATCTATCCAAAATAGTACCCAAGTTATAGGCTTTTGAAAAATTCAAAGTATAAAAAGTACCACTTCCGGTTATCGGAAATCGCTCAAAAGTTAATATGGATCCACGATTTTGATAAAATACTTATATATGATATTTCATCAACCTAGCTGTAACGGTACTCAAGTTACCGTGTTAACACACAAACAGACACACACCCACAGACAGACACACAGACATACGGACAAGATTGCAAAATTAAGTTTTTCCGTATCAGTGAGGTGTAAAACGTCGAGATTTGTAAAAATCTCGATTTTTTTTTGCACGATTACAAGACTTTCTGTATACTTCGTATATACGAGAAAGTAAAAACAAAATAAGTCAAAGCAAAACGAAACAATACAAGTCTTTGGCGATAAAAAAATACCAGTCTTAGTTAAAGCTAAATAAAATGTGAACCATTTTATGGTTAAAGACTATAACCTTATAAGTACATCGTTCAGTCACAGATTAAAGCTAAAAAGATGCACATTTTATGGTTCAACACTAAGACTTTCTAACAGCATCGTAGATTCAAGTGAACGTTTTTCACTGCTCTATTAATAAAATGATTTTAAAACAAGGCAACCAAAAAATAAATAAATATCGCTAAGAGTGTATTCGCAATGGAATAAATTACTAAACCTACTAAGTTAAAGTGGAAAAGCTAAAAAAATAGATTAAATAAGTAATTTGAAATATATGATAATAAATAATACACTACAGTGTTCCCTCTCTGTCAGCATATTATAGAGAAAAAAATATTCTGTGTCATAGTAAACTGAAAATGTATCGACGTTTTTTTTGTTTCTGGTTATAAACTATATACGGAATAGAAGCTCCCGACTAGCAGGAAATTAGTTTAGGATGTAAGCAGGAAAATTACCTTGTAGTGCTTGATCTTTTGTCCAGCTAGTCAGTTTAGATCTAACCTGAAATTGTTCGATAGTTGATTCTAATATTTGAATTGTATATCAAACACAGTCCAGTGTCTGAGCTTAAAAAATAGTGGAATGACAGTACAATTTATTTTTATAAAAAGTCAATTTAAAAAAATAATAATAATAAATTGATTAGATCAATACCACAGACTGACCTTTGTGATGTAAGGCACCAGGAGTTTATTGACCATCATCTCAATGTGAGCACAGCTGTTCCATGGGACGGAATTACAGGGTAAGCCTGACTTACTGTCGCACTGAAATTCAAAGTCGGCAGTAAATCCCAATTTGTTTGTGGGATCTTTTTTGCTTCTTAATTTCAATTTTTGCTTCTTTATTTCCGTATATCTATACATGTATTTTATTTTACATTTTTAAAACAATTTCAATGACGCGTCCTAAAAATATTGAGAATTATAGGAAAATAATTAAAGATATGTATATTTTAAGAATATGTTTTTTTTTTTGCAAGAAAATCAAACAATCACTCATAAATAGTTATAATGACGATCTATTGCCTAGTTATCTATGCATTAAGTTTACCTGCATGATTCCATAAGCACCATTGCTTGAGTAACCGTAGCTGTTAATGAGTAGTGTACCGCCTCTAGATTCTCTACTGGCGATGGCGGCAATGACAGAAGCTTGAATACCTTAGGGGTCATCCATAAATGACGTCACGCTTTTTTTGACGATTGTTACCTCCCCCTCCCCTCCGTCACACGTCGTCACAAAAAGCCAAATCCCCCCACCCCCTTAAATTACGTCACACCTCAACCTACACCCCCCCCCCCCCCCTGAAAATTGCAGTTGAATTGTTTTAAACATCGATATTTTTCCAAAATCTTGTCTAAACTATTACAATTTATTAAAACAGTTATCTAAAACACGAAATAACGTCTAAAGTTCGTTTTCTAACATTGC
Organism: Physella acuta; assembly: GCF_028476545.2. Lineage (NCBI taxonomy): Eukaryota > Metazoa > Mollusca > Gastropoda > Physidae > Physella > Physella acuta. The sequence goes on from NW_026731643.1 coordinate 400,820, forward strand.
TTTTTTATAATGCAAAAAATGTGACGTCACAACAGCTGAACCCCCCCTCCCCCTCATCACACATTGTCAAAAAATTACGGACCCCACCCTCCCCCCTACGAGTGTGACGTCATTTATGGATCACCCCTTATGGGTTGCAAAATATATGTATTAAAAGTGTGTGTAACATTTATTAAATCCTAAATAATACTTCATAAAATGTTTTAATGTATGTAAAAAGAGCACTGTTTACATTTAAATACTTGCCAGTTCAACAATGAGAATTTTAAATAATTTAGTTTTTTTTAATGCGCAAAGCTATGGAATATTCTCAATAAAGGGTTATGTATTTTTGTTCCTAGTAGACCGAGACGAATGTAACTGCTGAAACCAGTGTGTGCGAGTGAGTACTCACAGTTAGCATCAGCAGAGGCCTGGTAACACGCTAACTGTTTAGTGAGAGCTGGGACATCAATCTCGGCCTGTTTGTTAGAATCAGCTACGCCTGGAATAAAAATGAAAATAAAACACATGACAAATAACGAGTATATATGTAGTTGTATCGATGTTACATACAGAGAATTTCGTGTTTTTAAACCATTAAACTTTGTAATAAAATGTAAATAACGAAATTTTAATCTTCTTAAGTCAAATCTTGAACAGGCAATTAATCGCAGTAATGAAGCTAATTAACGAACATTACCTCCAATTTTCGATCCAGTGGGATTTAGCTTTGTAACATCTCCATTACAGGTTCTGGAAGCTGTTGGAAGTCATATGAGAATTTTAAAAGGTGGAGTGGGGATGGGGGTGCCCACAATTGCATGTAAGAAGCACCACATAAGCATACTCCAGCAACCAACTAAACTAAGCCTAACTCTCTTTGCTCCTGTCAAAACCATAACGCTTCATGACGCGAATAGATGCATCTTGTTAATGTTAGTGATTAGCATTGTGTATTAGGAAATTATAGTTTTTAAATCTAAATCTAGACTTATTTCTGAAAATTGTTATAGTATTCCGAGCCGACCCGCGGTGCGGAATACGCCGCTCTTTAGTGACGTGTGAAGACTTCGTGAAAGCAGTCGTCCGTAACGACAGTTTACAGACGACAATAAAACGATCAAGAGCTTTTTACCTCTCCTTAATTACGAATCGTTTAAAAAATAAGTTATCTGCCCCTAACAGCCGTCACCAATTCGACCAGGCTCTACGATTGTAAACATTCGGCGTGAACCACAGCTTACTAGACTGGTGTAAGTGGGGTGATAGCAGTACGTTCTGTTGCGCATACCTAAAGAGCGAGCGAGGGGGCGGCAGGATAATATATATATATATATATATATATATATATATATATATATATATATATATATATATATATATATATATATATATATATATATATATATATATATATATATATTCTTTCTTTCTAAGGGGAAGTGCATAAGCTGTACATATTAAGTACAGTGTTATTGCGTGTTTTAGTGAATTTTATATTGTATGATAGACGCAGTAGCATCTGCAGGATTAGCGGAATGTTGGGTCCACACAGGGTGACAATCACCCTTTGTGATACTCCTATAAATATAAAATAAGTTATAAATAACAACTTTTATATCAACTTAATTTTTTCACACCTAAAAATTTGAAGTAACAGAAATTAACCAGTGTTTTTATTTTTATTTTAGCTGGTTAAAAAAAAAACGAGGTGTGTGGTTACCAAACAATATACATTAATTTAAAATACTGTAATGGGGTGCGTTATTTTTTTCAAGAATAATGTAGACCTTATAATAAATAAAATATAAGCTAGTCAACAAATTGCATTTAGAATGTTGTCTGATAAACTTTAAATAACATACCCACATCAGTTACAGCCAGCAATGCACAGAGCAAAAGTACGAACATTTTTCTCTTTTGGTAGACTTGACAATCAATTACTGAACGCAACCTGGCGTCTTAAATAAGAGAAACCTGGATCGATTTGTTATTTAATACGTAAAAAAATTATTTGACGTGTTTAAACATCAGTGTGACTGATGCAATATGTTAGCGTTACTAATGGTCTATTATTAGATGCTCGATCTCAATTTCTGATTGGATTATCTAAAAATAGATGCTAATTGCATCATTCGCAAAGTGACGAAACTGTTTGAATTTTTTTACGGACAAAAAGAAACATCCTACTTAATAAATAATCTAACCTTGGTTAATTTTTCTAATTATTAAAATAAAACGTATTACATGGCCCTCAGCGGCCCATGTGAGCCTTTGGGGGCCGAAACAGACATTTTTATTTGCAGCCTAATCGTACCCTACCAGGGCGCCAGAGGACACGCCTGATTCGATTCAGTGATCGTTTGTAACGCCCCATCCTATCCATTGTCTATCACACTGTTTAGACCGAACGTATTCACCATAGCGCTCAAGGAGAGACCAGGGTGCCAAAGCGCATCCTGCCGGGGGGGGGGGGGGGGCGCCCATGCAAAATTAAATCTCCACTCCCTCACCGCCCACCCATCCTATCCCCCCCCTCCCACCCCAGAAACCTCGGGAGTATTCATCAATTCCCTAAAGTTTTATGGCACCGGGATAAACTGTGTCGAACCGCAATCGTTTATTTTTATTTTTATATACCGTATATATAAAAAAAAGTCCCACCATTCCGTGACGCCGCCCTTGCGAACTTAAAAAAAAAAAGATTTTTTTACAGAAATATTCTCTGGAGTGTTCTAATCAACTCCCAAAAGTTTGATGGCGATCGGATGAACGCCGTGAAACCGCGATCGACGTTTATTTTTATATACCGTAAAGAGAAATTCGCACCCTCCTGTGGCGCCGCCCTTGCAAAATTAAAAATGATTTTATTTACAGAACCCTTCCCTAGAGTGTTCTAATCGAAACCGTGAAGTTTGATGGCTATCGGATGAACGTTGTGAGACCGCAATCGACTTTATTTTTATATATCATATATAGAGAGAATACAAATCGCGTCCTGCCGGGGTGCCACCCCTGCGAATTTGAAAATGTATTTAGCGCAAAAACCTCCCCAGGAATATTCTCAACATCTTTTCAACGTTTCATGGCGATCGTGAGAACGGTGTTACCGCAATTCACTTTTATTATTTTTATGTACCGTACTTTGAGAAAAATCGCACTCTCCCGTGGCGCCGCCCTTGCGAAATTAAAAATGATTTTTTTACAGAACCCTTCCCCAGATTCTAATCAACTCCCCAAAGTCTCATGGCTTTCGAATCGAATGAACGGTGTCAAATCAAAATCGACTTTTATTTTTATATACCGTACAAAGAGAAAAAACAAATTGCGCCCTGCCGGGGCGGGCCCCCCCCCCCCCCCCCCCTGCGAATTTGAATTTTTTTTCAAACCTCCCCAGGAATATTCACAACAACTTCCCAAAGTTTCGCGGCGATGTGATTAGAGGTGTGGTAATGCATACACAGACACACAGACATACATTGCTTTATATATATATATATATAGATACATTAAGTAAAGTAAAACGTTGGCGAATTGATTTGGTATGTTTGTCTAAGAAAGAGAATTTAATTAATATTTGTTTTCCTCCAACAACTTAGAAACAGCGACAGTAAGACGATACAAACAGAGCAGAAAACTTTCTAAATATCCTGTCGCCTGTAAGTCAAATAAACACCCGCACTGCCGAGCATAGCTTGACCCTAGCCACCTGTAAATCAAATAGAGGGCGGGCATATCCTGACTGTTTTTGGTCGAAAAAGAGAGAGAATTATTTGAATATCTAACCTGCCTGTCTTTATACCAGTGTCTTATCTTCTCGCTATTCCCATGTGGATCACGGACTCAAAACATTTGAACCAACAATTTATCCTCTCCTGGCGCTAACAACCCTGGCCACTGGTCAACATAACGGCTACTACAGTCATGTCAAGGCGGTCAGTCTCTTTGAAACCGTCACCTACTGTTCGCCCCTTACCGTGTATCCTATAAACGCTAAACTTTGTAATAGGCATCGATATTGGTTACCTACAATGATATCCCGAGAAAAAAATTTCTCAGAGAATAGGCCTATGGCTTCAGACAAACGTAACGATCAAGAGTTAGAATGTGTAGATCCGGGCTAAATATTTCACATGATCTTAATAAACCAAATGAAAGGAGCTTAACAAACAGATTTGTTGGTAAGTATGGCAAAATATATAGGGGTCATATCTAATTCTTCTTATGCCGGGTACCTGTTTGCAGTTGATAAGTTAACTATTTGCCAATAGTTGATCACATTTAGATGTTAAATCTAATTCCTCTTAAAATGGAAGCCTGTTTGCTCTTGTTAAGTAATCCATTTGTCACTACTAGAATCGCTCCCTAAATCAAAATCCGACTACAACCAGCCCGGCAACATAACACCAGAAAACGGACAATGACTTCTGGAAGAAAGTACTTGACGACACTTAGTCAAGCACAACAGCCATACATCATCCATAGTGATGCCGCGTTTAAACGTTTGTAACTTCAGGATACTAATCTGTGTTATAAATGTAAAATCAGGAAAAATAATCTGTGTTGTAAACCTTTGTAAAATCAACCAAAATAGTCTGTGTTGTAAACCTTTGTAAAATCAACCAAAATAGTTTGTGTTGTAAACGTTTGTAAAATCAATCAAAATAGTCTGTGATTTTAACGTTTGCTGCTAAGTCCTAATACGTAGGAGCATATGCTTATGTATTTAAAAACGATTGAATGATACAAGAGATCCGAACCATTGTATGCTTATATGCACAACTATTATTTATAATTTATTATACATTTATTTTTATTAATTATTATAAATTATTAATTTTTTAATTATAAATTAAATTATTATACATTATTATCATATAAAGTAGTATTTATTATTATAATAATTATATTAATATCAATATATATATATATATATATATATATATATATATATATATATATATATATATATATATATATATATATATATATATGTGTGTGTATATACATATATATATAATATTTATGTGTGTGTTTATTTCTTTGTCTATATAACATACTTTGCTTGATCATATAAGCGTATGGCCTGTGTATCCGACTCAGATACAAACCACTTAAATTAGTGCACAACTTTTTCCCAAGCCAGATGTTGTTTCTCTTAAGATTAATGTCACTCTAACCTTTAACGCTCACAACACACAACCCACAAACAGATGTAAGCGGTGACTCAGATCTCAAGCACGACATCAAGGTTGTCAATATTTATTTTATATTTTTAATGCAGCAGATGGTGTGCTTAGATTTTAAAAAGATATGCCTGTTATATTTTCATTTATTAGTATAGCATTTTCTTAGAACTATATGGAGGATCATGCCAAAAAATGTTATATTCTGGAAGTTTTTAAAAATGAAAGATGCATTCTTTTTAAAACTTTCGCCTGTTTTAATTAGTACAAATCATTGTAATACAAGTTCTATTCTTATAGTTCAGAGACAGTACAACCTATTACCGGAAATGGAACATTTTCTGTCCAGGCAATATTTCAAAAACCAATCAGCAACAAACAGCCGGTATTTTGTTTCAAAACATTTCTGAGTTGGTATTACTTGGATTCTAAAAATATCTTGCAATAAAACAGAAAAATATTGATTTGCATGAATGGATCACTTGCTAGGGTAGAGAAAATAATTACATCGTTTTACCTAAAGTGTAAACATGTCCGTGTACTTTGTCTAAACTCTCACAGTCCTTGCGTGAGATACAAGCCAATGATGAACAATAAATCGTGTTAGCACATGTGCTAGTATTCCGCCGTAGCCTCCTTGTTTGATCTCCTGTAGAATTACTTCTTTTTTCGATATTTTTGTTTTGGTCTTTATTTTAATGTGCTAGATTTTGTATCCAACACAAAAGCTTAATTACATTGGTAGTTGTTAATACAATAGTCGTTTACGTTCTTACATCTTAATTTATCAGAACAGGATATATTTTGCACATATAAAAGTCAACATAAAATTTGTTTTTAAATAGTTTATTCATGATAAATGGTTTACAATTTTACATAATAATAAGCATAATTATGTGAATAAAGTAACAAATTGTAACTGTTTTAACTATTCGTTGTTATGTAAAAATGAAGTTATTATATTAATTATGAAAAAAAGAAATTCGAATGCATGCCTTAAGGTTTGATTATGTTCACGACATTTTATTTACATTTAATGTGCCTAATTTAATTTAAGTGTGTAATTAACGTAATTAACGTTACCCCTATCAGTAATGAAGGTCCATGTCGCAGTTGTTGTAGAATTCACCTATTTCTGTCACCTGGGCATATGAAGGGGTAGCGTAGTCAGCACCTTTATTTTTCTTAACGTCAGCTAGGTACCCATTAAAGCTGCGCAGACTTAGTGATGGTCTAAGGACTTTAGCCGGAATTCGAACTCGAAACTCTTGGATTAATTTCGTGCGCTATGCTGTTCAACCACATCGTCCCATAGTCAATAGTATAAAGCGTCACTCTTGACAATTGAATATCTAACATTTTGCATAGTTTAGATTTTTTAGACAACTCATTTACACCATAATACTACAGATGTTTCAATAATTATTTTTTGCGTAGTTTCATCTCAACAGACTTGACGTCTGAATTCCAAGTAAGTCCCGTATTTCCAGACACATTCCAGACTCCATTTAGATTGGAATGATGACAATTGTTATACCACCACCCACCCTTGCATAACTGAGCACAGTTGCCACTGTTTTCATCGTTATCGCTGTCTATAGTGGTGAACATCCTACCAATGTGGTAACTTAAACGGTCCGTAGCGTTTCCCCTAAATGATGATAAGCTCATCCTGTACTTTGCCGCTTCGACGTCAACAAAAAAATTACTGTACTCTGCATATTGTCTTGTATTTCCAATGATTAAATCAACCCTCAACTCAGTGTAACCCTGAAATGTAAACACTATGTAGATTGTAGACAATTTACTATAAACTATAGGCGTAAAAATAAAGTGAAACCAGTACAGACAAGCAAAGTAGAACCTTAACGGAAATCCTTGAGCAAAATATTGTCACAACGATAAAGTCGATATGAAAATTCTAGACATTTTTAATTAAGCTTCGTTTTAAGCACTATTCAACTGAACGTTCATTAATCGTTAACTTAAACGACAATAGTCACATAATAATCGCGCTATTTTGGTACATATTGTAAAAAAAGCGTTATTTTACTTGAAAACAGTTTCTCGTTTATCCTAAAATGTTACTCTGATATTTTGCAGGATTAGATTGCTATAAATGTTTAACACCTTCCACGATCTATTTTATTTACGAAAATGTGACCATTTGCGATAATTAGCCTATCTCTCCGTAATGTGATTTACTGAAACTCTTAATTTATGGAGGATTTTTATAATTATAGACATAAAACTAAAAGTGTAAGAATATGGTGCAACTATATTTTAAAAATCGGTGGTTTTTTAACATTCCTAAGCTGATTTTAAAACATATGTTTCCGTATAATATGCAAATGTAAAAAAAAAACATTTGTAAATATTTTTACCATTTTAAAAAAATGGCATAAGCTAACATTCTTTAAATTTTATTTTTATAAGTTAAATTTTGCATAGCACTATAAGAGACAAAGTATTACTCACTATCCTAGTAAGCCAGGAGATCCAGTCATTACCAAGCCAAAAATCTCCTGCCGTTGATCCAAACCCATGTTTGTAGTCGTCCCATCCTCTGATGAAGTTTACATCGCCTAAAACACGGCGCTTGTGAGAAAGTTAATAAAATACAATTAAAATGTGCACGTATTTTTTTAAAAACTATAATTAATTTACTTTGTTTTGGTAGTGTTTACTATCAATTATTAGTAAGACTCAGCCATCACCTCCTTGCATAAATCGGTGAAAATAACTGATTATTTACAAAAAACAACCAAACACCATTAGTTCACAACCGTTTAATAATACGTTTTAACCACAATAATTAAAAACATTTGGTAACAATACCTGTATTAAAATCCATCCGCCGTAGTCAGTTTTAGTATCACACAACGTCAATTTTGATACGTCCAATTGCACAATCTGACGGCTTAACCATTGTGAATTGAAATTTTGTGTACACTAAAAAGAGATTTAAACAAAATACCATGTAGACCTACAGTTAGTTTTCATTTACAATTTGTTTAAGAAATACATGAAATATTGAATTATTTTGCTTTGTATAATCTCGCATAAGAGAAGCTACACATCTGATACACACAATTATTTGACAAATACATATATAACAAGATTTTCACATATAGCCTACCTGTTCTATTGCCCATACTGAAGATTTATTTTTTTCTTCTATGGTATCCTTTGGGGTAATAGATAAGTTTTTGGTTTTATTTCTTTCAGGAACGGTTTTGTTAAGTTCCTCTTCTAAACCACTTAATCGTTCATTGATAAAGTTCATTTTGTCTCTAAAATCATGTGTCAACTTGTTTAAATTTGATAGGATGATGTCTATTAGATTAGAAGATTCATTTTGTTTATGATTATTCGTGATTCTATTGTTGGAAGGAAGGCTGATAATGTCATTTTTATGCTCATCGCTACCTGAATGTGACATCTGTAATGACATTGACATGTCAGCTCCCTTAAGTTTATCTGGATCTTCAAAGGATTTCAGAAAAGCGGCCATAGTGTCGACAGTTTTAACATAGTTTACCGTTTTAGCTTTTAAATTCATCATCAAATCTGATTTCCGCATGTTCTCTTTTGGTAATGGTGCAGTTTCTTCTTCTACGAACCCAATCTCTCCTGTCTTATACGTGAAGTATATTTCACATTTAAATGTCTTATCGTGGCAAGCGGAATCATTGGACAAAAACAACTGCAGCTCTCCGCCATGGTGGGATATATTCCCGTCCACAAAAACCCAAGGCACTTTGTAATCTCGAGCCTTTGAATCTGATCCTGAAACAGACGCCAACATTAACTTGTCCCCTGGTTCGTTGATCACATAGACTGACATGTTGACCAGAGCTGATATCTGAGTGTCTTCTCTTATGTTTTCTGTACACTGGAGTTGTGCACAAAACAGTTCCCTGCCCTGGTAAAATAATTCTCTCTTCATGTCTATTTTTAAACCTGCAAATTGTAAAAATACAAAACATTTACTGTTTCATTTTGCGATTGTTTTATGATTTAACTTTTTCAAAAAATAATTAAAAATTTTTTGATTTAGAACTTATTTTCAAAAAAAGTAAAATAAATAGTGATACTTAAAACAGAGTATCTTTAATTAAATATATTTCATAATACATATATTTAAACAGAATGTGATGTTTTATCGATTAATAAAAATATTGATGTATGATGAATTTTAATGAACACTTGACAGTTATAATTAACAAATTTATGAAGTATTAATTAATAAGAATTCTTGAAAAATGTGTAAAATTAATTTTCGAATAATTTACCTACCATAGCACACAAAGAAATGTATGGTCAACAGAGTGTACAACACTGTTGAAGACATTTTCATGTAGACTTAGAAAATCTTCGGTATCCAACGTTGTCAACCGCTGTCTACTTTCTATATTATATACTAAATATCTAAAGTGGTCACGTGACTAAAATATGACCTCCATATTGGACAATTTTAAGACAGATTAAATAGGATCTGTGTATTACACAACAATGTACTAAAAATAAACTGGTTGTTTTGCAACAGTGGTACGTGTAATGTTTCAGAAGAGCTTGTAAGTGTCAACTTGTCTTTACATTCCCCGACAAGTTGAGTAAGTGTTTGTACACTGATATTTTGTGGCACAGAGCTGTTCATACAAGAAGCTGACTGTTAAGTTTTTCAAGATGTAGCACACAATTGTCGAGTGGAAACATTTACAGTGAAAGGATGCAGCTGGCGACATATGAAGTGACTTAATTGTGTAAGTAGCTTGGATTTTTATAAAGAACAGAATGGTACACTAAGTGAGATGTTATTTTTTTTTACTTATGATGCGCTTATAATGAGAACCCCTGATAAAAATAAAGTTACAGCTATTTAATTCAAAATTATCTTTCTCACTTTAAGCTGCCTAAATTATTTTTTGATGAGTTACTGAATCCCCTTCCCCCTCTTACTAAAAAACCTAGAGTTAACAGATGTTTTCAGAGTCATTTTTAATAAAAACAAGTAATGAAATAATCTTTAAATCTCCCTTCAAAACAATAATACCGGTATCTACTCGGCTGTTGCATTGTGTCATTGTGGCTTCACAAAGTTGAGTATTTTTTTCTCACTTTAAGCTGCTCAAATTAGTTAGATAAGTTACTGAATTCCCCTCACCCCCCCCCCCCAAAAAAAAACACACACACACACACACAAACAACAACCTCAGAGTTAACAGATATTTTTAGAGTCAATTTAATTAAAACTAGTGATGAAGTAATATTTCAATCTCCGTTTAAAACTATAATACCGTTATCTGCTCGTCTGTTTCACTGTCTTAGTGGCTTCACAAAGTTGAATATTCAATTTGATTTTACTGTTTATTTTAAAAATTATCATAATATTTATATTTTTATTATTTTTAAATGAGTAATCATTAAAGATTTAAATATATACGTTTATACATTAACAATTAAAACCTTACTATATATTACGTCAATCATAGTTTTTTTCTTCCTTATCTATACATATAATACTAGTCAGAGAGGCACCATGCGGGACACCACGTTAGCACGCCGAACCGCCCACTCACTCGCTCTCTAGGCATATCGCTACAACAACACCCCCACCTGTCTGATGAGCTGTGGTCCATCACAAATGTTTATAGTCGTAGAGCCAGGTCGAATTAGTGACAGCAATTACTAGTATTGGAAACTAAGAGGAGGTAATAACAAGTTATGCTTGATCTTTTCAATGTTGTCTGTAAACTGTCGTCACGGACGGCTGCTTTCACGGAGTTCGGGGTAGGGGGTGGGAGTGGGAGTGGGGATGGTGAGGATAATCGTCCTTCACGAGCAACTGATAGTGATTTAAAGCAAAATATTTTCACTCGCAACATTGGTAGTGTTGAATTCACTTTACAAATTAGGAATTACTAAATAGTAGAAAATAAAACAACTGAATAGCGGCGAAAACTTACAGCGCGCGTCCGCTCGTTAATTGTAAATTTAGAATACATTTTCCCAAACACAAATAAGTATTTCGTGTAAACTTATTATGCACTTTATTAGCCTTTTACTCTAATTCCAGCCTGATTTTCATTCTGGATTTTCTCTCTTAGGTGTAGTGGCTCTCCCCAGTTATCGAGCCTCTTCAGCCTGAGGGTCGAACACGTGACTTTTCGGTTCAGCAACAAAGACCTTTACCTACCCGACTACCCCGACCCCGTTAATAACACTACTACTGCTGCCATTGGATTAACATCTTCCAATAATTACAATGTACGTTTCAGAATTTAGTTTACTTATTAACACGTTTTTATTTAGTTCGATTGTCGGAAATGTATTCTGAAATGAATGTTACGTCTGTTTGTGCGTTTGTTGCAAATCTTGCAACTAATTTTTGTGTTCATCAAAAAATTACGTCACACTTTTTAAAACGATTCTTATCTGCCCTACCCCCCTTTGCTCCGTCACACATATTCACAACAAGCCAGACTCCCATCCCATAAAACGAAGTCACATGTCCGCCTACAACCCCCCCCCCCCTTCAAAATTGCAATTGAATTTTTCTTAAAATATCAATATTTATAAAAAAAAATCTGAACGGAAATAGAAACTTTTAATCAATTCCTATTTCAATTAATTAAGTTTTCTAAAACGCGAAATAACGGCTAAAATTCGTTTTCTAACATTGCTTTTTTATAATGCAAGAGTATGGCGTCACACATCTGAACCCCCCCCCCCACTCTCCCTCATCACACACCCTCACAAAATAACGGATCTCCCACTCCCCCCTACGAGTGTGACGTCATTTATTGACGACCACTTTGACCCATTTCTAGTGCAGCGATTCCGTTCAATCTGTTCAGATACGTTCCACTTCGAAGACAATACAAATCTTTCTATTTTTAATTAATTAGTTGTTTAATTAGTCATTAAATTTAATTAGGTTCATTTTCTTATTTTCAGTGTATTTTATAGCTTGTCGCTATTAGGATTTTATATTTGTTTTATTACTATTGTTCGTTTCTGAATTTTAAATTTAGGAGTTTTTGGTGAACGTATTTACTCTACGTTATGAAGATATATTCTACTCTAAAAAGTCTTCACTGTTGACAATTATGAATGAAGCACACCTGGATACATCAATATCATAATCAGGAGTATTAGCTTATTGGCAATTAATTTAGGAAAACTCGAAATAATAAGATAGCTAGAATTGGTGTAATTGGTGCAAAACAAATCTGGAAGGATGCTTGCATTATAATTGTTTTTTTAGTTACATCTCTTTGCTTTTTAGCATCAATAATTAATTACTTGGCTTATTCCTTTGCTGCACCAGGGGAGCTAAGTGTTATGGATATTAGAAGGCTAAGTATTTTTTATAGAGCCTCTTGTTTTTCATAATCAAGGTTTTACAGCTACTCTTCATGCGACACTATCTGAAACTGAGTAGAACTCTAAAAAATCTGAGGGGTTCGTTTGTCGGAGGTGTATTCTACAATGAATATTACAACTTGTATAATATCTATATCTCCGCCGGTAATTAATACAGGTAATTGTATAGACTTCTTATAAGCACATCTGACAAACAACAAAACAACAGCCGATAGACAGGTATATTAAAGACTGCAAATAAGGATGGATTAGGAACGCAATGAGAAAAGTTGACTTCAACATCGCGAGGAAAGTGAGGAACTGGAACTTCCAGGGGAAAATAAAAGTTGGTGTAGCTGCAGCCATTTGTTCCTTATAGGCTTAAAAAAATAAATTCCGTCAAGTTGAAGAAAATTAATCTAAATACATATACTTCTAGGGTCCCTATATAAAGTAAGGCGGCTATTGTCTGCTTAGACTGCTTTTAGTCTCCAAGTCACACTTGTCATTGTCTGTCTTATTTTTCCTTACAGTGCCAAACTCTGAGTCATTAATCTTATTTATTCTGGTTTCATCTTAATTACATGACCCTTCTAGTATTTACTTCATCTATTTACTTCTGAGACGGCTTCATCTCCAATACCGATTGTAATGAATTTATTAAAATAACAACACTATAATTATAAAGATAATTTTTTAATGTATTAACAAATAAAATTAATTCCATAATATTAAGAGTTATAGAAAGCTAATAAATTTATTGAATACAACATTTTAATGCATCCAGCGTTAACTTAACTTACTGAAATATTCCTAAACAGAAACAGTAACAGTAACAGTAAACAGTAATTATTTAAATTATGTATAAAAATGTATTTTTATACTACGAAACATAACAGTACAACATTTTAAAATATTTCAAATCTTCTAGCAAGTATTTAAGCAAATATTGTACAGAATATTGTCCACACTATTAGCACTGAACAAATTTCCTTTTCTGCTTATATCGAGCGTAATTTCATCTCAACAAACTTGGCATATCCATCCCAAAAAATTCCTTCATCTGAAGAGAGATTCCATACACCATTTAGATTTGTGTGGTAACAATTTATATTATACCACCAGCCACCCTTGTATAGCTGGGCACAGTTCTCAGTATTAACGTCGTTATCATTGTCTATTGTAGAAAACATCATTCCATTGTGGTAACTTAAACGGTCTGTAGCGTTTCCCCTAAATGATGATAAGCTCATCTTGTACTTGGCCGCTTCGTTGTCAACTTTAAAATTACTGTACTCTGCATACAGTCTTGTATTTCCAATGATTAAATCAACCCTCAACTCAGTGTAGTCATGAAATAAGTGTAGATTGTAGTTAGATAAGCGTTTAGTTATAACGTCGCCAATCAAGAGAGAACATCAACCCAGTCTTCAATATCACTAAAAACTTATTACATACCTTTATCCTCTCTATTTACATATTTCATTTATTATTTTAATGCACAGAGGAAACAACAAGACGTAACACTTTAGTAATGTAAATCCTGGACTATCTTATGACCCTTTGGGAAGGCGTGGTCGAATGGTACAGCAAACAGATTTTTACCGCAACGTCTTGAGTTTTAATCACAGTTTTATGTCAATACACCTTCCCTGAGTCCACTCAGCTCTAATGGGTACATGATTTACGAAAGAGAAAGTCATGTCGTCTCAGTGCAAAGTGCTTACAACAATAACTCTTTATATACCGAGAACACTAAAAGTGGTGAACTCTACTTCGATTGTTCACTTGACGTCAGATTTGAAAGAGCATCTTGTTTATATTGCATATCTGAATAAGATTTGTTCTACGCTTACGACTTAATAACTATTATTATAATTGCACATATTTTAATTTTTTTAAATTTATTACCATTGTAGTATTGAGGTGTTGCAGATGCATATTCTCAAAAAATTGATTACAGGCATGTAGGCATAAAAAGTGTAATCCTCTTTTGAGTATTACTCTTTGAAACCTTTTTAAACCTTGAGATACGTTGAGCAGAAGAATTATAGTTCATATGTTTCTGGACATGGGCACATGAAGGGAAGGTGTGGTCAGCACTTTGCCCAGCCACTTTTACTTTCCCTAACATGAGTTAAGAACCCATCAGTCTACTGACTTGGCCCCAGATTCGAACTCGAAACTTTCGAGTTAGCAGCCTAGCGCTCAGCCGCTTAAGCTAGGCCATCTCAAGTATGTATGGATGTTTAATTGTTCTACAAGTTAATGATAAGTAAAAGAATAATCAACACTGCATAAATTGTTTGCTTTCTCATTATAAATTTCAATATAGAAACAGTGTGTGAGATATAGATTTTAACTGACTATCGCAGTAAGCCACAAGATCCAGTCATTACCAAGCCAAAAATCTCATGCCGTTGATCCAAATCCATTTTTATAATCGTCCCATTCTCTCGTGAGGTTTAGAAAATGTGTCTATTTGCGATAATATCGTACGACATTTTAGAATATCGTTTGGATTTAAAATCTTTAAATCAGCTCATTCTCAGACACTTAGTTCATTTCCACAAATTGTGATTAACTAAAAATTTAAATTTAATAATACAGTAATCTAGAAGGGTTTTTGTTGTTGTAAATAGAAAACTATAAGTATAGGAAATATGCTACAACCATGAATACAAATAATACGGTGTTTTTTAACATACCCATAACCACATCATTCAGTATGATATGCAAATGCAAAAAAAAAAAAACATTTTCAAACATTTTTTTAAATAAAAAAATATCAGGCTTAAGCTAGCATACTTTAGATTTTAGTTTTACACAAATAAACTTTACATGGCGAAGTAAGAGATAAAGTATAACTCACTATCTTAGTAAGATAGGAGATCCAGTCATTCCCAAGCCAAAAATCTCCTGCCGTTGATCCAAACCCATGTTTGTAGTCGTCTCATCCTCTGGTGAAGTTTACATAGCCCACAACACGGCGCTGGTGTAGAATTTAGTAAAATACATTTAAAATATGTACGAACTAATGTTTAATCTATAATTAATTTACCTTGTTTTGGTGATTTACTGTTAGTAAGCATCTGCCATACCACCTTGCATAAATCGGTGAAAATAAAAGATTATTTATAAAAACAAGTATACGCCTACATCATAAGTTTACAGTCGTTTACTACTACGTTTTATCCACAATAACCTAACATTTTCTTCACAGTACCTGTATTAGGATCCATCCACCGTAGTCAGTTTTAGTGTCACACCAGGTCAATTTTGATACGTCCAATTGCACAATCTGACGACTTGGCCATTGTGAATTGAAATTTTTTGTACACTGAAAAGAGATTGAAACATAAAGACATGAATAGTTATTTTTAAATTACAATATTTTTTAAGAACGGCAGAAATGTCCGATTTAAATATGTCGATTTGTGTCCTTAATCTCGCATAAGAGAAGCTAAACAGCTGATTCACAAATTATTTGACATATATATATATATATATATATATATATATATATATATATATATATATATATATATATATATATATATATATATATTTCACACATAGCCTACCTGATCTATTGCCCATTCTGAAGACATATTTTTTTCCTCTACGATATCATTAGGGGTAATACATAAGCTTTTGGTTTTATTTAGTTCAGTTAAAGTTTTGTTTAGTTCCTCTTCGACCCCACTTAATCGTTCATTGATAAAGTTCATTTGCTCTCTAAAATCACGTGTTAACTTGTTTAATGTTGATTGAATGATGTCCAGTCCATTAGAAGATTCATTTTGTTTATGATTATCCGTGATTCCTTTGTTCACAAGATGGCTGATACTGTCAAGTTTATGTTCATCGCTACTTGAATGTGACATCTGTAATGACATTGACATGTCAGCTCCCTTAAGTTTATCTGGATCTTCAAACGTTTTTAGAAAACCGGTCATAGTGTCCACCGTTTTAACATAGTTCACAGTTTTCGCTTTTAAATTCATCATCAAATCTGATTTCCGAATGCTCTCTTTTCTGTATGCTGCAGTCTTTTCTTCTGCGAACCCAATCTCTCCTGTCTTATACGTGAAGTATATTTCACATTTCAATGTTTTTTCGTAGCAAGCGGAATCATTGGACAAAAACAACTGCAGCTCTCCGTCATGGTGGGATATATTCCCGTCCACAAAAACCCCAGGCACTTTGTAATCTCGAGCCTTTGAATCTGATCCTGAAACAGACGCCAACATTAGCTTGTCCCCTGGTTCGTTGACCACATAGACTGACATGTTGACCAGAGTTGATATCTGAGTGTCTTCTCTTATGTTTTCTGTACACTGGAGTTGTGCACAAAACAAATCCCTCCCCTGGTAAAATAATTCTCTCTTCATGTCTATTATTATACCTACAAATTGTAAATACACAAAACATTAACTGTTTCATTTTGCAATTGTTTCATGATTTAACGTTTTCAAAAAATAATTTAAATTCTTGTGATTCAGAACTTATTTTCGGAAAAAGTAAAATAAAGAGTGATACTTAAAACAGATTATCTTTAATTAAATATATTTCATAATACATATATTTAAACAGAATGTGATGTTTTATCGATTAATAAATAAATAGATTTTTGTGAAATTCAATGAGCACTGGACAGTTATATTTAACAAACTTATAAAGTATTAATCAATAAGAATTCTTGAAAATGTGTAAAATTAATTTTCATATAGTTTACCTACCATAGCTCACAAAGAAAAGTGTGGTCAACAGAGTGTACAACACTGTTGAAGACATTTTCATGTAGACTTAAAAAAATCTCCGGTGTCCAACGTTGTCAACCGCTGTCTACTTTCTATATTATATACTAAATATCTAAAGTGGTCACGTGGCTAAAATATGACCTCCAGATTGGACAATTTTAAGACAGATTAAATAGGATCTGAGTATTATACAACAATGTACTAAAAATAAACTTGTTGTTTTGCAACAGTGGTACGTTTAATGTTTCAGAAGAGCTTGTAAGTGTCAACTTGTCTTTACATTCCCCGACAAGTTGAGTAAGTGTTTGTACACTGATATTTTGTGTCACAGAGCTGTTCATACAAGAAGCTGACTGTTAAGTTTTTCAAGATGTAGCACACAATTGTTGAGTGGAAACATTTACAGTGAAAGGATGCAGCTGGTGATATCTGAAGTGACTTGACTGTAATAGTACTAGCTTTGTACAGAGAAGATACTGGTACACGAAAGAAGATGTTATATTTTAAAAAATCTTTTGATGTACTAAATATTACAATGGCTCTTTACAATAAAATCGCTGCTATTTAAAGCACATATTTTTCTCACTTTAGACTCCTCAAAATTAGTTTTTTGTGTAACTGTAACTACAATATTTTTTTTCACCAAAAACAGATCTAAAAGACACTTTAGAGTAGTTTTTGTTAAACCAAGTGATGAAGTAAAGTTTAAATCACTCTTTATTTTAAAAAGTACCGATATCTAACCCGCTATTTTACATTCTAGTGTCTGCAATTTTTATTTCTTTTTTAATTTTACATTTTTTTTTCGATTTTATTCTCATTAAGTAAATAATCAGTATACGTTTCTATACATAGGCCTACGTTTATTCATTTACATTTAGAATATTTTTTTAAAAATATAAGTCAATCAAGCCTAGTCATGGAACAATAATTATAGATAAACACATTATACTTTCCGTTAATTATACTTCGTTCTTCATTGTAACGTTGAAAAATATTTCCTCCAACACAAAAATTAAGCAATTGTCAATGAAAGTGTCAAATTATTTTACATTATTTGGGTTGTTGTCTTCAACTCCAGCCTATTGTTTTTTTCTGGATTTGCTTCCATAGCGTTTGTTCAACGAAGAAAAAACTACAAGCCAGTTGTTTGATTTTATACTTATCTCCGCTAGATGGGTTGCTGTCCTAAAGTATCGAGATCATCTACAGAAGTCGAACTCAGGACATTTAGTTTAACAACAAGAGCCATACCGACTCGACCACGCCAACCTCCATTAATCGTACTGCATTACAGATGCGTGAACAGTATAATCTCTGTCATTTAAATAACACCTTCTAGAAATCACAATGTACTTTTCAGAATACGGTTTAAATGTTTTCCGCTAATTTTTAAAACATATTTGTTAAACTATCATAACAATTAAAAACAACAATATTACGATTGCTAGTGTAATAATTTTTATCTATCATTATATATTCTTGAGTTAAATAAAATACAAACAATACTAAATCAATAAATCACTACACGTATATGACTTAATCAAAGGTGACTGGCTGTGTCCAATAGGCCCGGGACATTTTAAAGGGTCCAAAGGCCCTGATTGAAAAATTTTTATTGTGCATTTTTTTACCCAACCAATCATTAATCTATAAACGCCTTGGTATGAAATAATGGTTAAATTTTAAAATACCAGCAATTTAAAAAAAATAATCAAAATTCTGATAGGACTATTACAACACTGTTCATAAGGGCCCACATAGAGATTCCTAGGATGTAACAGGAATTTTTCCCAGTAGACTAGAGGGCCAGTCATCATGTGGACTAAATAGGCTCTATTTTAATGAATATTTTAATTCATATTTTAATTCATATTGAAATTTATGGACAAATTAATTTCGTCATTATTAGAAAAAAAGGCGGTTTTAAAAACGCAACTCTCTAGACTATTTTAAAAAGGCTCGATATAAACTTGCCCGATAAACCGGATCGACTACATACTTGATTTATAGCTTGATAACACTGTTAGAATACAACATCAATAGCATTTATTTAATACAAATATTTTTAATATTACGAATAAGTTTAGAATAATAACAATAAAACACAGTGTATATTAAAGCGATGTGACCAAAATATAATTGATAAATCATGATTTACGTCATTTTTAAAACAATGTCTTAAGTTATAGTAATTTTTACTATTCTTGAGAATAATTGACACAAAAATATCTTTCTATAGGTTTTTGCAAATTTCGGACTCAATCTGACATAAATGATGAAATTAACTGAGGCGTTGAGTCCATAAATTAAATTTACAAATGTTTCTACAATTCTTAGGGCGTCATAGGTAAAGAGCTGACCATAACCAGCTTCAAGGGTGAAGGCGTATGCATTCGTTGGAATCAACACTAGACAAATTGCAGATAAACAAATTGTCAGTGATATTTTAGCTGTTCGAACATCCTTAGTTCGCTTGGAGTGTGACTCAAATGTTGATATTCCCTTCATATTTCTGCTTGACGCTTTAAGTTTTATAATTATAGAAAACGTACAAATCATAATTATCGCTGTTGGAAACAAAATGACTAGTACTCCGAGTCCAGTGTTGTATAATGTAAACAAGTCATAATTGTATCGTATAAATTCACCTTAGTCAAGAACCGGAATTGTACTATTGATTTTATCGTAGAATATCCAAACAACAGTATAAAAAAATGCCCGAGGAATATAAAACAATGCTGAAATTATATAAAAACTAACCACAATACACTTGATTCTAAATGTTGTAAGTAGTTTAGATGCAGCGAAAGGAAACACCACAGCTATCATTCTCTCTACTGCAATGACTGTAGCCATCTGTATACTGGTGCATATGGCATACTGGTTCCATCCTAGAACATACGCGGTGAAATGCGAGAAGATGTAGTAAAACACGGCGTCATCAATCAAGCGAGCCAAGCTCTCCAGTGGAAAATGTAGCTGCGTAAGGGAGAAGAACAGATCCGACACGGCCAAAGCGGTTAAAATAATAGTGGTTATTTCCCTTAGTCCATTGTAAACTAGGATTAAAATTTTGAGGCTGTTCCCCGCAATTCCAATGAAACAAAAAGCTGGAAGAATGATGCCACTGAATATAAGATTGATATAAAACAAGTCTGTTTTAGAAATATCAAACATTGCGTCTGCTACAATACTATTGTTTTTGTATTCCATCTCTTGTTTATCTCTTGCTATGTAAATTAGATTAACTATTCAAGTAATTATACGTGAAAACAAAAAATACATACATCTTCGTGCCACAAGACAATTATTTTTAAAGAAAAAATTACTCGAACCTTTACAAACACACACTAAAGAATTTTACTATGAATAAGATATCAAGCTCTTTTTACTATTGATCTTATTTCTATTTTAAATTTAAGAGTTTTTAATGATCGTATTCATGTTTACTGCTTGCAACTTTTATGAATATCCTAATATATAAAACCCCACGTTCGCACCTCTCTCTCTCTCTCTCTCTCTGTCCGCAAAATATTTTCCCCGGACATCACGTCAGAATCGGCAGCGATATATGGATACCTTTATACGGACTTTTGTTGAAAATAATATGTTAGATGTTTTAAATGTATAACCACAATTTTATTTAAAGAAGAAAAATAAAAAATAAAGGCGTATTCGAATGTAAAGAAACAGTACTATTTATGCAACCGGAAAAGTATTTAAACTTGGGAAAGAACGCATTTAACAATGACGTCGCTTATTGTTTACACTTAAAAAAGAGCACTAAACTGATGACGTCATCTTCCGAGTTTAGAATAAAAAGAAATGAACTATTTCATTCAAATATGATTTAGAGCTATGTACGCTATGAAATGTATACAATACGATTTTCTCGGCCTAAACTTAAAAAAAATTATTTTATATATTTGGATTCTGGATCTAGATATTCTAGATCTAGATATTGATCTAGATCTAGATATTCTAGATCATCTAGATCTAGAGATTCTAGATCATATAGATCTAGAGATTCTAGATCTAGATCTAGATGATCTATAAAGCTAAGTTGTCGGGTGCCCGATAGGGGACTTCCCGGCGCCGCAGGCGCTTCAAATTTTGCAGGATCTTGCCTTGGGGCGACAGAACACGGGGGCCGGTTGGCCGAAAAGTCTACGATGAGGGGGTCAAAACTGACCTCGACTGACCGGCGCCTTATATGGGCGAATTAATTAAGCATTCAAATTCTCAATGTTTTCGAAAGCCTAAGCGAAGCTGGGCAGCATGCCTAGTATTACCTAAATAGCGTAACGTTAAAAGATGTGTTATATTCCAATAAATCTTCGGTTTAGAAAATTAAAAAGGAAGCACACATCGATACATCGATCCCGTAAACAGGGTTATCAATTTCTTGTCTACTCATTTAGAAAACCTAGATATAATTAGATAGCTGGAACTGATTGTGTGTAATTATTGCAAACGTTAAATTGAAAGGTTTGCAGCATAAAAATTATGTTTGCTAGTTGTGTGACAATGTCGCATTTTATTTAACATAAATATTTTTTTGTTTGTTATCTATTTTGTAGGGTTTCTATAATAATATTGACTATGTAAAATTTGTCTTTTTTATTCGTCGATAGGTTAGCATTTTTCCTCTCCTAGGCCGTAGACCACTGACAAGAACTTTCCAAGCACCTCTGTCAAATCAAATTTTTTTTGTCTTTTTCCAGGTTCGGTCTCCGGGATTTCATTAGTCCGATTTTTTTTTCATTTATCTAATGGATTCCAGTTGAAGACGTAGGCCGCTGACAAGAGCACTTCAGGCTTGGATGTCCTGGACTATGTTACGGGTCAGTTGTAGGTTATATAGAAATAGGTTAGAATAATCTAGAACTAGGGGAGAGTTCGTATGTGGGTTGAGTTTACCCAAAAGTATTGTTAACCCCGGTGTCTTTATGTATTGTTATCCCAAGTGCAAATGCGGTATAAACGGGGATTAGTTGGTAACGGTTAGGACGAGGGCTGCTCTGTTATGTAAAGAATTGAGTGCAAATAAAAGTATTAAAGTTAATTACGGATCGTTTCCTGAGTTTAACCAAACAAGGAAGTAACAGGCTAGTCTTTTTTACTGTCCTTAGGTGTATCGAATTTTCATGGCGTCATTAGCAAGATCAAATTTTCAGGTCTTCCTATGTTGGTCTCTTCTACTGTTAGCCCTGTGGATTTAGCAAGGTGAGGGCCTGTATTGTTTTTCGTTTTAATATTTCCCTTTTTTTTTAACAAGATTTATGTTGTTTTTCTAAATATAATTGTCACCCTAACAAACATATTAATTTGCATGACTGAATCACTTGCTAGAGTGTTAAAAAATAATTACATCATTTCAATTAAAGTGTAAACATTTTTTGTACTTAATCGAACCACTGCGTTTTTCGTTTCGTCGTTATTGTTTTAACTTACCCTGGAAATATTTCTATTTTCGATCTTTTTATTTATTATTCAAATGTACAAAATTTAATCACGACAAATGCAAAGTATCATGTAATAAAGTTCATGTTTAAATTTTATTCTATGTTACACACACATGATACAAATAAAATGTGTTTTTAATTAGTTTAATCGTGATAAATGGTTTAGAAAAATATATAGCAGCGGCAGAAATATTTCAAGATATAAACAAATTGTAACCCTTTTAATAATTATTGTTTTAATGTTAACTGAAAAAAAGTTATTATATTAATTACGATATACTATCTCGAATGTATGCATTAAAAAAAAATATGTTCACTATTTTTTACAAGCTTTTTATTAACTTGCTTCCTCTGATTTTTCTTTCTGTCTTTCTGTCTGTCGTTGTAGATTACGACTACCGAGCGACATTTCAATCACATGTAACTGACCGATTCGTTTCAAACTTGGCACTTCGGAAAAAACCGATGACAATGCAATCTGACATAAAATTTGACTAAATTGGATGCCTATTTCTTTTTAATGAATTAATGAAAATGTACTGATTAAATGAGTGGTGGTGTATTATTACTGCTCACTTATAAACGCGCATTTTCATTTGGTGATCAATTGTTTTTAGTAATGAAAATCTAGTGTATAAAAAACAATTTAAAGCACTAAAGGCAAACAGCATACAATCTTTTTACTAACAAGCTTTTATCTAATAACACACCTTAAAGGAGAATATATATATATATATATATATATATATATATATATATATATATATATATATATATATATATTCACTACTAATTAAATAACTATAAAAAAAGGCAAGGGTCTCTTCCTGAATATTATTAAAGCTATCCAATAGATAGTAAGCTGACCTCCGCTTTTCACTATAGATATTTAACTAGTAGTGAATTATTATATTTTTAAAGACAATTATTGATGTTCTTTCTTTTAGTGTATTATTATATACAAATTTGTTATTATAGCGTTTTGACAGTTTTCACCGTTTTACACCTCAGTCTTTCAACACATCCGGTGTATATATGACTTATTTTAATCGGGCAAAAATTATGATTCCAGATATTTCAAAATTTCTGCGTTTTATGCGTAATCGTTGGAAAAAACTGGGCTTTGCAATTCTATCCGTATGTGTGTGTGTGTGTTTGTGTGTTTGTGTGTGTGTGTGTGTGTGTGTGTGTATAAACACGATAACTTGATTACCGTTACAGCTAATTTGGTAAATTTTCATATTGAAGTATTGTATCAAATTTTTGGTTCTGTGTCTACTCTTCAGTGATTTCCGATAATCGGAAGTGGAACTTTTTTTACTTTCAATTATTCAAAAGCCTGTAAATTAGGTACTGTTTCGGATAGATAAATGAAATTTCACAGATAAGTAAAAGATCTAATTCTCTGCTTTTAGTTACTTTTTTATTAATTTCCGTTGACCGGAAGTAGTAATTTACGCTATTTGTGAATTCTAAAAAAACGCATATGAGTTTATAAAGTACTAATAATATTCCGCACTATTATATACATATTGTTCTTCGTTCACTTGGTGTACAATTCTTTTTTCTACAAGATTTTATTCTTTCTTACAAAGTTTAAGTTATTAAAAATGGATTAAAAATCATTTCTATATCTTGTTGTGTCATCTTCTGTAGTGCTATATAAGAAAATTTAGGGAGATCACTCCCTTTTTTTTATATTTCATGTGCCAATAATTTATTCCTCATAAAATGGTTAACACATGTATATACAGGAGGACAATATCTTTATAGAAAATATCCAATTTCAACTGTATTGCTTGTTGGTTTTAATATCAGTATCAAATACGGTTATTGTATTAATAATGATATACTATTTTTGTACACGCTATATATATATATATATATATATATATATATATATATATATATATATATATATATATATATATATGTCGGGCACACTCGGTTTTCTTACTTAAAAAAATTTTGTATTATTTTTGTTTATTAATCATTAACGTAAGTAGAGCTACATTATCAGACCTTACTATACATTTGGCAGATAAGGTAGATTCAGTCTGTTTCTGTGATGTCTTCATATTTTTGCTTATTTGTAATCATTAACGTAAGTAAAGCTACCATTTTTAGACCTTAGTATACATAAGGCATATGATGTAGATTCAGCCTGTTTCTTTGATGTCGTATTAAGAAGGGATACTGTTGTGAGTACTATGCCTACCGCTTTATTTTCCTAAAGTAAATCAAGTACTCATTAGATTTGAGTTAATACACTGCAGTGTTCTACGGCATTTATCCCGGAATCCGAACTCGAAACAATTGGGTTAATATCATTTTCTCTGCTCTTCAACCACGCCTTCCCAGATGCAAAGCGATACTAAAATGACAATAGATCTCAAACAAACAAAAATTATTTAAAATGTTCTAAATGATATGCAGATAGGATTAACAAAAACTCATTTATTATAGGAATGCTCGATATTTCTCAATGATTATATTTTACGTAGTTTGATCTCCACAGACTTCACATCTCCAATCCAATAAACCCCTGTAGTTCCAGAAACGTTCCATATTCCATTTAGATTGGAATAATGACAATTATTATACCACCACCCACCGTTGAATGACTGAGCACAGTTACCACTGTTTTCATCGTTATCGCTGTCTATAGTGGTGAACTTCATACCATTATGGTAGCTTAAACCGTCTGTAGCGTTTCCCCTAAATGATGATAAGCTCATCCTGTACTTGGCCGCTTCGTTGTCAACTTTAAAATTGCTGTACTCTGCATATTGTCTTGTATTTCCAATGATTAAATCAACCCTCAACTCAGTGTAACCCTAAAATGTAAAACGTATGTAGATTGTGGGCAGATTAGTGTTAATTATAAGAGTAAAAATAAAGTAAAAACCAGTACAGACAAGCAAAGTAGAACCTTAACGGAAATCTTTGAGCAAAATATTCTCACAACGAATGCTTTTTCTTTTGAAAAAAAAACTTGAGCCACTCTACAAATAAAGTCGTTTCCGAAATTCTAGACATTTTAAATTACTCTTCGTTTTAAGCACTATTCAACAGAACGTTTGTGCTTGATCGTTAACTTAACCACAATTTAGTCACATAATAATCGGGCTGTTTTTGGTACATATTGTATAAACAAAGGTTCTTTTGCATGAAAATATTTTCTCTTTTATCCGAAAATGTTACTCTGGTATTTTGCAGGATTATAAACGTTTAAGACCAGCCACGATCTATTTGATTTTAGAAAATGTGTCTATTTGCGATTATTAACCTATCTCTCCGAAATGTGATTAACTTAAAATCTTAGGTTATGAAGGATTTTTGTCGTTATAGACAGAAAACTACAAGTGTAAGAAATATGTTTCAAGCATGGATTTTAAAATAAAATGGGTGGATTTTAACATTCCTAATCGGATTCTCAAACATATCTTCATGAATAATATGCAAATGTAAAAACATTTTAAAATAATTTTAACAATTGAAAAAGAACAGGTTTAAGCTAACATTATTTTCATTTTATTTTTATCAATTAAATTTTGCGAAGCAATATAAGAGACAAAGTTTAACTCACTATCCTAGTAAGCCATGAGATCCAATCATTTCCAAGCCAGAAATCTCCTGCCGTTGATCCAAACCCATGTTTGTAGTCGTCCCATCCTCTGGTGAAGTTTGCATCGCCCACAACACGACGCTGGTGAGGAAGTTAATAAAATACAATTAAAATAAGTACGAATTAATTTTTAATCTATAATTAATTTACCTTGTTTTGATGAGTAACTATAAGTAAGACTCAGCCATACCACATTGCATAAATTGGTGAAAATAAATGATTATTTATAAAAACAAGTGTACGCCTACATCATAAGTTTACAATCGTTTACTACTACTTTTTATCCACAATAATCTAGCATTTTCTTCACAGTACCTGTATTAGGATCCATCCACCGTAGTCAGTTTTAGTGTCACACCAAGTCAATTTTGATACGTCCAATTGCACAATCTGACGACTTGGCCATTGTGAATTGAAATTGTTTGTACACTGAAAAGAGAATGAAACATAAGGACATGAACAGTTATTTTTTATTTACAATTTTTTTTCAGAACGGCATAAATGACCGATTGAATTATGTCGATTTGTGTCCTTAATATCGCATAAGAGAAGCTATATATATATATATATATATATATATATATATATATATATATATATATATATATATATATATATATATATATATATATATATATATATATATATATATATATATATATTTCACACATAGCCTACATGATCCATTGCCCATACTGAAGACCTATTTTTTTCCTCTACGATATCATTAGGGGTAATACATAAGCTTTTGCTTTTATTAAGTTCAGTTAAAGTTTTGTTTAGTTCCTCTTCCACCCCACTTAATCGTTCATTAATAAAGCTCATTTGGACTCTAAACTCTTGTGTCAACTTGTTTAAAGTTGATTGGATGATGTCCATTCCATTAGAAGATTCATTTTGTTTATGATTGTCCGTGACTTCTTTGTTGTCAGGATGGCTAATACTGTCAATTTTATGTTCATGGCTACTTGAATGTGACATCTGTAATAACATTTACATGTCAGCTCCCTTAAGTTTATCTGGATCTTCAAAAGTTTTTAGAAAACCGGCCATAGTGTCCACCGTTTTAACATAGTTTACAGTTTTAGCTTTTAAACTCATCATCAAATCTGATTTCCGCATGTTCTCTTTTCGGTATGCTGCAGTTTCTTTTTCTGTGAACCCAATCTCTCCTGTCTTATACGTGAAGTATATTTCACATTTCAATGTTTTTTCGTGGCAAGCGGAATCATTGGACAAAAACAACTGCAGCTCTCCGCCATGGTGGGATATATTCCCGTCCACAAAAACCCCAGGCACTTTGTAATCTCGAGCCTTTGAATCTGATCCTGAAACAGACGCCAACATGAGCTTGTCCCCTGGTTCGTTGATCACATAGACTGACATGTTGACCAGAGCTGATATCTGAGTGTCTTCTCTTATGTTTTCTGTACACTGGAGTTGTGCACAAAACAATTCCCTCCCCTGGTAAAATAATTCTCTCTTCATATCGATTTTTATACCTACAAATTGTAAAAAAAAACATTAACTGTTTCTTTTAACGCTAGTTTAATTTCATGATTTTACTTTTTTTTTAAAATATAATTTAATTTTTTTTGTGATTCGTAACTTATTTTTGGAAAAAGTAAAATAAAGATTGATGCTTAAAAAATATTATATTTAATATCTTAAATAATACATATATTAAAAAAGATTACTTAAATTGAATGTGATGTTTTATCGATTAATAACATACAGACGTTTGATCGAATTCAATGAACACTTGACAGTTGTATTTAACAATCTTATAAAGTATTAATTCATAATAATTCTTGAAAAAGGCGTAAAATTAATTCTCGAATAATTTACCTACCATAGCACACAAAAAAAATGTGTGGTCAACAGAGTGTACAACACTGTTGAAGACATTTTCATGTAGACTTAGAAAATCTTCGGTGTCCAACGTTGTTAACCGCTGTCTACTTTCTATATTATATACTAAATATCTAAAGTGGTCACGTGGCTAAAATATGACCTCCAGATTGGACAATTTTAAGACAGATTAAATAGGATCTGAGTATTATACAACAATGTACTAAAAATAAACTCGTTTTTTTGCAACAGTGGTACGTGTAATGTTTCAGAAGAGCTTGTAAGTATCAGCTTCTTGAGACATTCCCCGACAAGTTGAGTAAGTGTTTGTACACTGATATTTTGTGTCACAGAGCTGTTCATACAAGAAACTGACTGTTAAGTTTTTCAAGATGTAGCACACAATTGTCGAGTGGAAACATTTACAGTGAAAGGATGCAGCTGGTGACATCTGAAGTGACTTGACTGTAATAGTACTTGCTTTGTACACAGAACGGACTGGTACGCGAAAAGAGATCGTATATTTTTTTTAAATCTTGTGATGCACTAAAAATTACAATACTATCTCTATACTACTAAAACTCAAGCTTGTCTACATGTTTGAATATTTATTTGTTTGTTGTTTTGTTTGTCTGATTGAGTACTGGAAAGTTGTTAGTGTAATCGGCTTGCATGCGGGTGGCACAGGTTCTAGACCAATAGGTCAATGATACATATTTTTTTTTCAATTTTTATTTAATTTTTAGATGCGAATGATACAATTGCATTTCTGAACTTGGCGGGATACAGGGCAGGTGAAGTAGAGTTAATCTGTTTCTTTGTCCTAAGCATTATGAAGGGATAGTTTATTCAGAGATATGCTCGGCTGGAATCGTTTTTTAAACGATAAAAACATGATGTCTGAGACTTGGAAGTACACTGGGCAGGTGAAGTAGAGTTGAGTAGGTCACCTGTCACGTCAGTATATGAAGGGATAGTCAAAAATCGGTGTTTTCGGTGTTTATAAAAGATAAAAAACATCTTTTTGAATGTGGGGTCTGGTTTTTTATGACGATAAGTGACAGACGTGATGTTTTTATGGATGACCCCCGAAACCCACAGTTATCCAACGGATGACGGGTAGTCTAGTTAACAATAAGATCGCTGCTATTTAAAGCACAATTATTTTTCTCACTTCATACTATTCAAAATAAGTGTTTTGTGTTACTGCAAGTTCAATTTTTTCCTTACCAAAAGAGACCTAAAAGATACTTAAGAGTTTTTTTTTAAACCAAGTTATGAAGTAATATTTAAATCACCCTTCATAAAAATAATACCGAAACCTGCCACGTTATTGTATATTCTAAGTGTCTTCATAAAAAACTACACTTGTCATTCCTTTTTTATTTTTCAAATTTGCTTAATATTTTCGATTTTAATATTATTAAGTAAATAATCAGTATTCGTTTCTATATATAGACCTATAGGCCTACGTTTATTGATTTACATTTAGAATTGCATTTAAAAATCTAAGTCAATCAAACCTTTAATGTTTATTATTTAAACTAAATATGTGAAAATAATATGTCTCTATGACGGGAAAAGCTTCAATTGTTTACACAAAGATCTAAAGCTGCATAGATCATCCGAATTACATTAATAAGATTTTATATATAAATATATCTAGTCATGGAATAATATAAGCACATTCTTATTTTACATTCCGTTTATCATACTTCTTAATTTCTTCGTTCTTAATTGTAATGTTGGAAGATATTTCCTCCAACAAAGAAAAGTATTTTGCACTATGTGGGCCGTTGTCACAAATTCCAGCTTGTTTTATTTCTGGAATTGCTTCCATAGCCATTGTCCAACCAAGAAAAAACGACATGGCTTCTGTTTGAATTTGGAGTTATCTCCCCTAGATGGGTCGCTGTCCTAGGTTATCTTGCATCATATGCCAGGGGATCAACCTCGGGACATTTATGATGAACAACAAGAGCTCTACCGACCCGACCGCGTTGACCTCCGTTAATGGTAATGCATTAACGATGCGTGAACAATAGTATCTCTGCCATTGTATTAACGTCTTCTAATAATTACAATATAGGGCCTACTTTTCAGAATATATCTCTTGCACTATAAATATAATTTAAAAAAACAAAACAATAATACGATTGCAGGTGTAGTACTATTTATTTTTTAATATATATATTCTTGAGTCAAATAAAACACAAACAACAGTATCACTTATTCAGAGGCGACTGCCTTTGCCCAAGAGACCCAGGATATTATTAAAAAGACGAATAATTTTTGTCATTATTGGGCGACATTATTATATTACATCATTATTATGTTGATAACACTATTAGAAAACAACATCAATATGAATTGAATTTTTTTTATAATGAATAAGTATTTAAGAATAATAGCTGTAAGACAACGTCTATAATTAAGCGGTTGGACAAAAATATGATTAATTAACTAATATTAACGTCATATACCATCGAAAGTTTCATTAAATTTTAATATTCTTGAGAATCATTGACACAAAAATATTTTTCGATATGTTTTTGCAAATTTCGGACTCAATCTGACATAAACGATAAAATTAACTGAGGCATTAAGTCCATAAATTAAATTTAGGGCGTCATAGGTAAAGAGCCGACCATAACCAGCTTCAAGGGTGAAGGCGTATGCATTCGTTGGAATCAACACTAGACAAATTGCAGATAAACAAATTGTCAGTGAGATTTTAGCTGTTCGAACATTCTTAGTTCGCTTGGAGTGTGACTCAAATGTTGACATTCTCTTCACATTTCTGCTTGACGCTTTAAGTTTTATAATGATAGAAAACGTACAAATCATTTAATCGCTGTTGGAAACAAAATGACCAATACTCCGAGTCCAGTGTTGCATAATGTAAACATGTCATAATTGTATCGTATAAATACACCGTAGTCAAGAACTGGAATCGTACTATTGATTTTATCGTAGAATATCTAAATAACAGTATAAAAAAATGCCCGAGGAATATAAAATCCTGCTGAAATTATATAAAAACTAACTACAATACACTTGATTCTAAATGTTGTAAGCAGTTTAGATGCACCTAAAGGAAACACCACAGCTATCATTCTCTCTACGGCAATGACTGTAGCCATCTGTACGCTGGTGCATATGGCATACTGGTTCTATTCCAGAATATACGCGGTGAAATGCGAGAAGATGTAGTAAAACACGGCGTCGTCAATCAAGCGAGCCAAGCTCTCCATTGGAAAATGTAGCTGTGTAAGGGAGAAGAACAGATCCGACACGGTCAAAGCGTTTAAAATAATAGTGGTTGTTTCCCTTAGTCCATTGTAAACAAGGATTAAAATTGTGAGGCTGTTCCCCACAATTCCAGTGAAACATAAAACTGGAAGGATGATGCCGCTGAATATAAGATTGATATAAAACAAGTCTGTTTTAGAAATATCAAACACTACGTCTGCTACTATACTATGCATAAGATGAAGTTATAGAGACGTTCACTAAAAATAACCAGGCGTGTCTGCGGTCACACCAATAGGGTACGATTTGGCGCCCTGTGCTATCCTATGAGCACTATGGTGCATACGTTATTTTTAATTAGCACCTCTAAATATTGACAAGATGGCACACGACATTCAACGATTGTACCGAGCCAGGGGCCGTACGCGGCAACGCTGCATAATGTAATCGGGGGCTCACAAGAGTGTCCCCTAAGTATCTGCATTCGGTGAGTAATTGATAGTGGTGTTACTGTTAGTAATAGATGTACACTCATGGACATCCGTGCCCCGATAAATATGATTCAAGTTAGTACAGGCGTTGCCCCGGCAGGTTGCAATATGACGACCCGATTATCTCGTGAGCACTATGGCACCTACCATCGTTTTAACCACTTCGATTGACTATTTATAAGATGGGGCATTATAGACGTTCACCAAACGAATCAGGCGCGTCCGCCGACGCCTCTGGAGCATTCGCTTTGCCCCGAGCTTCATCGGATTTTTTTCTAGCCCGGCGTAAATGCGCGGGGACGGGCACTCTGTAACATGTCATTTTCATTTGTGCACACATTTTTCCAAGGCAGAAAGATCTATGTCAACCTAATGTGTGATATAATCAATCCACAACCAGATATAAGCGGTGACTCAGATTTTAACCACATATTCAAAGCTGTCAATATTTACTTATTTTTAATGTAGCAGATGGTGTGTTTAGAAGGTTTTCTATTGTTATGAAGCATATCATTTTTTCCAAATCAATGTAATCCATATTTATTACAACATAAAGATTAAAACCCCTAAGAACAATTTTTTTTAAATTGCATAAAAACGTTTTAATAACAAGCTTTTATGTAATTATGCACTAAAAAGAGGAAAATAAATAAATGTCTTTAAATATATAATAATAGACTATAAAAAAGCGTGGGTACCTATATTATCTATTGGATACCTTTACTAATATTTTGAATCGACCCACGCTTTTCTTTATAATTATATAAATAGTATTATATTATTATATATTTAAAGAATTTTATTTATTTTCTTCTTTTTAGTGCGTAATTACATAAAAGCTTAATCTTAAAACGTTTTTCATGAAAATAATATCAGTACTTTGAATGTTCTTAATTTTACAATAGAGTTGCATAACTAAAAACCATTGCGCACCTAATGAACATGATAACGCGAGTATAATAGTGCGGAATAGTTGGTTAAGACAACCTACAAATTTGGACACAATTTTAATTAATTCATAAAAATTAATTAGGCATCCAATTAAGCCAAATTTAATGTCAGATTGCATTCTTTTCATGTCTTGACCCGCGTGCCAACTTTGAGCCGAATCGGTGAGTAAGAAGTGCCAAACATTTCGCTCGGGCGTTTTGATCTAGACAGACAAACTGATAACAGACTGACGACAGATAGACAGACTGTCGACAGACAGAGGAAGCAAGTTAAATAAAAGAATGTAAAAATATGTCTGTTATTTTAATTATTTTATCATCGCATGATTTTAGAACTAAATCGAGGATCATGCTTAGAAATATGTTATTCTGTATGATTTTAATAATGAAAGAAGCTTTTTTTAAAAACTCTTGCCTGTTTTAATTCTTTCAAAACACTTTAATACAAGTTCTGTGTTATATTTCAGAAACTGTACAACCTATTACCGGGCATGGAATATTTTCTGACCAGCCAATATTTCACAACCAATCAGCAACAAACAGAAGATAATTCTAAAAACATCTTTTAACGAAAGACAAAAATATTAACTTGCATGAATGGATCACCTGCTAGAGTAGAGAAAATAATTACATGGTTTTACTTACAGTGTAAAAATGTCAGTTTATTTTGTCTAAACTCCCACTGTTCTTGCGTGCGATACATGCCAATAATCAGAGGCGCAGCTAGGGGGGGAGCGGTGGGGGGGGCGGCCGCCCCGGGTGCCGACCCTAGGGGGGCGCCAAAAGGGGTGAATTTTTTTTTAAAAGCTGGTTTTATGCTGCAGTTTTGAATTATAAACAGTTTAAGTTAAGAAATGTAATGGCTAAGAGCCTTTACCTACTGATTTAACTGTTTTCTACCTTGATTATTAACTGTAAAACATATACTCTTAAGAAGCAGTGACCGGCAAAACCGCTTTCCAGCTTTTCATAGATTGTGTGTTTGCGGGGGGTGGGGAGCGCTTTTTTGAGACTAAAATCGGAAGAATTTACACTAGATTAATGGATCAATCAGCGCTACCACTTATCACAACAATCAATTGTATTAAAATGTATTGTACGATTGTTTAACCGCAAAATACGTTAGTGACTTATCAAGATGTTGAAGGGGGGGGGGGCGCTTTTAGGCTTACTAAATTTGCCAAATTACACTGGATTTTGAGTAAACAACCTTTAGCACTTCTTTAAGAAACTAATTGTGCTAAAGTGCATTGTACGATTGTGTAACATTTTTTTTAAAAGTTAGAAAGTTGGTTGCATTAAAACCCGCTCTACAAACTTTGTCCAATATGGTTAGGAGATGTGCGGGGGGCGCTTTTTTCGCGAACAAAAATCGCAAAGTATTTGTACTGGATCGGTAAGTAGATAACTCTTTTCAAACTTAGAAAAGAAACCAATTTTATTAACGCGTCATGTACAATTTCACTAGCCAGTGTTATTAAGTAATGACGCGACGTTAGAGATCAGATACGTTTACTTGAATGCATTACATCTTGCCTGGATCACTGTATTAATGAGGACTAAACATCACGGATTCTTGAATCGCTATCCGATCAGTAAAATATCATACGTTCGGAGCGGGTGGTAGGAAGACGATATTCTTGCCGAAATTTTAAGAGATAAAAACATAAGTATATTGTTTGAATAGATGTTTGTTTGTTTGTTTTTCCAATCAAATCTTGCGATCGAAATTTCGGGCACTTCCCAGTTAGCTAGCGCGCTGAAATTTTCAGGGAAGCTTTGTTTCGGATGACAATAGAATATTCAACTGTTATTATAACTAAATTGATCCATGGAAACATTTTATTGATCATTTTAGACCGCTATATAATTGTACAAAAAAACGTGGGGAAGAAGGGACATAACCCAGTAACTGTAATTTGATGAAAACAAGGTTCGGTACTCTCCCTCTTTTTGCTTACTGAGTAGTTGTCACGCGGTGTATGTCTACAAACAACCAGAACGTAACAACTGGTGGCCAGTATGGGGGAGACGATATGGTCGAGTGGTTGGGCATACGATTGCTAACCCACTCGACACGGGTTCAAATCTATGTGTTCTAGTCAGTAACGTATTCACACAACGTGTTTTTTACGAGTTGTCTTTTCCCACGTTTTCTTTAACTTGCTTTCGTCTCTGTCTTTCCAATCAAATCTTGTGATCGAAATTTCTGGCACTTCCCAGTTAGCTAGCGCTCTGAAATTTTCAGGGAAGATTTGTTTTGGATGACAATAGAATATTAAATTGATATTATTACTAAATTGATCCATGGAAACATTTTATTGAGCATTTTAGAGCGCTATATAATTGTAGTAAAAACGTGTGGAAAAAGGGACATAACCCAGTAACTGTAATTTGATGAAAACAAGGTTCGGTACTCTCCCTCTTTGCTTACTGAGTAGTGTTCACGCGGTGTTTGTGTACAAACAACCGTAACAACTGGTGGCCAGTATGGTGGAGACGATATGGTCGAGTGGTTGGGCACACGATTGCTAATCCACTCGACACGGGTTCAAGGCACGTGTTTTTTACGATTTGTCTTCGTTTACCCAAAAAAAAGTGAATGCGAAAAGATAAAATCGATAGCAAGATTTTAATGCAAACAAACAGACAAAGACTAAAAAGTAGAAAATAATTATCATTAAAAAAGTTAAAAAAAAACCCACGTTTTCTGATTGAACTAAAAAGTAGAAAATAAATGCTATACATCACAATAATGCAAGCGATCACTCTACTATAAGCGATGAAAAACGTGGGGCTCCGTGATTTTCTTACAGTTTCTAATACTGTTGACTCTCTACAAGCTCCCTAAAAAAAGTCAATAGTATTATCTAATCAATAGTAATATAACTTTTACTTCGGCGCCCCACGTTTTTCATCGCTTATAGTAGAGTGATCGCTTGCATTATTGTGATGTATAGCATTTTTTTTCTACTTTTTAGTTCAATCAGAAAACGTGGGTTTTTTTAAACTTTTTTAATGATAATT
Organism: Physella acuta; assembly: GCF_028476545.2. Classification (NCBI taxonomy): domain Eukaryota; kingdom Metazoa; phylum Mollusca; class Gastropoda; family Physidae; genus Physella; species Physella acuta. The sequence goes on from NW_026731643.1 coordinate 436,786, forward strand.
ATTATTGCTTGTTTCATTACAAGTCCTATTACTGCAATTTTCATATAGTTAAGGCCACTAGACCTACTAAACGATGTAAGCAACACGACAACAGGTGATGCTTTATCACTTTGTTCAACCTAACTGACAATTTAAAACTATAATACACTATTATCAAAATTGTTCTAAAGACATATCCAAACTTAGACCAAATAAGCTTGCATCTTATACAAACTACACTCTAAAGCTGTGTTTCTTAACCTTTTGGAGGTACCGAACCCTACCAGTTTCATATGCGCCTTCACTGAATTCTTCTTAATAGTTTTATCGTCCATATTGAAAAAATCTTATCTGGAATCATATATACATATATATATAAGGGGGGCGCCAAATTGAAAGTTCGCCCCAGGCGCCGGGAAGGGTCGCTACGCCTCTGCCAATAATGAACAGTAATTTGTGTTAGCACATGTGCTAGTATTTCGCCGTCATTGTTTCAATCTCCTGTAGAATTAATTTTCTGTCGATAATTTTTTTGCTCATTATTCTAAAGTGGTATGTTTTTTGTTTCCAACGCAAAAGTATTACTGCATTGATGGTTGTTAATACAATAATCCTTTATGTTCTTGCACCATAATACATCAAAATACGATTTTATTCGGATTATTTGAAAATCTGTATTTCATTAAATAAAGTTCATATTTAACGTTATATTTTAGAAATGCAGGGGTAAGCATAAAATTTGTTTTTAATAGTTTATTCGTGATTAATGTTTTACAAATACATATTCATTTAGCATTCCTATTTTTAAAAATGAACAAACAGTAACTTGTTTTATGATTAGTTTTTATGTAAATTGAAAATAAAAATACTGTATTAATTATGAAGCATTACCTCGAATGCATGCTTTAAGTTTTTTAATGTTCACGACATTTACATTTAACGTAGCTAATTTAATTTAAGTAACGTAAAGTGCATGTAAAGGTGAATGTGTTAGATGTTGTGTTAGAATCCATCTGATTCTGTCACCTGGGCATATGAAGGGATAGTGTAGTCAGCACCTTTATTTTCTTTAAAGTCAGCTAGATACACATTAAAGCTGCGTAGACTTAGAGACGGCCTAAGGACATGAGTCCGCAATTCGAACTCGAAACTGTTGGATTAATGTTGTGCGCTATGCTGTTCTACCACGCCGACCCAAACTCAGTAATATAAAGCGTCACTAATGACAATCTCTTTACTACAAAAACTCAATTTGTTTACATGTTTGAATATTTATTTGTTTTTTTTTTGTTTGTCTGATTGACTAGTGGAGAGAATCTGCTCTATGTGGAGAGCTGTAAAATAGTATGTAGGTAGAGAACAATTTTTGTTTTCAGACAGACTGTTAATCACACATTTATTTAAAGACGTTAATTAATTTATTGATTTATTCATAGGTAGATTAACCACATTAATTTTAAAAGTTTAAAACATTGACTTTACTTTGTGGGAATAGTGACGTCTCATGATTTGTTTACTTTTTAGTACAATGAATGGCGGCTTCAATCCAAGATTTAGTTTCCGATTCAGATGTTAAACGCGTTTTTAAACTAATTTTCTGTGGGCGATAACTTTAACAATACGTCCGTTTGTTATTTTTATTACTTTTCAACACTATTATCAATGTTTTAACACTTCTTTTTATTTTATTATACAATACATTTCTCTAGATCTACAGAAATATGTCTACATTCTTACGCCGCTTAGATGTAAAATATATAATTTATTAACTTCTCCAGAGTACGAGCCTAGATATCTAAAAGGCTAACACATTAGGTTACCATGCCGGTGGCATGGGTTCTTGACATGTCGGTGTTTCTTTTTTTCTTTTCTTTTTTTTGTTTTTAGTTGTGAATTATAATGTTGCCTTTGCAAATTGGAACTTAACGGGATACAGGGCAGGTGAAGTAGAGTTCACCTGTTTCTTTGTCCTCAGTCTATAGCGTGGATAGTGTAGTCAGAGCCATGCTCGGCCGGACTCTTTTTTTTTTTAAAGATAAAACATATTGTCCGAGACTTGGCGGAACACTGGGCAGGTGAAGTAGTGTTGGGTAGGTGTAAATTTCACCTGTGACGACAACATATGAAGAGATAGTGTGGTCAGACCCACGCTCAGCCAAAATTTGTGTTTTCACAGACAAAAACATGTCTCAGTTGGGAGGACACTGGGCAGGTGAAGTAGAGTTTACTTGTTTTTTATGACCTCAGCATATGAAAAGATTATGTTGTCAGACCCATGCTCAGACGAAGTCAGTGTTTTTAAAAGACAAAAACGTCTAAGGTTTGACGCCTTTTTTAATGTGTAGTCTGGTTATTTTGTGATGATAAGTGACAGAGGTGATGTCATTTATGGATAACCCCCGAAACCCACAGTAGTAACAGTTAGTCTAGTTTATATCTAATAATTCTATAAAGTCAGTATTCTAATCAATGTTTTAAATGGTGTAGACTATTTAGACAGCTCGTTTACATAATACTGCTTCAAGATTTTCAATGATTATATTTTGCGTAGTTTCATCTCAGCAGATTTAACAGTATCGGTATTCCAATAAATCCTTACGAGGCCTGTACCATTCCAGATTCCATTTAGATTGGACATAAAACAATTGCTATACCACCACCCACACTTGTATTTCTGAGAACAGCTTTCACTATCGCCGTCGTTATCATTGTCTATCGTGGAGAACTCCATACCATTGTGGTAGCTTAGATTGTCTGTAGCGTTACCTCTAAATGACGATAAGCTCATCTTGTACTTGGCCGCTTCGTTGTCAACTTTAAAATTACTGTACTCTGCGTATTGGTTTTTACTTTCATAGATTAAATCAACCCTCAACTCAGTGTAACCCTGAAATGTAAACAGTATGTAGATCGTAGACAGTTAATTAATAAGCATAGGCATAAAAATAAAGACATTTTTAATTAAGCTTAGTTTTAAGCACTACTCAACTAAACTCTTGTGTTTAATTTTTAACTAAACAATTTAGTCGCATAATAATTGCACTATTTTGGTACAAATGTTAATAGCATTTTTTTTAAGTTTATTTATGGTTTCTCGTTTGTTCGAATAAGCAACTATTGTATTTTGCAGCATTAGATTTCCATAGATATATTTTATTATAGAAAGTGTGCGATACTATTTTACTACATTTTAAGATATCGTTTCAATTTGAAACACATCATTTTCAGAAATTTAGCCTATGCCCAAATGTGATTAACTAAAAATCTTAATTTATTGATACAGTAATCAAAAGAGTTTTTGTAGTTATAGAAAGAAAAATACAAGTGTAGGAAACATGCTACAGCCATTAATAAACATTCCCGTGTTGATTTATTTTGAAATCACACCATACCGTATGATATGCAATTGTAAAAAAAAAACATTCTTTAATACATTTTTAACAACTAAAAACCACGCTTAACTAACATACTTTAAATTTTATTTTAAAAATTAAGTTTTGCGAAGCAGTATAAGAGACAAAGTATAACTCACTATAAAAGTAAGATAGGAGATCCAGTCATTCCCAAGCCAAAAATCTCCTGCCGTTGATCCAAACCCATGTTTGTAGTCGTCCCATCCTCTGGTAAAGTTAACATCGCCCACAACACGACGCTGGTGAGGAAGTATTGAAAATACATTTAAAATGTGTGCGTATTTTTTTAAAACTATAATTAATTTACTTTGTTTTGGTAGAGTTTAGGATCAATTATTATTAAGACGCAGCCATCACCACCTTGCATAAATCGGTGAAAATTAATGATTATTTACAAAAACAAGTAAACACCATTAGTTTACAACTGTTTATTGTTACGTTTTATCCATAATAATCTTAAATTGTCTTAACAATACCTGAATTAAGATCCATCCGCCATAGTCAGTTTTAGTGTCACACAAAGTCAATTTTGATACGTCCAATTGCACAATCTGACGGCTTGGCCATTGTGAATTGAAATTTTTTGTGCACTGAAATGAGATTAAAACAAAATACATGTTCAGTTAGTTTTCATTTACAATTTTTTTTAAGAACGGCATAAATCACCGATATAATTATGTCGATTTATGTCCTTAATCTTGCATAAGAGAAACTAAACAGCTGATTCACAAAATATTTGACATATATATAACACGATTTTCACACATAGTCTACCTGTTCTATTGCCCATACTGAAGATTGATTTTTTTCTTCCACTGTATCCTTTGGGGTAATACATACGTTTTTGGTTTTATTAAGTTCAGTTAAAGTTTTGTTTAATTCCTCTTCCACCCTACTTAATCGTTCATTGATAAAGTTCATTTGGACTCTAAAATCTTGTGTCAACTTGTTTAAAGATGATTGGATGATGTCCATTCCATTAGAAGATTCATTTTGTTTATAATTATCTGTGATTCCTTTGTTGACTGGAAGGCTGTTAATGTCATTTCTATGTTCATCGCTACTTGAATGTGACATCTGTAATGACATTGACATGTCAGCTCCTTTAAGTTTATCCAGATCTTCAAAAGTTTTTAGAAAACCTGCCATAGTGTCCACAGTTTTAACATAGTTTAGAGTTTTAGCTTTTAAACTCATCATCAAATCTGATTTCCGCATGTTTTCTTTTCGGTATGGTGCAGTCTTTTCTTCTGTGAACCCAATCTCTCCTGTCTTATACGTGAAATATATTTCACATTTCAATATCTTTTCATGGCAAGCGGAATCATTGGACAAAAACAACTGCAGTTCCTCGCCATGGTGGGATATATTCCCGTCCACAAAAACCCCAGGCACTTTGTAATCTCGAGCCTTTGAATCTGATCCTGAAACAGACGCCAACATTATCTTGTCCCCTGGTTCGTTGATCACATAGACTGACATGTTGACCAGAGCTGATATCTGAGTGTCTTCTCTTATGTTTTCTGTACACTGGAGTTGTGCACAAAACAATTCCCTGCCCTGGTAAAATAATTCTCTCTTCATGTCTATTTTTAAACCTACAAATTGTAAAAAAGACAAAACATTTACTGTTTCATTTTGCAATTGTTTTATGATTTAACTTTTTCAAAAACTAATTGAAATTTTTGTGATTTAGAACTTATTTTTAGAAAAAGTAAAATAAAGAGTGATACTTAAAACAGAGTGTCTTTAATTAAATATATTTCATAATACATATATTTAACAGAATGTGATGTTTATCGATTAATAAAAATATGGATGTATAATGGAGTTTAATGAACACTTGACAGCTATAATTAACAAATTTATGAAGTATTAATTAATAAGAATACTTGAATTCTCGAAAAATTTGTAAAATTAATTTTCGAAGAATTTACCTACCATAGCACACAAAGAAACATATGGTCAACAGAGTGTACAACACTGTTGAAGACATTTTCATGTAGACTTAGAAAATCTTCGGTGTCCAACGTTGTCAACCGCTGTCTACTTTCTATATTATATACTAAATATCTAAAGTGGTCACGTGGTTAAAATATGACCTCCAGATTGGACGATTTTAAGACAGATTAAATAGTATATGAGTATTATACAACAATGTACTAAAAATAAACTTGTTGTTTTGCAACAGTGGTGCGTGTAATGTTTCAGAAGAGCTTGTAAGTGTCAACATGTCGAGACATTCCCGGACAAGTTGAGTAAGTGTTTGTACACTGATATTTTGTGTCACAGAGCTGTTCATACAAGAAGCTGACTGTTAAGTTTTTCAAGATGTAGCACACAATTGTCGAGTGGAAACATTTACAGTGAAAGGATGCAGCTGGCGATATCTGAAGTGACTTGATTGTATAAGTAGCTTGGATTTTTATAAAGAACAGAATGGTACGCTAAGTTAGATGTTATTTCTTTTTAATTGTGATGCGCTAATAAATAGAATACATGATAATAATAAAGTTACAGCTATTTAATTCAAAAAATATTTTTTTCTTATTTTATGCTGCTCAAATTATTTTCATGAGTTACTGAATCCCCCCCCCCCCCCCCCCCCCCCGTCACCAAAAAATACCCCAGAGTTAACAGATGTTTTCAAAGTCATTATTATTTAAATAAGTAATGAAGTAATAATTATTTAAATCTCCCTTCAAAACAATAAAACCGGTATCTGCTCGGCTGTATCATTGTGTCTTAGTGGCTTCACAAAGTTGAATATTCAATTTTTATTACTGTTTATTTTAAAAATTATCATATTATTTTTGTTTTTATTATTTTTAAATATCTAATCATTAAACATTCCAATATATAAGCTTATTTAATTATAAATGGAACTGAACTTTTTTAAAAATCAATAGTCAATTTGGCCTACAATGTTCATCTATATATATAAAGCAAAGTGGTCTAGTGCCCGATAGGGCACTTCCCGGCGCCGCAGGCGCGTCAAATTTGGCACGATGGTGCCTTGGGGCGATAGAACACGAGGACCGGTGACGGTTTGCCGAAAAGTCCACGGACAGGGGGTCAAAACTGACCTCGACTGACCGGCGCCTAATATGGGCTATATTACGAAAAACAATTTCATCCGACGACCCCTCTTGAAATTGTGTGAGGTGGTAGAAGAACACCTTGGGGTGTCATAAAAAACTCGGCATATCTGGGAAAACTTCGTAAAGGGGTCAAAACTGACCAGTTGTATTTCCCTATATAATCTTTGTATTTTATGGGAAAAACAGGTGGTCATTTCAACGCGGATTTTAGGGTACTTAAACTCAGTATATCTGGCTAATGTTTTGCATACTCTTAGGTAAATGGCTTGACCTTTAGGGGTAACTGTCGGTTTGACTCAAAGCCCTCGTCGAGGGCTACAAAGTGACCACGAGTGAAATTCTCTTTATATGAGCTCTATTGTGAAAAACATTTTCCTTCGACGACCCCCCCTTAAAATTTTGTGAGGTGGTAGGAGAACGCCTTGGGGTGTCAGAAAAAAATCGCCATGTCCGGGAAAAATCGGGAAATGGGTCAAAACTGACCAGTCGTATTTCCCTATATAATCTTTGTATTTTATAACAAAAACAGGGAAAGTTTAACACAATTTTTAGGTTACTTAACGTCTGTACATCATGCTAAGTTTTTGCATATATAGATGACTAGGCCGTCTGGAAAAACTGTTGGTCAGACTCAAAGCCCTCGACGAGGGCTAAAAGATGATCGTGAGTGAAATTCTCCTTATATGAGATATATATATATATAAATAAATTGACGAACGATCCCCTTAATATTATGTGACGTCGTAGACCGACCCTGGATGGTAACAAAAAAAACTTTATTCCCGTCGGAAACAGCCATTATAGTCGTTAAATATGTTCATATACCGTAATTTCTTATATAAGCATAGCAACTGTTTGTTTAAAAAAAAGTAAACAAAGACATACGTCATACGTTCAGTTTTCACTATTTTAAACTGTTTTCACTGTTTTAGTACAAAATTAAGTTGTTAATTTATGTTCGTATCCTAATTAAATAAATTAATTAATTTCAAAAGGCAATGTAATATAAATTATGAGATATACTGTTCATGGAAACTGTGTAGTTATAATTCCATTTTAGTTATACATAGTGTACTTTCCAATATTTTGTCTGAGAACGGAATTTAAACCACAAACATTTTTTCTAAAGTAAGCATTACTGTTTAAATGTAAGCACTCCACACCTACTCCATCGCTAAATGATCTAGGTCTATCTATATACTACTAAAAGTCAAGTTTGTTTACATGTTTGAATATTTATTTTTTTTGTTTTTTTTTGTTTGTTTTTTTGTTTGGCTGATCGAGTATTGTACATGGTTCTATTCATCGTGGAGAGCTGTAAAATAGTATGTAGGTAGAGAACAATTTTTGTTTTAAGACAGACTGTTAATCACAAATTTATTTAAAGACGTTAATTAATTTATTGATTTATGCATAGGTAGATTAACCACATTTTTTTTTAAATGTTAATACATTGACTAAACTTTGTGGGAATAGTGACGTCCCTTGATGTGTTTACTTTTTGGTACAATAAAAATGGCGGACTCCATCATAGACTTTGTGGCCCATTCAAAAGTTTAACGTGTTACAAAGCTAATTTTCTGCCGGCTATAACTTAAACAATATGCCCGTTTGCTGTATTTATTACGTTCCAACACTTATATCAATTTTCAACTCTCTTTTTTCATTTATTTTTACAATAAATATCTCTAGATCTAAAGATCAGCTGTCGAAGGAAAGTTATGAATCTAGCCTAGACCTAGATCTAGAAATCTAGATTCTAGATCTAGAAATCTAGATCTAGCCTAGATCTAGATCTTGGTCACTAGACTCAATGTAAATTCTAGATCTAGACTTAATGTAAATTCTACATCTACAATCTATTTCAGGCCTTAATTATTTGATATAAATCTTTGTTTAGCTTCAATGATCATCTAATTCTAGAATACATGGGATTTTTTTTTTATCTAGGTTCTAGATCTATATATAGTAGGATTACTCTCTAACTTGGAGGCGTGGTCGGCTGCTAACAACAATATGGCGTCCGGACCGGACGCATGACTTCCTACCATTTTTAGGCCATGTTTACCACAAGCAAAATGGCGGGTGTTCACATTATTTAAACATGGTATAGGTGGCCAGGGCTAGATATGCCAGAAAAGCATTTTAAAATTTGCTTTGGAGAATGAAGGCTAAATTTTAAAGTCAGTGTCATTAAAATTAATAGAACTTTTTTTTTTACAACGTTTTCAATTATATTTTAAGCCCTATATGTGAATGATTAGGGTGGCTATCAGGACCTCGCGGGGCACAGGGCAGGTGAAGTAGGGTTCACCTGTTTCTATGTTCTCAGCATATGAAGGGATAGTGTGGTCAGTTAGCAAAGAGTAGAACATAATCTCAAACCAGAGAGTGCACACAGTAATATGACGTCATTGATTCTCGCGTATTCCACATTTTCAGTGCTATGTGTTACTGCTATGTGTTATTGAATTGCTTTATTTGTTTAAACGGCCAATGTGAAAAAAGGCCTTTGTGCCTACAATTGTAACCGTTGTTTGAATAAATTTGAAATTTGAAATTTAGAGCCATGCTCGGCCGGAATAGTTTTTTTTAAAATTCAAACATGTCTGAGACTTGGCGGGACACTTGGCAGGTGAAGTAGAGTTTAGTAGAGTTTTTAAAATATAAAAACATCTTTTTGAATGTGGGGTCTGGTTTTTTGTGACGATAAGTGACAGTCGTGATGTTTTTTTTTATGGATGACCCCCGAAACCCACAGTTATCCAACGGTTGACGGGTAGTCTAGTTAAGCAAAGTGGTCTAGTGCCCGATAGGGCACTTCCCGGCGCCGCAGGCGCGTCAAATTTGGCACGATGGTGCCTTGGGGCGATAGAACACGAGGACCGGTGACGGTTTGCCGAAAAGTCCACGGACAGGGGGTCAAAACTGACCTCGACTGACCGGCGCCTAATATGGGCTATATTACGAAAAACAATTTCATCCGACGACCCCTCTTGAAATTGTGTGAGGTGGTAGAAGAACACCTTGGGGTGTCATAAAAAACTCGGCATATCTGGGAAAACTTCGTAAAGGGGTCAAAACTGACCAGTTGTATTTCCCTATATAATCTTTGTATTTTATGGGAAAAACAGGTGGTCATTTCAACGCGGATTTTAGGGTACTTAAACTCAGTATATCTGGCTAATGTTTTGCATACTCTTAGGTAAATGGCTTGACCTTTAGGGGTAACTGTCGGTTTGACTCAAAGCCCTCGTCGAGGGCTACAAAGTGACCACGAGTGAAATTCTCTTTATATGAGCTCTATTGTGAAAAACATTTTCCTTCGACGACCCCCCCTTAAAATTTTGTGAGGTGGTAGGAGAACGCCTTGGGGTGTCAGAAAAAAATCGCCATGTCCGGGAAAAATCGGGAAATGGGTCAAAACTGACCAGTCGTATTTCCCTATATAATCTTTGTATTTTATAACAAAAACAGGGAAAGTTTAACACAATTTTTAGGTTACTTAACGTCTGTACATCATGCTAAGTTTTTGCATATATAGATGACTAGGCCGTCTGGAAAAACTGTTGGTCAGACTCAAAGCCCTCGACGAGGGCTAAAAGATGATCGTGAGTGAAATTCTCCTTATATGAGATATATATATATATAAATAAATTGACGAACGATCCCCTTAATATTATGTGACGTCGTAGACCGACCCTGGATGGTAACAAAAAAAACTTTATTCCCGTCGGAAACAGCCATTATAGTCGTTAAATATGTTCATATACCGTAATTTCTTATATAAGCATAGCAACTGTTTGTTTAAAAAAAAGTAAACAAAGACATACGTCATACGTTCAGTTTTCACTATTTTAAACTGTTTTCACTGTTTTAGTACAAAATTAAGTTGTTAATTTATGTTCGTATCCTAATTAAATAAATAAATTAATTTCAAAAGGCAATGTAATATAAATTATGAGATATACTGTTCATGGAAACTGTGTAGTTATAATTCCATTTTAGTTATACATAGTGTACTTTCCAATATTTTGTCTGAGAACGGAATTTAAACCACAAACATTTTTTCTAAAGTAAGCATTACTGTTTAAATGTAAGCACTCCACACCTACTCCATCGCTAAATGATCTAGGTCTATCTATATACTACTAAAAGTCAAGTTTGTTTACATGTTTGAATATTTATTTTTTTGTTTTTTTTTGTTTGTTTTTTTGTTTGGCTGATCGAGTATTGTACATGGTTCTATTCATCGTGGAGAGCTGTAAAATAGTATGTAGGTAGAGAACAATTTTTGTTTTAAGACAGACTGTTAATCACAAATTTATTTAAAGACGTTAATTAATTTATTGATTTATGCATAGGTAGATTAACCACATTTTTTAAAAAATGTTAATACATTGACTAAACTTTGTGGGAATAGTGACGTCCCTTGATGTGTTTACTTTTTGGTACAATAAAAATGGTTGACTCCATCATAGACTTTGTGGCCCATTCAAAAGTTTAACGTGTTACAAAGCTAATTTTCTGCCGGCTATAACTTAAACAATATGTCCGTTTGCTGTATTTATTACGTTCCAACACTTATATCAATTTTCAACTCTCTTTTTTCATTTATTTTTACAATAAATATCTCTAGATCTAAAGATCAGCTGTCGAAGGAAAGTTATGAATCTAGCCTAGACCTAGATCTAGAAATCTAGATTCTAGATCTAGAAATCTAGATCTAGCCTAGATCTAGATCTTGGTCACTAGACTCAATGTAAATTCTAGATCTAGACTTAATGTAAATTCTACATCTACAATCTATTTCAGGCCTTAATTATTTGATATAAATCTTTGTTTAGCTTCAATGATCATCTAATTCTAGAATACATGGGATTTTTTTTTTTATCTAGGTTCTAGATCTATATATAGTAGGATTACTCTCTAACTTGGAGGCGTGGTCTGCTGCTAACAACAATATGGCGTCCGGACCGGACGCATGACTTCCTACCATTTTTAGGCCATGTTTACCACAAGCAAAATGGCGGGTGTTCACATTATTTAAACATGGTATAGGTGGCCAGGGCTAGATATGCCAGAAAAGCATTTTAAAATTTGCTTTGGAGAATGAAGGCTAAATTTTAAAGTCAGTGTCATTAAAATTAATAGAACTTTTTTTTTACAACGTTTTCAATTATATTTTAAGCCCTATATGTGAATGATTAGGGTGGCTATCAGGACCTCGCGGGGCACAGGGCAGGTGAAGTAGGGTTCACCTGTTTCTATGTTCTCAGCATATGAAGGGATAGTGTGGTCAGAGCCATGCTCGGCCGGAATAGTTTTTTTTTAAATTCAAACATGTCTGAGACTTGGCGGGACACTTGGCAGGTGAAGTAGAGTTTAGTAGAGTTTTTAAAATATAAAAACATCTTTTTGAATGTGGGGTCTGGTTTTTTGTGACGATAAGTGACAGTCGTGATGTTTTTTTTTTATGGATGACCCCCGAAACCCACAGTTATCCAACGGTTGACGGGTAGTCTAGTTAAGCAAAGTGGTCTAGTGCCCGATAGGGCACTTCCCGGCGCCGCAGGCGCGTCAAATTTGGCACGATGGTGCCTTGGGGCGATAGAACACGAGGACCGGTGACGGTTTGCCGAAAAGTCCACGGACAGGGGGTCAAAACTGACCTCGACTGACCGGCGCCTAATATGGGCTATATTACGAAAAACAATTTCATCCGACGACCCCTCTTGAAATTGTGTGAGGTGGTAGAAGAACACCTTGGGGTGTCATAAAAAACTCGGCATATCTGGGAAAACTTCGTAAAGGGGTCAAAACTGACCAGTTGTATTTCCCTATATAATCTTTGTATTTTATGGGAAAAACAGGTGGTCATTTCAACGCGGATTTTAGGGTACTTAAACTCAGTATATCTGGCTAATGTTTTGCATACTCTTAGGTAAATGGCTTGACCTTTAGGGGTAACTGTCGGTTTGACTCAAAGCCCTCGTCGAGGGCTACAAAGTGACCACGAGTGAAATTCTCTTTATATGAGCTCTATTGTGAAAAACATTTTCCTTCGACGACCCCCCCTTAAAATTTTGTGAGGTGGTAGGAGAACGCCTTGGGGTGTCAGAAAAAAATCGCCATGTCCGGGAAAAATCGGGAAATGGGTCAAAACTGACCAGTCGTATTTCCCTATATAATCTTTGTATTTTATAACAAAAACAGGGAAAGTTTAACACAATTTTTAGGTTACTTAACGTCTGTACATCATGCTAAGTTTTTGCATATATAGATGACTAGGCCGTCTGGAAAAACTGTTGGTCAGACTCAAAGCCCTCGACGAGGGCTAAAAGATGATCGTGAGTGAAATTCTCCTTATATGAGATATATATATATATAAATAAATTGACGAACGATCCCCTTAATATTATGTGACGTCGTAGACCGACCCTGGATGGTAACAAAAAAAACTTTATTCCCGTCGGAAACAGCCATTATAGTCGTTAAATATGTTCATATACCGTAATTTCTTATATAAGCATAGCAACTGTTTGTTTAAAAAAAAGTAAACAAAGACATACGTCATACGTTCAGTTTTCACTATTTTAAACTGTTTTCACTGTTTTAGTACAAAATTAAGTTGTTAATTTATGTTCGTATCCTAATTAAATAAATAAATTAATTTCAAAAGGCAATGTAATATAAATTATGAGATATACTGTTCATGGAAACTGTGTAGTTATAATTCCATTTTAGTTATACATAGTGTACTTTCCAATATTTTGTCTGAGAACGGAATTTAAACCACAAACATTTTTTCTAAAGTAAGCATTACTGTTTAAATGTAAGCACTCCACACCTACTCCATCGCTAAATGATCTAGGTCTATCTATATACTACTAAAAGTCAAGTTTGTTTACATGTTTGAATATTTATTTTTTTGTTTTTTTTTGTTTGTTTTTTTGTTTGGCTGATCGAGTATTGTACATGGTTCTATTCATCGTGGAGAGCTGTAAAATAGTATGTAGGTAGAGAACAATTTTTGTTTTAAGACAGACTGTTAATCACAAATTTATTTAAAGACGTTAATTAATTTATTGATTTATGCATAGGTAGATTAACCACATTTTTTTAAAAATGTTAATACATTGACTAAACTTTGTGGGAATAGTGACGTCCCTTGATGTGTTTACTTTTTGGTACAATAAAAATGGCGGACTCCATCATAGACTTTGTGGCCCATTCAAAAGTTTAACGTGTTACAAAGCTAATTTTCTGCCGGCTATAACTTAAACAATATGTCCGTTTGCTGTATTTATTACGTTCCAACACTTATATCAATTTTCAACTCTCTTTTTTCATTTATTTTTACAATAAATATCTCTAGATCTAAAGATCAGCTGTCGAAGGAAAGTTATGAATCTAGCCTAGACCTAGATCTAGAAATCTAGATTCTAGATCTAGAAATCTAGATCTAGCCTAGATCTAGATCTTGGTCACTAGACTCAATGTAAATTCTAGATCTAGACTTAATGTAAATTCTACATCTACAATCTATTTCAGGCCTTAATTATTTGATATAAATCTTTGTTTAGCTTCAATGATCATCTAATTCTAGAATACATGGGATTTTTTTTTATCTAGGTTCTAGATCTATATATAGTAGGATTACTCTCTAACTTAGAGATAGGTCTGCTGCTAACAACAATATGGCGTCCGGACCGGACGCATGACTTCCTACCATTTTTAGGCCATGTTTACCACAAACAAAATGGCGGGTGTTCACATTATTTAAACATGGTATAGGTGGCCAGGGCTAGATATGCCAGAAAAGCATTTTAAAATTTGCTTTGGAGAATGAAGGCTAAATTTTAAAGTCAGTATCATTAAAATTAATAGAACTTTTTTTTTTACAACGTTTTCAATTATATTTTAAGCCCTATATGTGAATGATTAGGGTGGCTATCAGGACCTCGCGGGGCACAGGGCAGGTGAAGTAGGGTTCACCTGTTTCTATGTTCTCAGCATATGAAGGGATAGTGTGGTCAGAGCCATGCTCGGCCGGAATAGTTTTTTTTTAAAATTCAAACATGTCTGAGACTTGGCGGGACACTTGGCAGGTGAAGTAGAGTTTAGTAGAGTTTTTAAAATATAAAAACATCTTTTTGAATGTGGGGTCTGGTTTTTTGTGACGATAAGTGACAGTCGTGATGTTTTTTTTTTATGGATGACCCCCGAAACCCACAGTTATCCAACGGTTGACGGGTAGTCTAGTTAAGTATTAAAATTCTCAAATGTTTTTTAAAAACCTAAGCCTCCTAAGCGAAGCTAGGCAGTATGCCTAGTTATTAAATATGTGATAATATTATATTTATAAATCAGGAAAAATTACCATTTTTAACATAGAAGTACTTAAGCTGTCTGGACCCGAAAAACAGTGATCAGATTTTATAAATTAATAATTTTAATCATGGAATTGTAAGCACAAATAAACACATTCAGACGTGCTTATTATATATATTGTCAATCATACTTTTTTTCTTCCTAATCTATACATATAATTCTCGTCTTAGTGGGACCATGCGATACACCACGTAAGCACGCCGACCCACCCCCTCACTCGCTTTCTCTGCATATTGCTACCACCTATCCCCCACCATTCTGGTGAGCTGTGGTTCACGACAAATGTTTACAATTGCAGAGCCGGGTCGAATTAGTGCTAATGTAGTTTTTAAACCATTGGAAATTAAGGGGAGGTAATAACAAGTTCTGCTTGATCTTTTCAATGTCGTCTGTAAACTGTCGTCACGGATGGCTGCTTTCACGGAGTTCGGGGGAGGGGGGTGGAGGAGGGATCGTGAGAATAAACGTCCTTCCTGAGCTACTGATAGTGTTTTAAAACAAAATATTTTCAGTCGCAGCATTGGTAGTGTGGAATTCACTAATTATGAATTAATGAACAGTAGAAAATAAAACAACTAAATAGCTGCGCATATTTACGACGCGGGGCAGCTCGTTAATTGTAAAGTTAGACGAGATTTTCCCAACACATATAAATATTACATATAAACTTATTATGCATTTTATTAGCCTTTGACTCCAATTACAGACTGATTTTCATTCTGTATTTTCTCTCTGAGGTGTAGTGGCTCTCCCCAGTTATCGAGCCTCATCAGCCTGAGGGTCGAACACGTGACTTTTCGGTTGAGCAACAAAGATCTTTACCTACCCGACCACGCCGACCCCCTTTATAAACAATTCTACCGCTGCCATTGGATTAACGTCTTCCAATAATTACAATATACTTTTCAGAATATAGTTTACACTGTTACACTTTTTTATTTAGTTCGATTGCTGGAAATGTATTCTATAATAAATGTTACGTCTATTTGTGGGTTTGTTGCAAAACTTGCAACTCAATTATGGGTTCATCCATATACGAGGTCATGTTTTTTACCTCCCCCTCACATACGTCACACATCTTCACAAAAAGCCAGAACCCCCCCCCCCTTAAATGACGTCACATGTCAGCCAACAACCCCTTCCAAAACTGCAATTAAATTTTTCATAAAACATCGATATTTTTTTTAAAATCTTGTCTGAACTCTGTCAACATAGGGCTTTTTAATCAATTCCTATTACAATTTATTAAGTTTTCTGAAACGCGAAATAACGGCTAAAATTCGTTTTCCAACATTAGTTAGTTAGTCCTCTTTGCTCCTTATGGAGCATAGGGCCTCCACCATTTCCTTCCATTTCTTCCTATCCTCGGCTATTAATTTTGACATCTCCCAAGACATCCCTATTGGCTTCAGTTCTTCAAGAAGACTCCGCCTCCAGGTCTGTCTTGGGCGCCCTCTCTTCCGCTTTCCCTGGGGGTTCCACTCAAGCGCTTGGCGTGTAACATTTGTGTGAGCCTTTCGCAGTGTGTGACCCACCCAGCGCCACTTCCTCCTTCTTATTTGCACACATATAGGCTCCTGCCTAGCTTTCCTCCATAGTTCCAAATTCGGCACTTTGTCCTGCCATCTCAGTTTCAGTATCTGTCTAAGGCATCTATTCATGAAGGTCTGTATCTTTGCTGTGCTTGCCTTGGAGACTCTCCATGTCTCTGCTCCATACAGCAGAACTGCCTTGACATTAGAGTTAAATATCCTAATTTTTGTGGTAATGGAGATGGCCGAACTTTTCCATATGGGTCGCAGGACTGTGAAAGCGCAGCGGGCTTTATTAACTCTAGCGCGTATGTCCTCCTCTGTGCCTCCCGTTTTGCTGATCTTGCTGCCAAGGTAGACAAACTCTTGCACATCATTTACCTGTCTTCCGTCTATTGACACTGGAGCCTCCTTTTTATTGTTAATTCTCATCATTTCCGTCTTTACTTTGTTGATCTTCAGACCTACGCGCTGCGAGATGGCTCCTAATGCATCAACTTTTTCTTGCATGTCCTGTAGCCTGTGTTTTCCAACATTGCTTTTTTATAAATCATGAGTGCGACGTCACACATCTGAACATCCCCTCCCTCACCGTCACAAAAATACCGACCCCCCTTCCCCCTACGAGGGTGACGTCATTTATCGACGACCGCTTCGACCCACTTCTAATGCAGCGAATCCGTTAAATCTGCTCAGATACGTTCGATGACAATACAGGTCTATTTATTTTTTTAATTTAATTAGATGTTTAATTATTATTATTATTGGCTAATAATTTAGGAACCCTCGAAATAAAAAGATAGCTTGAATTGGTGTAATTGTTGCAAAAAAAAAATCTGAAAGGATGCTTGAATCATAATTGTTTTTGTTAGTTATGTTTTCACATCTCTTTTTTTTTAACATAAAAAATTAATTACTTGGCTTATTCCTTTTTTTGCACCAGAGGACCTAAGTGTTATAGATGTTAGGGCTATGTCTTTTTTTATTAAGCCTCTAGTTTTTCTTAATCAAGGTTTTACAGCTACTCTTCAAGCAACACTAACTGAAACGGGGAAAGACTCGGAATAAACTGAGGGGTTCGTTTGTCGGAGGTGTATTCTACAATGAATATTACATTTTGTATAATATCTATATCTCCGCAAGTATAAAATATTATATATAGGGGCCTATATATATATATATATATATATATATATATATATATATATATATATATATATATATATATATATATATATATGTGTGTGTGTGTGTTTATGACACATGATCTCATCGTAGCATAGCAACATTGTTTAAAGTGTTTCGGGATTTTTTAGGTATATAGCGTCATCTAACTCAATGATTTTAATAAAACACAGAGTATTTTTTAAAATATATATCCAAATAGCCTGTTAGAAATAATTGTTCCGGCTTTGTCAAAGTAACAGTTTTCAACAGTAATTAATACATGTAATTGTATAAACTTCTTTTAAGCACATCTGACAAACAACAAAACAACAGCCGATAGACAGGTATATTAAAGACTGCAAATAACGATGGATCAGGAACGCACTAAAAAAAGTTGATTTCAACATCGCGAGGCAAATGATGGACTGGAACTTCCAGGGGAAAATAAAAGTAGGTGTAGCTGCAGCTCTTTGTTCCTCATAGACTTAAGAAAATGAATTCAGTCAAGTTGAAGAAAATAAATCTAAATACTTATTCTTATAGGGCCCCAACAAAAAGGTAGTCGGCTCTTGTCTGCTAAGCGTTTCCAAGTCTAACTTGTCATTGTCTGTCTTATTTCCCATTACAGCGTCAAACTCCAGTCATTAATTAAATTTTAATCTAGTTTCATCTTAATTACATGACCCTTCTAGTATTTACTTCATCTATTTACTTCTGAGACGGCTTCATCTTCAATACCGATTGTAATACATTTATTGACATGACAACACTTTTAGTTTAAAGATTATTTTTTTAATGTATTAAAAATTAAATAAATCCATAATATTAAGAGTTATAGAAACCTAATAAATTTATTGAATACAACATTTTAATGCACCTAGCGTTAACTTAACTTACTGAAATATTCCTAAACAGTAACAGCAAATAGTAATTATTTAAATCATGCATAAAAAACAACGAAACATAACAGTACAACAATTTAAAATATTTCAAATATTCTAGCAAGTATTTAAGAAAAAATTGTACATAATATTGTCCACACTATTAGCACTGAACAAATTTCCTTTTCTGATTATGTGGAGCGTAATTTCATCTCAACAAACTTGGCATATCCATTCCAATAAATTCCTTCACCAAAAGAGACATTCCATACACCATTTAGATTTGTTTGGTAACAATGTTTTCTGTACCACCAGCCACCCTTGTATACCTGAGCACAGTTCTCAGTATAGGCATCGTTATCATTGTCTATCGTGGAGAACATCATCCCACTGTGGACACTTAAACTATCTGTAGTGTTTCCCCTAAATGATTATAAGCTCATCGTGTACTTGGCCGCTTCATTGTCAACTTTAAAATTGCTGTACTGTGCATATCGGATTTGATCTCCGATGATTAAATCAAACCTCAACTCAGTGTAGCCCTGAAATAAGTGTAGATTGTAGTTAGATAAGCGTTTAGTTATAACGTAAACCAATTAAGGGAGAACATCAACCCAGTCTTCAATATCACTTAAATCTTGTTTCATACCCTTATCCTCTCTACGGACATATTTCATTTATTATTTTAATGCACAGAGTAAACAACAAGACGTAATACTTTAGTAATAAAAATCATGGACTAACGTATGACCCTTTGAGAAGGCGTGGTCAAATGATACAGCAAACATATTTTTAAAATAGTTAAATGCTACTTCGCTTGGCCAAATGTACGTCAGGTTTAAAAGAGTATCTTGCTTTATATCGCATTTCTTTATAAGATGTGTTTTACGCCTACGACTTATTAACTATTATCATAATCGTAAATACTTTTTTTTATTTTGATAATACTATTGAGGTGTTGCAAATATATAATTAAAAAATACAAAATAGGCATTTAGACATACAAAGTGTAATCTGATTTCGACATTAATTAAGTATTATCACAGTCACGTGTATTTAGAACTATCATTCTCTTGATGATTAATTGTAAAAGGTTCGATTTTTTCGATTGTACAATTGTCGTAAATAAAGAATTTAAATGGAATGTAAAAAAATCGTAAAAATACAAGTAAATAATTATATATTCATCTCTTGAATCTGATCTTACTACATGCTTAATCCATTAGAAAGGTAAAGGGTTACTTTTATTTTGCCGAAATGTGTAAAGAAAAAAAAGAAACCTTCTTAATCCTTGAGATCTGTTGGTAGATGAATTAGAGTTCATATGTTTTTTAACATCAGCACATGTTATCTCTTTGCCTAGCCGCCTGTACTTTTCCCTAACATAAGCTAGGTTCTCAAACTAGGTGGGTGGACTCAGGGACAGTCTCATGAGTTGGCCCCTAACTTTCAAGTTACCAGTCTAGTGCTCAACCGCTTAAGCCAAGTGTCCCAAATATGTTCGTTTGTTTAATTGCTCTACAAGTTAATCATAGTTAAAGAATAAGAAAAACTGCATAAATTGTTTTCTTTCTAATTATAAATTTGAATACAGAAACGAATCATTAGATATAGATTTTAACTGACCATCGCAGTAAGCCAGGAGATCCAGTCATTCCCAAGCCAAAAATCTCCTGCCGTTGATCCAAACCCATGTTTGTAGTCGTCCCATCCTCTGGTGAAGTTTACATCGCCCACAACACGGCGCTAAAAGTATTTTTTAATTGAAATTATTTTAAACATGTGTTTAAAAAAATTGGAATTCGATAATTTATTGCGACAAACGGTCAAATAGTTGTCCAAGCAAATACATTCTAACTTCGTGTTATTTGAAATTTATTTGTAAATAATCTTTTTTATTAGTTTATGTGAGTATCATGTTATTTTTTTTAAATATACCTAAATGATTCTTATATTAAACACCTACTTTCTTAAAGTAATACCTGTATTACTACTGTATAATATACTACTATTTATGTTACTATAAAAAAAAAGCGTGGGTTCTTATTTTGTCTATTGGATACAATTACAAATATTGAGGAAGAAACCCGCGCTTTTCTTTATAGTAATTTAAATAGTAGTGTATTATTATATATTTAAAGAAAATCATTTATTTTCTATTTTTTATTACATAAAATCTTGTTATTAAACATTGTTTATGAATTTTTACGTTTTGGTATACGAAGTATAGAGGAAGTATTGTAATCATGCAAAAAATCAAAATCGAGATTTTCACGAATCTCGACTGTTAAAAAGTCTATGAGTTTGAAAAATATAGTTTTGCAATTTCGTTCGTATGTCTGTGGGTGTATGTATATATATATATATATATATATATGTGTGTGTGTGTGTGTGTATCTGTCAACACCATAATTTGAGTACCTTTACAGTTAGGTTGATAAAATTTAATATATAAGTATTGTAAAAAATGCGTAGTTCTGTATCAACTTCTCAGAGATTTCCGATGACCGAAAGTTTAACGTATTTTACTTTTAGTTTTTTCAAAAGCCTATAATTTTAGTACTGATTCAGATTGATTAATAAAATAAATTGCACAGATAAGTACAAGATCTAATTTTCTGCCTTCTGGCAAATTTTAAGTAATTTCTGTATACCGAAAGTAGTAATTTACGCTGTTTCCGATTTCTAAAAAAAAACGCATATAAATTTACCAAGTACTAATAATGTTTAGCTCTATTATACATATATTGTTTGCCGTTCAAGTTAATAAGGCATCCAATGAATTCATATTTAATGCCATATTGCATTGCTTTCAAGTTTTGACCCACTTGCCAACTTAAAAACGAATCCGTTTGTTAGAAATTGAAAAGTTTCACTCGCCCATTTCGTTCTATGACGACAAACTGACGACAGACGTACTGTCGATAGAGGAAGTAAGGTAAATTAAAGCTTGTAAAAATGTACCTATATGACTATTTGTGCATACTATAACCTCCTTTATTTTTATAGTAATACCTGTATTAAAATCCAGCCGCCACCGTCAGTTTCCGTGTCACAGAATGTTAACTTTGATTGGTTGAGTTGAACAAGCTGTCTACTTGTTAAGTTGAAGTTATGTGTTCTTTTACACTAAAAATAGAAAAATATTACAAGTTATTTAACTAAAGTTTTATAAACAAATTTTGAATTCAATGTTCTTTAACACGTAAATATAATGTAAATTAACTAGCAATTACGAGAAAACTTTAACTTGACTTAATAAGAAAGAAAATAAAGAAATACAGTTGTTGTCTATTATAATATTTCTAAATGCTAATTTTCCTTCGAAAATTTTAGTAACATGTCTTTATTATGAAAACATAATACCATTTCCTTTGTCCAGATTAGCAAGTTGGTGTTTTGTTCCTTTTCCGTATTTTGCTCTGTCATGTTTAAACGTTTATCTTTTAAATTATTGAATCTCTCATTT
The DNA here is from genome assembly GCF_028476545.2 of Physella acuta. Classification (NCBI taxonomy): domain Eukaryota; kingdom Metazoa; phylum Mollusca; class Gastropoda; family Physidae; genus Physella; species Physella acuta. The sequence goes on from NW_026731643.1 coordinate 458,722, forward strand.
ACAAACTGTAACTGTGCTGTCAGGTTGTTTAATCTTGTTTCAAAAATCTGTAGACCATTAGAAGATTCTATTTGTTTACGAGTGACATTTTGCTCTTTAACTGGGAAAATACTGTCATCGCTACTTGAATGTGACATCTGTAATGACATTGACATGTCAGCTCCCTTAAGTTTACTTGGATCTTCAAACGTTTTTAGGAAATCGGCCATAGTGTCCACCGTTTTAACATAGTTCACAGTTTTAGCTTTTAAACTCATCACTAAATCTGATTTCCGCATGTTCTCTTTTCGTAATGCTGCAGTCTCTTTTTCCGCAAACCCAATCTCTCCTGTCTTATACGTGAAGTATATTTAACATTTAAATGTCTTATCATGGCAAGCGGAATCATTGGACAAAAACAACTGCAGTTCTCCGACATGGTGGGATATATTCCCATCCACAAAAACCCCAGGCACTTTGTAATCTCGAGCCTTTGAATCTGATCCTGAAACAGACGCCAACATTAGCTTGTCCCCTGGTTGGTTGATCACATAGACTGACATGTTGACCAGAGCTGATATATGAGTGTCTTCTCTTATGTTTTCTGTACACTGGAGTTGTGCACAAAACAATTCCCTCCCCTGGTAAAATAATTCTCTCTTCATGTCTATTTTTAAACCTACAAATAGCGAAAAAAGACAAAACATTTACTGTTTCATTTTGCGATTGTTTTATGATTTAACTTTTTCAAAAACTAATATAAATTTTTGTGATTTAGAACTTTTTCGGGAAAAAGTAAAAAAAAGAGTGATACTTAAAAAGAGTATCTTAAATTAAATATATTTCATAATACATATATTTAAACAGAATGTGATGTTTATCGATTAATAAAAATATGGATGTATGATGGAATTTAGTAAACACTTGACAGTTATATTTAAAAAATTGATGAAGTATTAATTAATAAGAATCTCGAAAAATGCGTAAAATTAATTTTTGAATATTTACCTACCATAGCTCACAGAAAAACATATTATCAACAGAGTGTACAACACTGTTGAAGACATTTTTATGTAGGCTTAAAAAATCTTCGGTGTCCAACGTTGTCAACCGCTGTCTACTTTCTATATTATATACTAAATGTCTAAAGTGGTCACGTGGTTAAAATATGACCTCCAGATTGGATAATTTTAAGGCAGATAAAATAGGATTAAAATGTTTTACAGCAATGTACTAAAATAAACTTGTTGTTTTGCAACAGTGGTACGTGTAATGTTTCAGAAGAGCTTATAAGTGTCAGCTTTTTGAGACATTCCCCGACAAGTTGAGTAAGTGTTTGTACACTGATATTTTGTGTCACAGAGCAGTTCATACAAGAAGCTGACTGTTAAGTATTTCAAGATGTAGCACACAATTCTCGAGTGGAAACAATTACAGTGAAAGGATGCAGCTGGCTACATCTGAAGTGACTTGACTGTAGTAGCACTTGGATTGTACAGAGAACAAACTGGTACGCGAAAGAAGATGGTATAATTTTAAAAATCTTTTGATGTACTAAATATTACAATTGCTCTTAACAATAAAATCGCTACTATTTAATGCACATTTTTTCTCACTTTAGACTACTGAAAATTAGTTGTTTTTTTTTGTTTTAATGTAACTACAATATTTTTCTTCACCAAAACAGACTAAACAGATACTTAAGAGTAGGTTTTGTTAAACCATGTAATGAAGTAAAATTTAAATAACTCTTTAAAAAAAATACCGATATGTGCCCCGCTATTGTACATTCTAGTGTCTTCATACACATAAATATGCAATTTTTATTCCTTTTATATTTTTACATTTTAATATTATTAAATAAATAATCAGTATACGTTTCTATATATAGGCCTCCGTTTATTCATTTACATTCAGAATTGTATTTAAAAATATACCACGATCGAGTTTCAATGTTTATTATTTATATTAAGTATGTGATAATAAAATATCTATATGACGCGAAAAATTACAATTATGCTAATACAAAGATCTAATGCTGGCTAGATATGATTTACAGTATTAAGGTTTTATTAATAAATGTATGTAGTCATGGAACAATAATTGCAGATAAGCACATTCTCATTATACTTTACGTTAATTATACTTCTTTCTTTCTTCATTCTTCATTGTAACGTTGGAAAATATTTCCTCTAACAAAAAAAGTTAAGTAATTGTCAATGAAAGTGTCAAATTGTTTAGCACTAATTGGGATGTTGACTACAATTCCAGCCTATTGTTTTTTTTTTCTAGATTTGCTTCCATAGCCTTTGTCCAACGAAGAAAAAACTACAAGCCAGTTGTTTGATTTTGTACTTGACTCCGCTGGGTTGCTCTCGATAAGTATCGAGATCATCTGCAGAAGGACATTTAGTTTAACAACAAGAGCCATACCGACTCGACCACGCCAATCTCCGTTAATCGTACTGCATTACGGATGAGTGAACAGTATTATTATTCCAGAAATCACAAAGTATTTTTAAAGTACTTTTCAGAATACGGCTTAAATCTTTTTCGTTAATTTTTAAAACATATTTGTTGAACTATCATAACAATTAAAAAACAACAATATTACGATTGCTAGTGTAATATTTTATATTTATCATTATATATTCTTGAGTTAAATAAAATACAAACAATACTAAATCAATAAATTACTACACGAATACGACTTAATCAAAGGTGACTGGCTGTGTCCAATAGACCGGGGAAATTTTAAAGTGTCCAAAGGCCCTGATTGAAAAATGTGTATTGTGTATAGGCCTATTTTTTCACAACCAATCATTAATCTATAAACGCCTTGGTATGAAGTAATGTTTAAATTTTAAAAAACAAACAATTTTTAAAAATAATCACAATTCTGCTAGGACTATTACAAGACTGTTCATGAGGGCCTACATAGATAGATTCCTATGAGGTCTCAGGGATTTTTTCTAGTAGACTGCCGGGCCAGTTATCAATTGGAATAAGTAGAAAAAAATATTAAATGGAAACTTGTGGACAAATTAATTTCGTCATTATAAGAGTTCTAAAAATATCACTCTCTATACTATTTTAGAAAGGCCCGAGTTAAACTCGCCCGATAAAGCGGATTGACTACATACTTGATTTATAGCTTGATAACACTGTTAGAAAACAATATCAATAGAATTTTTTTTAAATACAAATATTTTTAATCTAATGAATTAGAAGTTGAGAATAATAACAGAAAGACAAAGTTTATATTTAAATAATGTGACCATAATATCTATGATCAATCATGATTTACGTCATATTTAAAACAATGTCTAAAGTTATAGTAATTTTTACTATTCTTGAGAATCATTGACACAAAATATCTTTCTATAGGTTTTTGCAAATTTCGGACTCAATCTGACATAAATGATAAAATTAACTGAGGCGTTGAGTCCATAAATTAAATTTACAAATGTTTCTACAATTCTTAGGGCATCATAAGTAAAGAGCCGGCCATAGCCAGCTTCAAGGGTGAAGGCGTATGCATTTGTTGGAATCAACACTAAACAAATTGCAGATAAACAAATTGTCAGTGAGATTTTAGCTGTTCGAACATCCTTAGTTCGTTTGGAGTGTGACTCAAATGTTGACATTCTTTTCATATTTCTGCTTGACGCTTTAAGTTTTATAATGATAGAAAACGTACATATCATTATTATCGCTGTTGTAAACAAAATTACCAATATTCCGAGTCCAGTGTTGTATAATGTAAACATGTCATAATTGTATCGTATAAATACACCGTAGTCAAGAACCGGAATTGTACTATTGATTTTATCGTAGAATATCCAAATAACTGCAATATACAAAAATGCCCGAGGAATATAAAATCCTGCTGAAATTATATAAAAACTAACCACAATACACTTGATTCTAAATGTTGTAAGTAGTTTAGATGCAGCGAAAGGAAACAGCACAGCTATCATTCTCTCTACGGCAATGACTGTAGCCATCTGTACGCTGGTGCATATGGCATACTGGTTCCATCCTAGAACATAGGCGGTGAAATGCGAGAAGATGTAGTAAAACACGGCATTGTCAATCAAGCGAGCCAAGCTCTCCAGTGGAAAATGTAGCTGTGTAAGGGAGGAGAACAGATCCGACACGGCCAAAGCGGTTAAAATAATAGTGGTTGTTTCCCTTAGGCAAGTGTAAACAAGGATTAAAATTGTGAGGCTGTTCCCCACAATTCCAGTGAAACATAAAGTTGGAAGGATGATGCCGCTGAATATAAGTTTGAAATAAAACAAGTCTGTTTTAGAAATATCAAGCACTACGTCTGCTACAATACTTTTGTTTATGTCTCCCATCTCCACGTATGTATCTCTTGCTATGTTATTTACATTAACTATTCAAGTAATTAGATCTAACATGATTGTTACACAATGACACAAAACAATTTTTTTTAAAATTACTCGTTACATTCTATGTTAGCGACAAACTAATTCGCTGTAGGATAAATAATGTATCAAGTTAATGAAGCACTCTTTTTACCATTCTTATTGTTTCTATTTTAAATTTAAGAGTTTTTAGTTAACGTATTTACAATTACAAATTATAATTATTTTAACGAAACATTACTCGTCACATTCTATGCTGGTGATAAACATGCACTAAAGAATTTTACTATAAAAATACATCAAGCTAAAGAAGCGGTTTTTTTTTTTTTTACATTTTTTTCTTATTTCTATTTTAAATTTAAGATTTTTAGTGAACGTTTTCACGTTTACTGCTTGTAAATTGACTGAATATATTACCTAAAAAGCGAAACGTTAAGCCATTTTTTTCTATTTCAAATAAATCTCAGTTTAGATAATTATAAAGGAAGCTAAATGAAGCGGGGGGTTTTCGTCCAGGGGGTTTATGTCGCGGGGGGGGGGGGGGTTTGTCCAGGAGGTTTACAGTCCTCGTGCTGTGAGTTGTGACAATCCGTTTTTTACCAGTTTATGTAATGTTATGTGAAAACGTGTTTGATTGCCTCAGTTTCGTCCAGATCTCCAAGGTTAGTATAGGTTTGGTCTGGTGTCCGGTCAAAAACCCCCTGGACATAAACCCCCTGGACAAAAACCCCCCGCGACGTAAACCCCCTGGACAAAACCCCCCCGCGACATAAACCCCCTGGACGAAAACCCCCCCGCGATATAAACCCCCCGGATAATAACCCCCGGACTGAGGTTTATATAAAGATAAAATAACGATGATGTGAACCAAGAAATTTTAAAAAATTACATTAAATTAATTATTTTTTTTACGACTAAGAAAAGAGTTTCTACCTAAAAAATGCTTTTTGAAATCAAGGAGTGACCTTAGTTGTATTTGATCAAAGATCGGGCACCGACAACACCTTAGATATAAGCCATCCACATGTGGGAGCCATGCGGATCAAAGCAACACATTCTTAACAATTCAAAAGATACAGAAAAATTCAGGACTCTGGCCTTCAACAACTATACCAAGTTGATATCGGATGTTTCCACTCAAATATTTGGATATTTATTGACTTTTATTAAAAAGGAACAATCTCTCCAAGAGGTTTATTGTACACAGATCAATTCAGGTCACTGTTTACCAAAACAGAAATATATATATATATATATATTGATAGCAGCTCTCGAATTTTAACTGTTGTAAAAAAATTTAATGAGTCCACCATTATTGAGTATTTGCGAGGCATCGCTCACAATCTGTCTTTTTAAAGTTATAATAAAAATAAAAGTTCATGTTCAAGTGAAAGTAATCTTTCTTTTCATTTGAGCTAGTTTTTTTTCGAGCTTGTTTTTACTGTGTACAATCTTTAATATCCAAACGAATAATTAACCGATGTCTTTCTAAACGAACCTAAAAATGCCTCCAGCACATTCCACACTTCCTCAACTTACTTAAGTCTTCGTAAGCCTATACCTCATAACTGGTTAAATCCCTTTGTGAAATACAAGCACAGCTGCGCATTTCTTTGATAGAAAGCTCTTGCTATTTGACGTGAGAAGAAAGTTTTCAATACAAATCAATCTGCTCACCGCTGATGTCGGTTTCTTTGAACCTGCATGTGGCTATTGGTATTGCTTTGGCTTGAATAGTTTTCTGGGGTCTAATGTCAGGTTTGTTTTAAGAAGCAACAATGGAAGGACAAAAGTGAATTGGTAAGCGTTAAATATGTTGGTGAATTTTGCCTTTTTTTCTGCGTGTTTCTAGTTTGTTGGTTGGCTAATTAATAAAAGCACTTTTGGAACTGTTTCAATCTTCTGTAGAACCAAACGGACAAACAAAAAAATAAAATAAAATAAACAAACAAACAAATAAATATCCAAACATGTAAACAAACGAGTTTTAGTAGTATATTGATATCAAATTAGGTTATTTTATTAATAATGATATACTATTTTAATATACGCTTTATACATTTTTGTCAGGCAACTATTTTTTCTTACATTTAACTTTTATAAAAAAAAAAAAGAATATTGCCTTTTTGTAATTATTAACGTAAGTAAAGCTGCCTTCTCAGACATTACTATACATAAGGTAGATGATGTAAATTCAGCCTGTTTATTTGACGTCTTCATATGAAATGATACTATTGTAAGCACTATCATACATAAAGTAAATCATGTACTTATTAGAGCTGAGGATACACTGTGATGTTCCAAGGCAATAATCCCGGAGTCCGAACTCGAAACATTGGGGTTAATATCATTTTCTCTACTCTTCAACGACACATTTAGATCACAATATATTTCTAACAAAAACATCCTTTAAAAAGTCAATATTCTACATGTAATTTAAGTATGATTATGAAACTCATTAATTCTAGTAATGCTCGATATTGATCAATGATTATATTTTACGTAGTTTGATTTCCACAAACTTGACATCTCCATTCCAAAAAATCCCTGTATTTCCAGAAACGTTCCATAATCCATTTAGATTGGAACTATGACAGCTTTTATACCACCACGCACCCTTGTATAACTGAGCACAGTTACCACTGTTTTCATCGTTATCGCTATCTATAGTGGTGAACTTCATACCATTGTGGTGACTTAAACGGTCTGTAGCGTTTCCCCTAAATGACGACAAGTTCATCTTGTATTTGGCCGCTTCGTTGTCAACTGTAAAATTGATATACTCTGCATATTGTCTTGTATTTCCAATGTCTAAATCGACCCTCAACTCAGTGTAACCCTGAAACATGTGTAGATTATGGCAAGAGATTAATTTATCTTCACCTTTATTAAACATGAGAGAACATCAACACAGTGCTCAATCACATAATTTAACATATATTTCATAGATATTTATCATTTTGGCGTATATTTTGTGAGTATAACGGAAATTTTGTATTTGTAAAAATAATGGTCCTTGAACTATCCAAATTCTACAGACACTATTTTGTAAAACATATACGTTATTATAGCTCTTGTCTGTCGCGTGCTTTAAGAAGGTGTTCACTGCTTACGAATTGCATTAAGTTTTATCACACTCGCATATATTTAAAACTTTTTTTCTCCTTTTGATTATTTCTAACGTTTTGATTATTTTGATAGTAATATTGCTGATTGGCAAATCTAGAATCTAAAACGATATAATAAAGAAATAATTAATTTACTATTAGTACCTAGTTTTCACGTTCATCTCTAGATTGTGATCTAAACGCTTAATTAGTGTATGGGAAAGGGCTATACTTTTAAACATTAATGAAAGGTAAAAGAATCATAAATACAGAAACTGTATATATATATATATGGTTCCATGACAAATGATCTCAGGACAAATGATCTCAAGGACAAATGATCTCAAGGACAAAAGATACCAGGACAAAATATATCAGGACAAATGATATCATGGACAAATGATCTCAGACAAAATATCTCAGACAAAATATCTCACAGCAAAATGTTGATAGTATGTACAATGATTTTAGTTCATTTGAACTTTTTTTTAAATTGACTGTCAATATGGTTTTGTTTACTTTCTTTACGCATCATAATTGTGAATAAAATGAATTTGTTAAACTTAATAAACCATCAAAAGATTTATTTAACTTAATCTTTGTAATGGCCTTCGATTTGAAAAAAAAAATTAAAACAAACTTTCTCCTTTAGCCTGAAAGGTATGATAAATGATAATGTATTAAACAAAGTAACGGTAGCTATACAACAATAATGTTTAGAACATGCGAAATATCTTTCAAAAATGTTAATGGGTCTCTAGGTTCGTAACGTAAAATTATTGTTTTTATTGCATGATCAACACAAACATAACGTTTACGTTTCTTTGCTGACAGTACATCGTTATGATCACACCTCTCCAATACTATGTGATCATGTATTGTGTGAACTCTTGCTTGACATGTTCTAACTCCGCGATGATCGCTGTTTGTCTTAAATAAGCATTAGTCACCTGATCACTATTGTGTGACCGACGCATAACTATTGAATTTAGCTATTAGTTGTATTGTTCATGGAGGGCGGATGTCTTTCCCTTAAGGCATGTCTCTACCATCAAAGCGGGCTGCCACCTTGATACGAAGGTGTTTCTCTATTGTTATTTCATCCTCTTTGATCTAGTTTCGTCCACCTGACATGGTTGGGTTGTCTCATGTTTGGCAAGCCCGCCTACGCGGTCTATCGAACAATTTCTTTAATCTTCTATAGTAATAATCCTAATTTTAAAATGCAATATACAATTTTTAAAGTGCAATATGATAAATTTATACGGCCAACATTTCTTACACTTATTATATAGGCCTATAAACAATATTAAACATATTAAACAAAACCATACGACAGTTAATAAAAATTGTTCAGATCAACTAAAGTCACCCAATACACTATTAAAATTTAGGTGTGAGATATTTTGTCTGAGATATTTTGTCTGAGATCAATTGTCCGTGGTATCATTTGTCCTGATATATTTTGTCCTGGTATCTTTTGTCCGTGAGATCATTTGTCCTTGAGATCATTTGTCCTGAGATCATTTGTCCTGAGATCATTTGTCCGTGAGATATTTTGTCTGAGATATTTTGTCTGAGATCATTTGTCCTGAGATCATTTGTCCTGTCACCATATATATATATATATATATATATATATATATATATATATATATATATATATATATATATATATTTTTATATATGTAACTAGTGTAATTACAAAAACAACGTAATAGTGTCTGTCAATATGGACAAGGTCAAGGCTATTATTGAACTGAATTATTAAGTAGTTATTATGAAACTGTGGTGACGTAGTTAGTGTTACTAAAAATAGAATTTGACTTGTAAAGTTGAAGATAAATGGAAAAGCTGTTAATAGAAAAGATGCAATAGATGGTATCGAAATAGAATGGTTTGACATTGTCGACAACCCCGGATGTACAACTGTGTGTGTCTGGGGTATATAAAGGGCGATCCTTTTGGGTATGAGGGAGCAAGCAGAGTTTCTTCCAGGTATATCTTCTACTGCCCCCACCCCCCGAACGAAATGGAATTTATATAGAAAATATATACATTTAACAGTGTCCGCCCCCCCCCCCCCCCGAAGAGTCTACCGCCCCCCCCCCCCCACCCGAAAATTTCAAGTGCCCCCCAGGAGAAAAAAGTCTGGAAGAAACACTGGGAGCCAGACGAAAGATGTAGAACGAGACAGATGTATGCAGAAACGTAGAGATCAAAGATGTGAGCTGAGATACAGAAGATGGAACGATCGGGCGCTGGAATGAAGAGAGATATAGAATGGACTGAATGCAGAGACAAGTGTTAGTAGATTGAGTTACGGAGTGATACAGTGTGTGGACCTGTGACTTTGGAGGTCTGTTGAGTATCACCTAATTATCGGATCTGTTATTATTCATTAAAAAATAAAGTGTTGTAATATTGAACTTGCGGGCAGAGTGTGTTTCTCTATATGAGGTGGGAGAATCGGTGCCAAATGAGCTGTCAACTGTCTAGAGGTGGGAATTCCTAAGCCACGGGCGAATACCTACACACAGGAGGTTGAACACCAATCTAACAAAGAACGTCGAACATGCTGCTGCTGCAACTTGGTCACACACACATACATATATATATATATAAATATATATATATATATATATATATATATATATATATATATATATATATATATATATATATATATATATATATATATATATATATATATATACATACATATATATATATATATATATATATATATATATATATATATATATATATATATATATATATACATATATATATATATATATATATATATATATATATATATATAGTATTAACTGACCATCCCAGTTAGCCATGAGATCCAGTCATTCCCAAGCCAGAAATCTCCTGCCGTTGATCCAAACCCATGTTTGTAGTCGTCCCATCCTCTGATGAAGTTTACATCGCCCACAACACGGCGCTAAAAATAATTTTAAAAATCAAATTGAAATGATTTAAAAAATTTGTTTTAAAAAATTTCTGGAATTCGATTATTTGTTGATCATGTAGCTGCGACTAATGGTCAAATAGTGATGCTAGCAAATACTTTAACTTAGTTCTAGCTTCTAGTTATTTTTCCTCTATGTTTGTAGTTGGTAAAAGTGGGTAACATTTTATAATATTTTTCGAATTTTTGTTTTTTAAATTGCATTACAAACGTTTCAATAACACGTTTTCATGTAATAGTGTTCTAAAAAGTAAAAAAGAAACTATTTTCTTCAAATATATAATAATATACTACTATTTATGTTACTATAAAGAAAAGCGTGGGTTTTTAGTTTATCTAATGGATACAATTACAAATATTTAGAAAGAGACCAGCGGTTTTCTTTATAGTAATTTATATAGTCGTGTATTATTATATATTTAAAGAAAGTCATTTATTTTCTATTTATCAGTACATAAAATCTTGTTATTAAACATTGTTTATGATTTTTTACGTTTTCGTATACGAAGTGTAGAGGAAGTATTGTAATCATACAAAAAATCAAAATCGAGATTTACACGAATCTCGACTGTTTACAAGTCTCTGACATGGAAAAATATAGTTTTGCCTATTTGTTCGTATGTTTGTGGGTGTATGTGTGTGTGTGTGTGTCTGTCTGTCAACACAATTATTTGAATACCGTTAAAGCTAGATTGATAAAATTTAATATATAAGAATTATACAAAATTTGTAGTTCTGTATCAACTTTTCCGATGACCGAATGTGGAACGTATTTTACTTTTAGATTTTTCAAAAGCCTATAATTTTAGTACTGGCAAACTTTGAGTAATTTCTGTATAACGAAAGTAGTAATTTACGCTGTTTCGATTTCTCAAAAAAAAAACGCATATAAATTTACCAAGTACTAAGAATGTTTAGCTCTATTATACATATATTGTTTGCCGTTCAAGTTAATTAGGCATCCAATGAATTCATATTTAATGTCATATTGCATTGCTTTCAAGTCTTGACCCACTTGCCAACTCTAAAACGAATCTGTATGTTAGAAATCGTAAAGTTTCACTCGCCCATTTCGATCTATGACGACAAACTGACGACAGACGTACTGTCGATAGAGGAAGTAAAACAAAATTAAAGCTTGTAAAAATGTACCTATATGAATATTTGTGCATAATATAACCACCTTTATTTTTATAGTAATACCTGTATTAAAATCCAGCCGCCATCGTCCGTTTTCGTGTCACAGAATGTTAACTTTGATTGGTTTAGCTGAACAAGCTGTCTACTTGTTAACTTGAAGTTATGTGTTCTTTTACACTAAAATTTGAAAAATAGTGCATGTTATTTTACTAAACTATTAGAAACATATTGACAACTGTCCAATATTTCTTATTTCTGTAAGTAAGACAAAACCACACAGATATCTACTGCATTGTTTACTTTTGTAGACTTCGATTTGAATGGTTATTTACTAAAAGACTTGTCAAGTATAAAACAATCAAAAACCGTCAACGTTTGTGTAATAAAAAGAACACCGTAAAACAAAGACCAAAACAGAAGTATACCAATTATGCCATGTTTTTAGACGGGCTATTAGCTGCATAAAATTATATTCTACTTATTAGGAGCAAACGGTGTAATAACCATGTTGTGATTATATTTTCATTTTGAATTTTGTGTTCCTTAGCTCGTAAATAAAATCTAAATTAACTAGCAATTACAATAAGACTTTAACACGACATATTATGAAAGAAACTAAACTAGTAGTCTATTAATTAATTACAAAATGCTAATGTTGCTTTAAAAATGTCGGTAACATGTCAATATTATGCATTAATCAATCAACGTTTATAAACAAATAATACCATTTCTTTGGTCCAGATTAGCGAATTGGTGTTTTGTTCCTTTTCCGTATTTTGTTCAGTCATGTTTAAACGTTTATCTTTTAAATTATTGAACCTCTCATTTACAAACTGTAACTGTGCTGTCAGGTTGTTTAATCTTGTTTCAAAAATCTGTAGACTATTAGAAGATTCTATTTGTTTATGAGTGTCAGTAAAGTTTTTCCTTGGAAAACCGCTGTCATCTCTACTTAAATGTGACATCTGTAATGACATTGACATGTCAGCTCCCTTAAGTTTATCTGGATCTTCAAAGGCTTTCAGAAAAGCGGCCATAGTGTCCACAGTTTTAACATAGTTTACAGTTTTAGCTTTTAAACTCATCATCAAATCTGATTTCCGCATGTTCTCTTTTTGTAATGGTGCAGTCTCTTCTTCTGCGAACCCAATCTGTCCTTTCTTATACGTGAAGTATATTTCACATTTCAAAGTTTTATCATGGCAAGCGGAATCATTGGACAAAAACAACTGCAGCTCCCCGCCATGATGGGATATATTCCCGTCCACAAAAACCCCAGGCACTTTGTAATCTCGAGCCTTTGAATCTGATCCTGAAACAGACGCCAACATTAGCTTGTCCCCTGGTTCGTTGATCACATAGACTGACATGTTGACCAGAGCTGATATCTGAGTGTCTTCTCTTATGTTTTCTGTACACTGGAGTTGTGCACAAAACAGTTCCCTCCCCTGGTAAAATAATTCTCTCTTCATGTCTATTTTTATACCTACAAATTGTAAAAACACATAATATTAGCTGTTTCATTTTGCCATTGTTTTATGAGTTAACCTTTTCAAAACCTAATTTAAATTGTTGTGTTTCAGAACTTATTTTCGGAAAAAGTAAAATAAAGATTGATACTTAAAACAGAGTATCTTTAATTAAATATATTTTATAATACATATATTTAAATATAATGTGATATTTTATCGATTAATAATAATATGGATTTATGATGGAATTTAATGAACACTTGACAGTTATATTTAACAAACTTATGAAGTATTAATTAATAAGAATTCTTTACAAATGTGTAGAATTAATTTTCATACTGTTTACCTACCATAGCTCACAAAGAAATGTATGGTCAGCAGAGTGTAAAACACTGTTGAAGACATTTTCATGTAGACTTAGAAAATCTTCGGTATCCAACGTTGTCAACCGCTGTCTACTTTCTATATTATATACTAAATATCTAAAGTGGTCACGTGGCTAAAATATGACCTCCAGATTGGACAATTTTATGACAGATTAAATAGGATCTGAGTATTATACAACAATGTACTAAAAATAAACTCGTTGTTTTGCAACAGTGGTACGTGTAATGTTTCAGAAGAGCTTGTAAGTGTCAACTTGTCTTTACATTCCCCGACAAGTTGAGTAAGTGTTTGTACACTGATATTTTGTGTCACAGAGCTGTTCATACAAGAAGCTGACTGTTAAGTTTTTCAAGATGTAGCACACAATGGTCGAGTGGAAACATTTACAGTGAAAGGATGCAGCTTGCCACATCTGAAGTGACTTGACTGTAATAGTGCTTGCTTTGTACAGAGAATAGACTGGTACGCGAAAGGAGATGTTATATTTTTAAAAATCGTTTGATGTACTAATATTACAATGGCTCTTAACAATAAAATCGCTGCTATTTAAAGCACATATTTTTCTCACTTTAGACTACTCAAAATTAGTTTTTTGTGTTACTGTAACTACATTATTTTTCATCACCAAAACAGATCTAAAAAAGATACTTTATATTAGGTTTAGTTAAAACAAGTAACGAAGTAATATTTAAATCACTCTTTATTAAACAAATACCGATATCTGACCCGCTATTTTACATTCTAGTGTCTTCATAAATATAAATATGCAATTTTTATTCCTTTTTTAATTTTACATTTTTTCGATTTTAATATTATTAAGTAAATAATCAGTATACGTTTCTATATATAAGCCCACGTTTATTCGTTTACATTTAGAATATTATTTAAAAATATAAGTCAATCAAACCTACAATGTTTATTATTTAAACTAAATATGTGATAGTAATGTATCTATATGACGGGAAAAGTTACAATAAATTGTTAACACAAAGATCTAAAGCTGCCTAGATCCGATTTACAGTAATAAGATTTTATTAAATAAATGTATGTAGTCATGGATCAATAATTGCAGATAAGCACATTATCATTATACATTCCGTTAATTATACTTCTTTCTTTCTTCGTTCTTCATTGTAACGATGGAAAATATTTCCTCTAACACAAAATTTAAGTAATTGTCAATGAAAGTGTCAAATTGTTTTACAGTATATGGGTTGTTGTCTTGAATTCCAGCCAGTTTCTTTCTGGATTTGCTTCCATAGCCTTTGTCCAACGAAGAAAAAACTACAAGCCAGTTGTTTGATTTTGTACCTGTTCTCCGCTAGATGGGTTGCTGTCCTCAAGGATCGAGATCATCTTGCAGGGTGTGGAACTCAGGACATTTAGGTTGAGCAACAAAGAGATTTCCCGACCCGACCACGCCAACCTCCGTTAATGGTACTGCATTAAGGATGCGTGAAATGTATTATCTCAGCCATCGGATTAACATATTCCAATAATTACAATGTAATTTCTAGAATATAGTTTACATGTTTTCATTAATAGAATATTGATCTATAAACATATTTTTAAACTATAACTACAATTTTAAAAAAAATACATGATTACGACTTCAAGAGTAATACTGTTTATTTTTCTTTATGAGTTAAATAAAACACAAACACTGATAAATCATTTACTACAAAAGTATAACTTAATTAGAGGTGACTGGCTTTGCCAAAGATACCTAGGTTGTTTTTTTTTAAAAAGACGAATAAGCTTTGACATTATTAGGCGACGGAACGAAATAGGCGGTTTTAAAAACATCACTCTATTGACAAATTTATATTCGCTGGAAATTAACTTGTTAACACTGTTAGAAAACAATATAAATATTATAAATAAGAACATGAGAATAATAACAGTAATAATCGATTAGACAAAAATATCATTAATTAACCATTATTTACGTCATATTTAAACAACATCTAAGGTTATAATACATTTGTAATATTTTATAGAATCATTGACACAAAGACTTGTGTTCAACATTTAATAATTTATTTGAGTAATTTACAGCATTATAACACTGTTAGAAAACAACATCTATAGGGATCGAAAAAAAATATTTTTAAAATAATGAATAAGAACTTAAGACAACGTCTATAATTAAGCGGTTTCACAAAAATATCATTAATTAACCATTATTTACGTCATATAAAATCACCATCGAAAGTTATATTAAATTTTTATAATCTTGAGAATCATTGACACAAAAATATTGTTCTATAGGTTTTTGCAAATTTCGGACTCAATCTGACATAAATGATAAAATTAACTGAGGCGTTGAGTCCATAAATTAAATTTACAAAAGTTTCTACAATTCTTAGGGCATCATAAGTAAAGAGCCGACCATAGCCAGCTTCAAGGGTGAAGGCATATGCATTCGTTGGAATCAACACTAGACAAATTGCAGATAAACAAATTGTCAGTGATATTTTAGCTGTTCGAACCTCCTTAGTTCGCTTGGAGTGTGACTCAAATGTTGACATTCTCTTCACATTTTTGCTTGACGCTTTAAGTTTTATAACGATAGAAAACGTACATATCATTATTAGCGCTGTTGGAAACAAAATGACCAATATTCCGAGTCCAGTGTTGTATAATGTAAACAAGTCATAATTGTATCGTATAAATTCACCGTAGTCGAGAACCGGAAACGTACTATTGATTTTATCGTAGAATATCCAAATAACAATATAAAAAAATGCCCGAGGAATATAAAACAATGCTGAAATTATATAAAAACTAACCACAATACACTTGATTCTAAATGTTGTAAGTAGTTTAGATGCAGCGAAAGGAAACACCACAGCTATCATTCTCTCTACGGCAATGACTGTAGCCATCTGTACACTGGTGCATATGGCATACTGGTTCCATCCTAGAACATACGCGGTGAAATGCGAGAAGATGTAGTAAAACACGGCGTCGTCAATCAAGCGAGCCAAGCTCTCCAGTGGAAAATGTAGCTGTGTAAGGGAGAAGAACAGATCCGACACAGCCAAAGCGGTTAAAATAATAGTGGCTGTTTCCCTTAGTCCATTGTAAACAAGGATTAAAATAGTGAGGCTGTTCCCCACAATTCCAATGAAACATAAAGCTGGAAGAATGATGCCGCTGAATATAAGATTGATATAAAACAAGTCTGTTTTAGAAATATCAAACATTGCGTCTGCTACAATACTATTGTTTTTGTATTTCATCTCTTGTTTATCTCTTGCTATGTAAATTAGATTAACTATTCAAGTAATTAGACGTGAAAACAAAAACTAATACATCTTCGTGATTGTTACACAATGCCACAAGACAATTATTTTTAAAGAAAAAATTCCTCGATACTCGACAAACACACACTAAAGAATTTTACTATGAATAACATATCAAGCTAATGGAGCGCTCTTGTTACTATTGCTCTCATTTCTATTTTAAATTTAAGAGTTTATAATGAACCTATTCATGTTTACTGCTTGTAACTTGTCTGAATATATTACCTAAAGAGCGTAACGTTAAAAGATGTATTATATTCCAAATAAGTCTTCGGTTTAGAAAATTAAAAAGGATGCAAACATCGATCCCGTAAACAGGGTTATCAGCTTCTTGTCTACTAATTTATAAAACCTAGATATAATTAGATAGCTGTAACTGATTGTGTATAATGGTTGCAAACGTAAAATTAAAAGGTTTGTAGCATAAAAATTATGTTTTTTAGTTGTGTAACAACGTCTCTTTTTATTTAACATAAATAATTGTTTGTTTGTAATCTATTTTGTAGGGCTGCTATATTGACTATGCAAAATTAGTCTTCTATCTTCGTCGGTTTTAATAATTTTATGTTATTATATGCATTATCATATATTTATATGACGTCGAACAAAGTAGATGTGATTATAAACTCAAAAAACAAATGTGTAAAATTTACATTGTCAATAAAATTATCCTAAAATATATATTACTATTACACAATACTGTTATGATGTTTTTTTTAAAATATAGAGCAATATACTGATGAGTAATTTTCTTAATTGATGTGCTACAGTCACTCTCGATGTGCTTTTGAGTGGGACGGCGAAGAATTGAAATATCTCGCGCGGTTCATTTTGCGGAAATGTGTACTATACTAAATGTTACGGCTGGTATAATATATGTGTATATGTATATATATATATATATATATATATATATATATATATATATATATATATATATAATATATAACTCAATGATTTTTTTATAAAACACAGTATAATAAATAACTGTTCATGTTTTGTCAAAAAAGTCACTTTTCAAAATGAATTCAGATAAAAAAGAGAAGCTGGTTCTTTGAGTTTTTGAACACAGATATTTTGTGTCACAGATCTGTTCATACAAGAAGCTGACCCATAAAACTCTGAGCGCATCTTTATCGTTGTCTGTTGTGGAGAACTTCATACTATTGTGGGGACTTAGTTGGTCTTTAGTGTTATCATAAAGGTTTTACATTTTTTGTGACGTTTTGCTTACCAAGCGCTCTTTAGATGATTTTTATAAACACAAGGCAGATTTTCTTTTAAATGTATCGTCATTTTCCATATTTTGCGGAGCTGTTAGACTGGCAATCGGAGTTTTAGTATTATATGTACACATGACTTTATTTGCACGATTAGATAATACTATTGTTGTTTGGGTTATTTTTCGTTGGTAATCAAGTTGACTCAATAAATTTTGTACTGTCTGTAAATTGTAAAAATGTAGATTTATATTTGTGTTGCTAAACATTTTACATTAACTGTAGATATTTTTAATGAGTTGAGCTATTTCCACCTGTGTTTATTTTAACTTTCTATCTGACGTACTCAAATTTAAAAAAAAAGTATTAATAGATATGTTTGTTATAAGCAAATAACTATTACCTTTCATTTGATTTTCGTCAAATAAAGTACATTTTTCAGTGAAATTAACAATTTACCTTATATATACTTTTTTCAAATTAAATCACACGCCACAAAAATACCAAACACATAAGCTTCTCAATGTATTTTTAATACTTTATTTATAATAAAAGGTTTACATAAATAAGAAAAATATATATATCATTTTAAAGAAACTAAGAATTATTAAATGTAGCCTATAGATCAATAGTTTTAAATAATAAAGTAAAAATGTGATAAAATGTCAAGAAAGCATACTTCGCATGCTTTTTAACGTTTTTTGTGTGGCTAAACTTCAATCAACCGTTATACTTATACACGTAAAATAAACAATCAATAGTTTAAATGTTGAATTATCTACATGCAAAGTGAATAAAATGTCACTTATTAATTTTTTACAGACAAATCACGTTAATCCTTTTGTACTTTAACAAAATCCCACGAGTCATACCTATTTCGAATGCTGTTATATAGCAAGAATTTTAGAAGCTATTGTGGAGAATGTATTTATTTTTCTCTGAATAACTCTTGATATTATAATGTGCGTAGTTTCATTTCAACTGATTTGACATAGCCGCCCCAAAAAAATCCCTGTATTGTCGTTTACATTCCAAACTCCGTTAAGATTTGTTTGATAACAATTGGTATACCACCATCCACCCATAAAAATCTGAGCGCAGTTACGACCGTCGGCATCGTTATCGTTGTCTATTGTGGAGAACTTCATACTGTTGTGGGGACTTAGTTGATCTTTTGTGTTACCTTGATATTTGGAAAACGTCATAAAATACTTTGAGGATTCGTCGTCAACTTTGAAATTGTTGTACACTGCATAATAATTTTTACTTTCTATAGTCAGATCAATTCTTAATTCAGTGTAACCCTGAAACATATGTATGGAAATTGTAGTTATATGTCAGTTTGTTTTAAATGTATAACTATGTTTAGTTGTTTGGACCCGATGCAAAATGTCATGTATATCTGTACTTAAAACTAATTTATATTATTCTATTTCTCACCATCATACTCTACGTACTATAAAACAATTATACACAATGTATAACAGGTGTTAAGTGCACTAAAATAATTTAAAGTATACATAACTCATATCAATAATATATACTAGTGAAAAAAAAATTCATCACTTAAATTATCTTTTCAAAACAAATTTGCGAACAACGTTAGATTTACTATTATTTCTAAACATAATTCTTTGTTTGTTTCTCATTTTTAGCGCATTTGTAATTTTAATAATAGATATTTGTATTATTATATGCTAGTGTGCATTGGTCATAATCACGACCTGACAATCTTTAAAATTCCGAAATTTTAAAGCTACTGTCAACTTTATAAAAACCAAAGGAAAAAGACAGATGAAACTCTATACTCTTGAGACACACTGATATAAAATAAATATTACTAGATTAAAAATATAATATTGCGTTGTCATTGAAAATAAATTGATTTAGAAAGATAAACAAAACAAAACCAACACAGCCTTACACCGACTTAGTAAAAATCCGGTGTGTGTGTGTGATGTAAATAAAAAGCTTGTAAAATTACAAACTATATTACTTTAACAATTTTACTAGTATTAACGTAAAGGGAATTAACTCACCACATGTGTAAGCCAGGAAATCCAGTCATTTCCAAGCCAAAAATCTCCTGCCGTTGATCCAAACCCATGTTTGTAGTCGTCCCATCCTCTGGTGAAGTTTACATCGCCCATAACACGACGCTTAAAATAATTTAAAACAAAATGTTTTTAATAACAAATGTTTACAAAAAATAAATAAAACAAAGTGATTTCCTCTAAACATTTTCAAATATTTTTCTATGACACTACGCGGGATAGTCACTCGGGATATAGAGAATAGTTTTAATCCATTATTATTATTAACTTAACCTTTTTGAAATAGAATAGAATCTCATAGAAAAAAAGAATTGCGCACCAAGTGAACGCAAAACAATCTGTTCATAATAGTGCGGAATATTATTAGTACTTTATAAATTCATATGCGTTTTTTGAGAAATCGGAAATGGCGTAAATTACTACTTCCGGTTAATAGGTAATTACTCAAAATTTGTCAGAAGGCAGAGAATTAGATATTATACTTACATGTGAAATTTCAGTTATCTATCTGAAAAAAGTACTCAAATTATAGGTTTAAAAAAAAATTGAAAGTAGAAAAGTTTTACTTCCGTTTATCGGAAATCGTTGAAAAGTTATACAGATCTACAAATTTGATCCAATACTTATATATGAAATTTCATCAACCTAGCTTTAACGGTACTAAAGTTATCGTGTTTACAGATACACACACACAAAACACACACATACATACTCACAAACACAGACATACAGAAAAGATTGCAACAATATGTTTTCCGACTCAGGGAGGTGTAAAACGTCGAGATTTGCAAAAATCAAGATTTTTTTTGCACGATTACAATACTTTCTCTATACTTTGTGTACGAGAAAGTAAAAATGGAATTCGATTATTCGTAATACATGTCGCAAAATGGTCAAGTAGTGATTCTTGTGAATACTTTAACTGCATTTTAGCTTCGTGTTATTTCACCTTTACGCCTGTAAATAATCTTTTTATTTGGTAAAAGTGGATGACATATTATTCGTTTCTAAAAAAAAAAAAATATTATGATAATTTTTTTTTGCATTATGTTAAATATCTACATTTTCAAAGTAATACCTGTATTAAAATCCAGGCGCCGCCGTCCGTTTTCGTGTCACATAATGTTAACTTTGATTGGTTGAGCTGAACAAGCTGTCTACTTGTTAAGTTGAAGTTATGTGTTCTTTTACACTACAATTAGAGGAATAGTACAGGTTATTTTACTAAAGTATAATAAACATATCTACAACAGTGCACTATTCTTTCATTTTTATATGTAAGACAAAACCGCCCAGACAACGATTACAGTTTGTAGACTTCAATTTGAATGGCTGGATACTTAGGCACTAAGAAAACGTGTCAAGTATAAAACAGTAATTGGCCGTCATATTAGTGTAATGGAAAAAAGACTGCAATCAAAAACATTAAACAGATGTATATAAATTATGCTATGTAATTATTCTACTATTGTATTCTAATTATCTAGAATAATATGGAGTGTAATATTCATTCAATAATTCATACACATAATATATGTTAACTAGCAATCGAGAGAAAACTTTAAATTGACATAATAAAAACGAAAACACTTACACAGAAGTAGTCTATTATATTGTTTTAAATTTTAAAACAACTATATATTTTATATTCGACATTAATCAATCAAAGCTTATGAACAAATAATACCATTTTCTTTGTCCAGATTAGCGAATTGGTGTTTTGTTCCTTTTCCGTATTTTCTTCATTCATGTTTAAACGTTTATCTTTTAAATGATTAAACCTCTCATTTACAAACTGTAACTGTGCTGTCAGGTTGTTTAATCTTGTTTCAAAAATATGTAGACTATTAGAAGATTCTATTGGTTTATGAGTGTCAGTAAAGTTTTTCCTTGGAAAACCGTTGTCATCGCTACTTGAATGTGACATCTGTAATGACATTGACATGTCAGCTCCCTTAAGTTTACTTGGATCTTCAAACGTTTTTAGGAAATCGGCCATAGTGTCCACAGTTTTAACATAGTTTACGGTTTTAGCCTTTAAACTCATCATTAAATCTGATTTCCGCGTGTTTTCTTTTCGGTATGGTGCAGTCTCTTCTTCTGCAAACCCAATCTCTCCTGTCTTATACGTGAAATATATTTCACATTTAAATGTCTTATCGTAGCAAGCGGAATCATTGGACAAAAACAACTGCAGTTTCCCAGCCATGGTGGGATATATTCCCGTCCACAAAAACCCCAGGCACTTTATAATCTCGAGCCTTTGAATCTGATCCTGAAACAGACGCCAACATTAGCTTGTCCCCTGGTTCGTTGATCACATAGACTGACATGTTGACCAGAGCTGATATCTGAGTGTTTTCTCTTATGTTTTCTGTACACTGGAGTTGTGCACAAAACAAATCCCTCCCCTGGTAAAATAATTCTCTCTTCATGTCTATTTTCATACCTACAAATTATAAAAAACACAAAACATTAACTGTTTCATTTTGCAATGGTTTCATAAGTTAACTTTTTCAAAACCTAATTCAAATTTTTGTGATGCAGAACTTATATTCGGAAAAAAGTAAAATAAAGAGTGATACTTAAAAAATAGTATCTTTAATTAAATATATTTCGTAATACATATATTTAAACAGAATATGATGTTTTATCGATTAATAAAAATATGGATGTAGGATGGAATTTAATGAACACTTGACAGTTATATTTAACAAATTTATGAAATATTAATTAATAAGAATTCTTGAAAAATGTGTAAAATTGATTTTCGAATAATAGACCTACCATAGCTCACAAAGAAATGTATGGTCAGCAGAGTGTACAACACTGTTGAAGACATTTTCATGTAGACTTAGAAAATCTTCTGTGCCCAACGTTGACAATCGCTGTCTACTTTCTATATTATATACTAAATATCTAAAGTGGTCACGTGGTTAAAATGTGACCTCCAGATTGGACAATTTTAAGTCAGATTAAATAGGATATGAGTATTATACAACAATGTACTAAAAATAAACTCGTTGTTTTGCAACAGTGGTACGTGTAATGTTTCAGAAGAGCTTGTAAGTGTCAACTTGTCTTTACATTCCCCGACAAGTAGAGTAAGTGTTTGTACACTGATATTTTGTGTCACAGAGCTGTTCATACAAGAAGCTGACTGTTAAGTTTTTCAAGATGTAGCACACAATTGTCGAGTGGAAACATTTACTGTGATAAGTGCAGCTGGCGACATCTGAAGTGACTTAATTGTGTAAGTAGCTTTGATTTTTATAAAGAACAGAATGGTACGCTAAGCGAGATGTTATTTTTTTTACTTGTGATGCACTCATGAGAACCCCTGATAATAATAAAGTTACAGTTATTTAATTCAAAGATTATCTTTCTCACTTTAAGCTGCTTAAATTATTTTCATGAGTTACTGAATTCCCTCCCCCCTTCACAAAAAAAACATAGAGTTAACAGATGTTTTCAGAGTCATTTTTAATAAGACAAGTAATGAAATAATCTTTAAATCTCCCTTCAAAACAATAATACCGGTAACTGCTCGGCTGTTTTATTGTCTTAGTGGCTTCACAAAGTTGAATATTCAATTTTTATTACTGTTTATTTTAAAAATTATCCTATTATTCACGTCGTTCAGGGCGGGGGGGAGGAGGGATGGTGAGGATAATCGTCATTCACGAGCTACTTATAGTGTTTTAAAGCAAAATATTTTCAGTTGCAGCATTGTTAGTGCTGAGATCACAAATTATGAATTACTGAAAATAGCGGCGTAAGCTTACGGCGAGAGTCAGCTCGTTAATTGTAAAGAGATTGTCCCAACTAAAAAAGTATTACATGAAAATATATTTTGCCGTTTATAAGCCTTTGACTCCAATTACATCCTGATTTTCATTCTTTACTTTCTCTCTTAGGTGTAGTGGCTCTCCCCAGTTATCGAGCCTCTTAAGCCTGAGGGTCGAACACGGGACTTTTCGGTTCAGCAACATAGATCTTTACTTACCCGACCACGCCAACCCCCGTAATAAACAATTCTACTGCTGCCATTGGATTAAAGTCTTCCAATAATTACAATATACTTTTCAGAATATAGTTTACATTTTTACACGATTTTATTTAGTTTGATTGTTGGGATTGGATTCTATAATGAATGTTACGTCTATTTGTGGGTTTGTTGCAAAACTTGCAACTCAATTTGGAGTTCATCCATATAAGAGATCATGTTTTTTACCTCCCCCACCCTCTCTTACGTCTCACATCTTCACAAAAAGCCAGACCCGACCCCCTTTAAATGACGTCACATGTCAGCCTACAACCCCCTCCTCAAAAACTGCGATTGATCTTCTCTTAAAACTTCGATATTTTTCCCAAACTTCGTCTTAGCTCTCTCAACAGAGTTTTTTAATCTAAACCCATTACAATTGATTAAGTTTTCTAAAACGCGAAATAACATCTAAAATTCGTTTTCCAACATTGATTTTTCATAAATCAAGAGTGCGACATCACACCATCTGAACACCCCCCCCCCCCCCTCATTAAACACCGTTACAAAAATACGGACCCCTCAGTCCCCTACGAGGGTGACGTCATTTATCGACGACCGCTTTGACCCACTTCTAATGCAGCGATTCCTTTCAATCTGCTCCGATACGTTCCACTTCGATGACAATACAAGTCTTTTTATTTTTTTAATTTTATTAGATATTTAATTATTATTATTATTGGCTAATAATTTAGGAACACTCGAAATAATAAGATTGCTAGAATTGGTGTAATTGTTACAAAAAATATCTGAAAGGATGCTTGCACCATAATTGTTTTTGTTAGTTATGTTATCACATCTTTGCTTTTTAACATCAATAATTAATGACTTGACTTATTCCTTTGTTGCACCAGGGGAGCTAAGGGTTATGGATATTAGGGCTATGTCTTTTTTTATAGAGCCACTTGTTTTTCTTAATCAAGGTTTTACAGCCAGCTACTCTACATGCGACACTAACTGAAACGGGGAAGGACTCGGACAATTCTGAGAAGTTCTTTTGTACAATTTCTATCTCTCCGCCGGTATAAAAGTATATATATATATATATATATATATATATATATATATATATATATATATATATATATATATATATATATATATATATATATATATATATATAATTAGACCGTCCCTGAGTCCATCCAACTCTGATAGGTACCTAACTCTCATTAGGGAAAGTAAAGGCAGCTGGGTATAGTGCTGACCACACTATCTCTTCATATGCCGAGGTCACAGAAACAAGTGAACTCTACTTCACTTGGCCATCGACCGTAAGGTTTGAAAATGGAACTACTCTCTCTCTCTCTCTATATATATATATATATATATATATATATATATATATATATCAGTAGCGTATGCAGGGGGGAGCAGGGGGAGCGGCCGCCCCCCTCTGGCCATTTTTAGCAAAGTGGCGTCTTTTTGGAAACTTTTTAAACTCAAAGTCTTAAACATTGATATTTGTTAAAAAATTATCTTTGGTCGGCACATCTATGCAAATCACAAGATTTATTTCATGCAGCAATTAATTATAACAGTAATAGACTAGTAGAGTCAACGTTTACAACACGTATTAGCAGCTGTATCAGTTTGTCATTCTAAAAATTATCATTACGATGCATTTCAATGTTTAAAAAAACTCTACGGGTAGTACC
Organism: Physella acuta; assembly: GCF_028476545.2. Taxonomy (NCBI): domain Eukaryota; kingdom Metazoa; phylum Mollusca; class Gastropoda; family Physidae; genus Physella; species Physella acuta. The sequence goes on from NW_026731643.1 coordinate 484,469, forward strand.
ACTTGGCAAGAGGGTGTTAAGTTTAAGGCAACTGTATTATGTATTTGCTTACGAATAATTGAATTAGAAAATGTTACTTATAAAACTTTAAAATTAAGTACTTTATATATACAGTTTAAATCGCGTAATTTATTTTTAAAAATTACAATACAGACACAAATACAACTAATATGGCACATCTAATTAAATTTACTTATGGGCGAACTGCGTAGCGGTGGGGAAATTTTGACAAGGTGAACAACGTTATCACAATGAAGTAGTAGTTTTATGACAGTTTGATTACAATTACAAATTATATCAAACAGTATCAACTTTCTATTAATTATTATTTTAGTTTACTAGATCTAGATCTATATTATATTTGAATAATGCTATATCTTGTATTAAAAAAACGGACCTTTGACCACAGGTGCTTTGACCATAGGGGGTTTGACCAAAAGGGGTTTTGACCACAGCGGGGCTTTGACAATAGCGGTGCTTTGACAATAGGGGATTTTACCACAGGTGTTTTCTCAGCAGAGGGTCTTTGATCACAGGCGGTTTGATCACAAGCGCTGTGTCCCGCTTTATTCACAGGTGTTTTGTCCATATAGGGTCTATGATCACAGGTGGTTTGTCCAATGCTGTTCACATATGGTAAGGATTTATATTAAAAGTTGCTAAATTATATTTTAAATTGCGACATGCTGTAAATAATATGTTAAATCATCATGTATAAATTCGTACACCGTCAAACGCGTGATCCATCCTGGCGTTCTCTGTGAAACCAAAATTCATGACCACGAGACAACAAAGTTCTTTTACCTTTTTTTGACGTGCTATACTCTCCAAGATTCTCCATGGTTTTGACATAGCTTGGTTTAGAAGACAAGGTGTCGCGGTAGCAAGCTAACCAGCTGAGAAGCGATACAAGATGCTGGTGCTGTAATTAGGCTGAGCAACCGTATAAATGAACGCGAAAATTTTGTTCTAAACCAATTCGACTTAGGACTTCAAACCAAGCATCTCCGCGACTTATCCTGCCTGAGACCTCCGTTGACTCCTGAGACTAACCCACCCCAGCTTTACCAACCATCACACCTACCTAACCCTCCACGGACCACATCTTTTGTGCGTGTTTATTCTATTAAAGGTAAGGTTAATATTACTTTTTGTTTTATGGGAGCTAACCCCATTAAAATACCCTTTAAGCAAATCTTATTAAAATAAGTAGTCACATGTATTTACTTTACTTTTGTATCGTACACCTACGTAAGGTTAATAGTACGTATTGTTTTAAGGGAGCTAACCTCATTAAAATATCCTTTAAATAAATATGTATCTAAATAAGTCGTCAACTGTATTCCTTTTTAGTGTACAACCGACCCTACGAGACAGACTAGCCATCCATTGACCCTATTGAGCTACCTACCCATCCCCCGAGGCATCCACTGAACCAAACGTTCCATCCACATCCAACTACACCACTTCGGATCCGGCTTAGACGTTCAAACACTGAGGTACGTTTCATTTTCAATCTAGTTTTAAGTATGTTATTTTATTTTATGTATTTTATTTTATGTAATTATTTTTATTCTACAGCCAACGACCTACCCAAGCATCCATCTGATTAAACCAATAGACACTTCGTCAATAATGCAATCATCCCAAACAACCAGCCACCCAGCCAAGACCCGCTTCACATGCGAGATCTGCGACCGAGTATTCACCCGTAATCAACTTTTCACACGCCATCAAGAGACAGGACACGGACGACAAAGACATCCCTGTACAACTTGCGGGAAAGTATTTACACGACTTGACAATTTGACAAGACACTTTACGAAAGCACACAGCAACCAAACCTTACCGACCGACACTCCATAAGCAACCGACAAACTCCACAACCACTATACGTGACCGATAGACAAACACACCAACCCACATCAGCAACCAACAGACAAACCGGTCAACCCCCATCAGCGAGCCAAACAGCTCGTACCGCTAACAACACTATCCCCTTAAAACGACAAAGGACGTATGACGACATAGCAAACAACAAACGCGTAAAGACTAACAACGACAGTAACCTTAATTCACACACCACTATTTTTCCTGTAGACAACCTTAGGGGAGATGCGGTAGACTTTCACACGACCACCGACAAACCTTCACCGACATGCCTTCTCACAGACATTCCTGACTTTATTAAACATAATCACGCCATTAACATGTTACAACAGGATTCCCATTCCAAACCCTACACAGACAACTTCTCCTTTTTTAGATGTTTAGCCAGACATTTAAGAGCACCCGTAAAAGGTCTTAGAATTCCAACATTAAATCTCGCGAAACAGTGGCAAGCGCACCAAGATCTCGGGACCTTGGATAATTTTAGTGGGGTTAGTTTGGTCGAAATTCCCCTCTTAGAGTCCTGTTTTAGTGTAAATATTGAGATTTTTGAATTTTACGAAAACCAGATCCTTTCCCCGAAACTTAGAAGTAGTGATAGGTTTAGGGAGACTGTGTATCTTTTATTTTTCCAAAATCAGTTTATGTACATTAATAATATAGGTGGGGCGGGTCACTCTTTCGCGTGTTCTGTGTGTAACAAATTATGGCCTACCGTTCAACAATTGAACAGACACGTGAAAGGGTGTAATGGGGGCAAACCCGTAGATAGGTATAAGGGAGGGCTTTATCAGACACAGCAAACAATCTGGGAGTTTTTAGCGTCCTATGGGGTAGATGTAAATAGTAACTTTGTTTATCCCTTCCGAGCAACTTACGATTTCGAATGCTATTTTGACCATACCGAGTTACCCACGTTAGGTAGAGTTACAAAAAGCGTAGCCAAACACGTGCCTTTGTCTTGCTCTGTCGCCTCAAACGTAGATGGGTTTTATTTCGACTGGTGACCCTCAAGAATTGGTGACTAGAGTTATTGACAGACTCCACATAATCGCTGAGGCAGCTTATGGACTTTTGAGAAAACAGTTCGATCCTATTTTTAAGCAAATCAGGAAGCTATTTCCACCTAAATCTAGGGGTAGTGATAATAAGTCGAACGACAAAGGGTTTGATAGGTTTCTTAGCGGTAGATTAGATGAGTATTTGCGACAAATGCCGGTTATAGGGTTTAATTCAGGAAAATATGATATAAATCTCGTTAAACCGTATTTTATTCAGTACTTTTTAGCTTATTCAAACACAGAAGAAGGGTTAGAAGAGGGACCTAGTTGTAACGATGATGAAGACGACGTAGAAGATAAACAAACACCGTTTAAATATGTAGTTAAAAGAAATAATAATTTTATGTGTATATCAACAAATAAATTAAAGTTCTTAGATATAGTAAATTATCTAGCACCTGGGTTTAGCTATAGTAAATACCTCGCCGCGTATAATGTTAAAGAGACCAAGGGATTTTTTCCGTACGAATATGTCAAAAATTTAGCCGTCTTAGATGAAACGTCTTTACCTCCGCATTCGGCCTTTTTTTCATCATTAAAAAATTCTAACATTTCAGACGAGGAGTACGCGATGTGTAGGCAAATTTGGGTAGAGAAGGGGATGCAAACTTTTAAAGATTATCTTATTTGGTATAACAATATTGATGTACAACCGTTTATCGTTTACAAAAATTTAGGGGTTGATATTTTCAAAGACGCGATTTCTGTCCCTGGGGGTAACGTTAAAATACTTATTCAAAACACTTCCCAAAGACGTTTCTTTTTCTTTGTGTTCCGAGCGCGAATCAGAGTTAAATAAAACAATCCGAAATAATATCGTAGGGGGCCCCTCCATTATTTTTCATAGACATCACGAAAAGGGTGAAACGTTCATTAGGGGGAATAGTAAAAAGGTGGTACAGGCAATTAAGGGGTACAACGCGAATGGTCTTTAATGCAAAAAATGCCGACGGGATTTCCGATTATTAGAAATAGTGAGGATGGGTTTAGACCGCGTAAAGCGAATCATTATGGGGCACAGGCCTTTCAGTGGTTATCGTGGGTTTCAAAAACAAAGGGGGTAACTTTAAAAACCGCGTTTAACGGGGGCAAAGTTAGCTTAGGATCCCGCCATATAAGAGTAGACGGGTGGGACGCGAACAGTCGAACAGTTTATCAGTTCCATGGCTGCATCTTTCATGGACACCCTGACTGCCCCTTAACCAAAGACCGAACAGTAAATCCTATTAGTAACAGACCCTTTACTGACTTATTTAAAAAGACAACCGAAATTACGAAAAACCTTACAGATACTGTTGACGTTAAAGTCGCAGAAATGTGGGAATGTGAGTGGGGGAACCAGAAAAAGACGAACCCAACTATTATAGAGTATTTAAAATCTATTGACAAATCACAAAAGACACCGACACCGACCTATGGTAAAAAATGGCCCCTGACTGAAAAACAGATCATCGATTCTGTTTTAGACGACTCGTGTTTTGGTCTGATAGAATGCGACATTAAAGTGCCGGATAGTTTAAGAGAACATTTTAGTGAGATGACACCGATTTTTAAAAATACTGACGTTGCGCGGGACGACATCGGACCGTTTATGAGACAATACGCGATCGACAACAACTTATTAACTAGCGGTAGACGGACTTTAATCGGTAGCTTTACAGGGGAGAAAATTTTATTAGCGACCCCCCTTTTAAAGTGGTATTTAAATCATGGGTTGGTAGTAGCTAAAATTTATCAAGTAGTTGAATATAATCCTATTTCGTGTTTTAAGACATTTGGGGATACAGTTTCAGACGCGCGAAGAAAGGGGGACATAGGGATATAGGGGATTGTATTAATAATCCGCGATTTAAAAAAATGACAAAACTTACCGACGATGTTTACGAAGTAGAAACGTTAAAAAAGAAGATAGTTTGGGATCTCCCTCTTCAGATAGGCCTTTTCGTTTATCAGTACGCGAAACTTAGGATGTTAGAATTTTATAATGATTTTGTAGACAGGTATATAGATAGAACCGACTTTCAGCTCTGCGAGATGGACACTGACAGTTTATACTTAGCCTTAAGTACCGATGACTTGTTAAAAGCCGCTAGACCGGGACTAGAACACGAGTTTTTTTTACATTTACGATAAATGGTTCCCCTCAGAAGTATGCGACTCACATAGACCCCAATTTATAAGCGGCAAAGGTACGGTAGATAGTCATTGTCTGGAGTGTAGGGCTAGGAAAATTTATGAAAAGAGAACACCGGGGTTGTTTAAGTTAGAATATGAAGGGGATGGGATGGTATCTTTATGTAGTAAGACGTACCACTGTTTCGGCGACTATAATAAAACATCAACCAAGGGATTATCTAAAAATCACAACACACTAGGCAAAGAATCTTTCATGCAGGTCCTCACAACAAAGGAACCAAGTGGTGGGACAAACACAGGGTTCAGAGCATACAACACGGGGATATATACTTACACCCAACACAGAAACTCACTTTCTTACTTTTACATTAAAAGACAAGTAGACGCAGACAATGTCACAACATCTCCCCTAGACATATAAGACCTTTTAGTTTAGCAACCGTGACTTTAACGAGACTTTAATGTAAATATGTAAATAAGACAGAACCATGACTGTATGCTTATGGGGTTGCTTTATTCATTAAAAACGTATTATATGAACGGTCTTTTTTGATTTTTTGGTGTGTGTTATTGTTTTGTTACTTGTCCTTGAAAGTTATGTAACTCGGTATCCTGTATAAGATGTATGACTGGAATCAAAATCAACCATTTAAAATACTGGATCCGAGTTGGAAACATCCCTTTACAGTTCTGATCGGTAGCCCAACCAGGCGTGGTTAAACAGGATTCAGGGAATACTATAAACACCGCAGTATAAGAACCCTATACCATGTCCGGTGAATGTTTTTGTCTTCAGTGCTGTGGTTGGGATTCCACTGAGAGCACGGGAATGATGGACCAAATGGAAACTGGTCTTGATATTTGACCAGATGAAGTGAGATTGTATCCTGTACAGATGATCAGTAGGTTTCATGAGACTAATCAAGGGGAGATGAATCTAGGTTATGAGGGAGTGTTTGTACAGCGACCGATAGGTGGAACCTTTATTGAACCCATTGATGAGACGCCACCACCACCCAACCCAGCTTCCGTGAGGGACAATGACTTCAGGTTCCATGATGAGGAGGAAAGTTTGCAAACATTTTCGGGGTGTTGGTCCGACGTCTACCCTGTGGACCCTATCAGTTTGGCTAAAAATGGTTTTATTTTCATTGGACCTGGCGACTTTGTCAAGTGTGTTTTCTGTTTGAATACATTTAGGGGCTGGGAAACGGGTGATGTGGTAGAAGAGGAACATCGACTCCATTATCCAGACTGTCGTTTTGTACGGGGTGCACATTCACACACACACACACAGACAAACACACAACACACTAACAGGAGTTGTTTTAAGTAAATATAATTTTTATATACATTTAAATGATCTTTTGTGATTTATTGTGATAGCTGATTAAAAGGTGTGACAACTTTCCCATCCAAATTTTGAAGTCCTACGCGGTCCAAACATCGGTGTCTGTTACACACCGCAAACCAAACTTTTTTCAGTCAAACCAAAAAGCTCACACACACACACACACACACACACACACACACACACACACACTCAAACACACACACACACACACACACACACTCAAACACACACACACACACACACACACACACACACACACACACACACACACACTCCATCACAAAGCGAACTGGTAAAGACAAAAAATAATATTGCATCGTTGAAAACTTCACCGACCCTAGTATAAATTCTACCCGCAACAATTCTAAGAACATGCATGGACAGAGTTTGAAACACGCCTCGGAGAAAACGTCACCGACCCTAGTATAAACGTTACCCCAACCAATTCCGAAACATGGATATACCAACTACATACAACACACGGGTTCGACGCGGGTCGATCCACATTATTTCTTTACTCGATCAAAAACCTATGACACTGTATGTATAACTGTTAGTGGAAAGTGTAGCACCAGCTGTCGCCACACTTAACGGTGGCTTCACGGATAACCACTTAGCGCATTCGATTAATTACCATAACCCCTGCGGTGTTCGCTTCAGCGAACTCGACATAAATCGATGATGCGTGACCAAATTTAATTAGGCGGGCTATCATTTGATGGCCCCGTGGCTGCGATCAATATTAACTCGGACCGTGTAGGGCCCTTATCAAAAGCAATGCTTCAAGGGGGATCGATAAGTAACAGCTGTTGATAACGAGTAACAGGTGTCGCTAATGGAAGTCAGGACACAAAGAACTTTCTAATTTTGTCGGCGTTAGCGCAACCCTCTCCTCCACCGCCGCCATTACTCCCCCTCTCATTCACCACCACCACCACCCCTCTCAACCACCACCACCCCTCTCAACCACCACCACCCCTCTCAACCACGTGGTTTATTATTTAACATACATACAATCAAATAAACAAACCAACAAATTAAACAAACAAATTAAAATCAAACTAATTAAAATCAAACAAATAATCAAATTAATTTAAAATCAAACTAATAATAAATTAAAATTACAAAATTAAAATTTGAAAAATTAAACTAATTAAAAAAATAAACAAACAACAAGTAAACAACAATTAAAAAATAAAATTTAAAAATAAAAAATTATAATTTTAAAAATTTAAAAATTTAAAAAATTTAAAAATTTAAAAAATTAAAAAAATTAAAAAATTTAAAAAGTTAAAATCCAATTACGTAACTAGTTAATATTAATTAAACTAATTAAAAATTAAAATTTAAAATTAAAAAATTAAAAATAATTAAAAATCAAACAAATATTCAAATTACGTAACTCGTTAATAAAATTTAATTAAAATTAAAAAATTAAAATCAAACTAATTAAAAAACTCATTAAAATTACGTAACTAGGTCACTGATTACGTCACAAGGTTACCGAAGGTGATTACGTCACAAGGTCACCGGTGGTGACCCACCCTCACCCTCCGCCAACGCCAGTTGGGGGAGTATTTTACTATATTTCATTGTACCTCCGCACCCTTCACCCTCACCCTTCATCCTTCACCCCTGCGCCAGTTGGCGTAGTATTTTACTATATAACATGTCTAACCCTCACCCACCTGCTCCGCCAGTTGGCGTAGTATTTTACTATATGTCGATGTACCTCACCCTCCGCCAGGGAGTTTTTTACTATATCTCGTTGTACCTCCGGCTCCTTCACCCTCACCCTGGTGGGTGAGTATTTTGCTATATGTCATTGTACCTGCGGGTGCGCCAGGCGGGGAGTATTTTCCTATATAGCCTTTGCTCACCCTCACCCTGCGCCTGCGCCTGCGCCTGCGGTCCAAAAGTGACCAAATATACTACTACTCATATTTGCGTGATATAGCACATCTGTCATTTAGTTAACCATTTTAAGTATTACTTCTTTGACTATATTGTTGGCAAGTTTTTTTATCATTTTTTATCCTTTATATATGCTATGCATTTTAAAGTACATCTACATTATTTATTTGTGAAACTTGTTATATGTCGCATTATTTGTGTTCCATTTATATTTAAAATAAATCTATGAGGCCTAACACCAGCCGTTATGTGGAGACTAATTATATCGTTCTTGACTTTTTTAAAATACATGTTAATTTCTATTAACATACTCCCAGGAAAAATGTATAAAACCGTATTAATTGTATCATATATTTAAATCAAATAACAGTTTATAGTTTATATTTTAAAATCTATATATTATGGTTAACCCCCCTCTGTGGTCAAAGCCCCGTTGTGGTCAAACCCCCCTATGATCAAACCCCCTATGGTCAAAGCCCATCCGTGGTCAAAGCCCCTATGGTCAAACCCCTTATGGTCAAAGCACCTGTGGTCAAAACACCTAGGACCAAAAAACAACAACTCAATTTAAACTTACATTGATCGCACAGTTAATTATCCGCTACTTATTTAAATCTATTTTTGAATCAGTATACATGCGTAATTGAATATGTAATACATAATGTTTAGAACAGTCATCTAAAAACTGACGTTATGTTCACTCTGAGTTGGTTATCCACCCCACCTCACCACCACAATTGTGTAGAGCGACATTAATGTAATACCTAGGTATACGCTGGGTTGGATAATTGACCTAAAGTGACCGGACAGTGGTGAATGAAGTTAAACCCCTACTCCTCCTCCCCCCTTCCCCAACACACCCCGAACTGATCTGATAAGTACATTTGGGAAGACGCGTAATGATGTACCAAAGTACTATGCTCCAGAATCATAGCTTTTGAAACGTAAGTCTCTGTGAATATTGTTTTTGCAATTACCAGTAAAAGGTGTGTGAGCAATACAGTGATCTAACCCATACCTTCTCATTATGTTAAAAACTTATCTTCAAAGAACACAAAAAGTCAGTAGCTAATTAAAAAAGCGCATGATCTGAAATGTAAGACCGATACTTTGTTACATGTAGACTATGATACCGAATATTTTTCTATTAAAATGAAAAGCTGGGTTTTATACCAACTCTGATTTAAAAAACGTTCGATATGCTGTAATACTTTAGCATTTATGATGACAATATATATATATATATATATATATATATATATATATATATATATATATATATATATATATATATATATATAATTCTTATTGTAGACAAAATATTTGTTTAAGATCGAATAGTGTTTAGATACTTTATTAGATTCTTAAGTAATTATTGATTTGTTTTGATATTTATAATAAAATGTGTAGACATATACATATTTATACATATTTATATTAAGATATTGATTATTTCCCCCTTTTGCTTGTCTTAATTAATGTCCCAGGAATTATTATGTACTTTTTTACAAGGATTACAAAACAGATTATGCTGCGTTCATTGTTCTTGGTTGTAGTATATATATATATATATATATATATATATATATATATATATATATATATATATATATATATATATATATATATATATATATATATATATATACACAGTGGCGTAGCGAGGTCGGGTGTCACCCGGTGCGGCACCTAATGGTGTCACCCCCCCCCCCCAGGGACAAACTTTCAAATTTTCGATTTGCACCCCCCCCCCTCAAGTTTTTCTCTATATATTTTGCTATTTTTTGCCTTGGTGTCACCACCTAAATTGTGTCACCCAGTGCGGTCCGCACCCCCCCCTCGCTACGCCCCAGTATATATATACATTTATATATATATATATATATATATATATATATATATATATATATATATATATATATATATATATATATATATATATATATATATATATATATATATATTTAGAGTGCTACAATTTTTTTTTTTGTCGGCCTACATTGTGTGTTTTTTTTTATTTCTTCAGAGTGCTACTTTTAATTTATTTTACATCATAATGAAGCACTAACATACAGCTAACATATATATACGAGAAAAATGGCCCGTTGAGGAAGGGTACAACGGGCGCTAGGCTGATAGTGCTGTCTCTATTCTCTAAACTAAAACCAACCCACCCCCCCACACACCACCCCCACCCCCACACACCACCCCCACCCCCCCACACACACCACTGCCAGTGGGTTTGAACTCGAGACTTTGTTCGAATTTATCAACCATGAGCTTTTTGCCGACTCGACCACGCCTCCAACACAATTAAGCGTTACGTGTCAACTGGTTATGCGCCATTCAGGCCATTGACTCCAATTTCAGCCTGCTTTTCTTTTTGGATTTGCTTCCATAGCCTTTGTCCAACCAAGAACAAACTACAAGGCAGCAGTTGTTTAATTTTGGAGTTGTCTCTCCTAGAAGAGTGGCTGTCCCAAGCTAACGAGCCTCGTCTGCCCGAGGGTTCGAACTCGAGACTTTTCGGTTTAGCAACCATGAGCTTTACCGACTCGACCACGCCTAGTGTTGTCTTTTGTGTTTGTGTTTTGCTTTTGTGTTTTCGTTTGTGTTTGCATTGTGTTTGTTTTCATTGTGTATGTTTACATTGTGTTTGTGTTTCTTTTGTGTTTGTGTTTTCTTTTGTGTTTTTATTTGTGTTGTGTTTTGTTTGTGTTGTGTTTCTGTTGCGATTGTGATGCGTTCGTGTTGTGTTTGTGTTGCGTTTAGTTTTGTTCTGTTCCCAAGTTGCTACTTTTAAAAAAGATTTAACGTGGCGGAGCACGGGTAAGCTGCTAGTATAAATATATATGGCTCCATGACAAATGATCTCAGGACAAATTATCACAGACAAAATATCTCAGACAAAATATCTCATGGACAAATTATCTCTGGACAAATGATCTCAGGGACAAATGATCTCAGGACAAAACATACCAGGACAAAATATATCAGGACAAATGATATCATGGACAAATAATCTCAGACAAAATATCTCAGACAAAATATATCAGACAAAATATCTCAGACAAAATATCTCAAAGGGAAATTTTAATAGTATGTACGATGATTTTAGTTGATTTGAACTTTTTTTATTGACTGTTAATATCGGTTTGTTTACTTTTTTTACGCATAATAATTGTGAATAAAATGAATTTGTTAAACCTAGCAAACCATCTAAAGATTTATTAAACTTTGTCGTAGCATTTGATTCGGAAAAGTAAAAATTATAACAAACTTACTCCTTTAGCCTGAAAGTTATAATAAATGGTAATGTATAAAACAAATAAAGTAATGATTGTTATACAACATTAAGGTTCAAAACACGCGAAATATTTTTCAAAAATGTGAATGGGTCTTCAGGTTCGTAATACTATGTGATCATGTATTGGGTGGCCGGAAAGAACCGCAACGGAAAAAAGCGCAACGGAAAAAAGCGCAAAACAAAAAGCGCAACGGAAATAAGCGCACACGGAAAAAAGCGCAAAGAGAAAAAAGCGCACACGGAAGAAAGCGCAAAGAGAAAAAAGCGCAAAGAGAAAAAAGCGCAAAAAGAAAAAAGCGCACACAGAAAAAAGCGCAAACAGAAAAAAGCGCACACGGAAAAAAGCGCAAACGGAAAAAAGCGCACACGGAAAAAAGCGCAAAGAGAAAAAAGCGCAAACGGAAAAAAGCGCAAACAGAAAAAAGCGCACACAGAAAAAAGCGCAAACGGAAAAAAGCGTAAACGGAAAAAACGCAAACAGAAAAAAAGCGCAAACGGAAAAAAGCGCAAAGAGGAAAAAGCGCACACAGAAAAAAGCGCAAACAGAAAAAAGCGCAAACAGAAAAAAGCGCAAACAGAAAAAAGCGCACACAGAAAAAAGCGCAAACGGAAAAAAGCGCAAACAGAAAAATGCGCAACCAGAAAAAACAACGAAAAATTTGATCACGTGATTTACTACCATTTAAAGCGTACCACTACCATGTTCATTCCCCTCACCACGATACAGGCGATAATCGCTTTACACAATGCTTATTATTTTCTTGGTCAATAATTATTCAACTACTATTCTCGTATAAATAAACATAAAACTATCCTTGATATCGACATTACACGAAGTATCTCTCACATTCTCCCTAGTCCGAACTACCTAGCTTGCATACCATAACTACCCGTTCCTATGGCAAAACTTCACTCTCTTTCATCCGCGGTAGATGTGTGGGTGGGTAGTTAGGTAGGTGGTTGGGTGTTTGTGTAGATGATATAGATTATGCACATTTCCATTTTGCTAGTTTAGTAACAGTGTTACAAAACTCGAAATTTCAAACTGGTTTGGCGTAAGGTTAGTTCATTGATCCTGTTGAGCCCTACATTACATAGTTAATCAGTTTAACAATGTAGATGATATTGGAGGAGGTGTAAGTCAAAGCTTGATGTTATTATAAAACTTCATCTCTCTTTGTTTCTTTATAAAAAGGTTTTGGAAGGTTTTTTAAGGTTTTTTACTGAAAGGTTTACCGGACGAATGCAAAATGATATAAACAACCATAGCTCTTCTGTTATATAGGCTACATGCAGTGTTTCTTCCAGACTTTTTCTCCGGGGCTAAGGGGGGGGGGGGGTGAAGGGGATTTTCGGGGGGGGGGGGGGGGCGGACACTAGTAAAAGTGTATGTTTACATGTTTTCATTACCCTTCAAACAATAGTCTATTTTAGTTATATAGAGATTAAAGAATGTAAATATATAGTACACACAATTCTGTAGAATAGGAACGATTGGGAGGGAAGTGACATATAGCGCAAGAAATTTAGAGGTTAGGTAGGGTATAATAAATGGTGGGGTTAGGAAAGTTAGGGGGTCCAATCTATGTCTCCTTCGTACTTTCGTGGTGGTTTATTATCGAACCTGTCCTCACATCACAACAGGTGGGTGACGCTTACCGTGTAATGATAAAATAAATAGCATGTAATTGAGTTAGTTCGAAGTGAGTTTTCATACAAGCCCAACGCACTAATTAAGATTGTCGCAAAATGTAACATATATGTAACATATGTCAATGATGTCAATGAATTTTCATTAAAAAAAAAGTAAAGTTTACGAAACTAACGAACTTCGCCGATCCTTTTTCGGTGGGTAGGTGGGTAAGTGGGTAGGCGGGTAGGTGGGTAGGTGGGTAAGTGGGTAGGCGGGTAGGTGGGTAGGTGGGTAAGTGGGTAGGTGGGTAAGTGGGTAGGTGGGTAAGTGGGTAGGTGGGTAGGTAGGTAGGTAGGTGTGTAGGAGGGTAGGTGGGTAAGTGTGTAGGTGGGTAGGTAGGTAGGTAGTAGGTAGTAGGTAGGTAGGTAGGTAAGTGTGTCATGATGTGAAATAATATTAAATACATAATTGTTATTTTGGTGCGAATGAATGTTGTTGCGAGAGATATGAGAGATATGACGAATGCATGTTAGATGACGCGGATGAAAGAGAGTGAAGTTTTGCCATAGGAACGGGTAGTTATGGTATGCAAGCTAGGTAGTTCGGACTAGGGAGAATGTGAGAGATACTTCGTGTAATGTCGATATCAAGGATAGTTTTATGTTTATTTATACGAGAATAGTAGTTGAATAATTATTGACCAAGAAAATAATAGGCATTGTGTAAAGCGATGATCGCCTGTATCGTGGTGAGGGGAATGAACATGGTAGTGGTACGCTTTAAATGGTAGTAAATCACGTGATCAAACACGACACTCTCACAGCAGCCCTAACGTCATGTATAAATGTGTCATCTAGTCGATATAGGTATTTGTGCTAAATTTCTCTTTTGCAAATTTTTCCTTGTTTTTTCTGGTTGCGCATTTTTCTGTTTGCGCTTTTTTCCGTTTGCGCTTTTTCTGTGTGCGCTTTTTTTCTGTTTGCGCTTTTTTTCCGTTTGCTCTTTTTTCTGTTTGCGCTTTTTTCTGTGTGCGCTTTTTTCTGTTTGCGCTTTTTTCTGTGTGCGCTTTTTTCTGTTTGCGCTTTTTTCCGTTTGCGCTTTTTTCCGTTTGCGCTTTTTTCTGTGTGCGCTTTTTTCTGTTTGCGCTTTTTTCCGTTTGCGCTTTTTTCTGTTTGCGCTTTTTTCCGTTTGCGCTTTTTTCTGTTTGCGCTTTTTTCTGTGTGCGCTTTTTTCTTTTTGCGCTTTTTTCTCTTTGCGCTTTTTTCCGTTTGCGCTTTTTTCCGTGTGCGCTTTTTTCTCTTTGCGCTTTTTTCCGTGTGCGCTTTTTTCTCTTTGCGCTTTTTTCCGTGTGCGCTTTTTTCTATTTGCGCTTTTTTCTCTTTGCGCTTTTTTCTCTTTGCGCTTTTTTCCGTGTGCGCTTTTTTCTCTTTGCGCTTTTTTCCGTGTGCGCTTATTTCCGTTGCGCTTTTTGTTTTGCTCTTTTTTCCGTTGCGCTTTTTTCCGTTGCGCTTCTTTCTGGGAACCCATGTATTGTGTGAACTCTTGCTCGACATGTCCTAATTTCTCATTTCCAAATCTCTTTGCCTGCTTATGGCAAACATAAATTCGCCAGAAACTAATGCCCTAAAACCTTTCTGAAAGAGGACTAATACTGTTTTTTTATGCACACTGCGACAAACTTAGCTCCGCAATGACCGCTGTTTGTTTAAATAAGCTTTTTTCACCTGATCACTAAGGTGTGACCGACGCATAACAATTGACTGTTGATGCTTGTTGTATTGTCCACGGATGTTTTTCCCTTAAGGCATGTCTCTGCCATCAAAGCAGGCGGCCACCTTGATACAAAGGTGTGTCTTTATTGTTATTTCATCCTCTTTTATCTAGTTTCGTCCACCTGACCTGGTAGGATTGTCTCATGTTTGGCAAGCTCACCTACGTTGTCTATCGAAAAAAATCTTTAATCTTTGTATACAATTGTACACAATATATATATATATATATATATATATATATATATATATATATATATATATATATATATATATATATATATATATATATATATATATATATAAACAGTAGCCTTCTTTAATGAATTTTAAATATTTACTGAGTAATCTAATCTATTTCATTGTCATGTATAACCACCCTGAGGCAACAAACCAGTCAAATTTGGTTTAAACTAATTTCATGACTTAACTAATCGTGTTTTACAATTGTTTGGATTGCATGTTATATGTAGTGATAACTGTGAATAGAATTATATAATAAAAGCTAGCTGGTCAAAAGTATATAAACGCGTATGTATATTATTAATTTTATTTTTTTATTTTTATAGCTATAAAGTTTTTTAGTATGTCTTATTCAAATAAGAATTAAGAGAATGAATTGCTTTTAAATTTACATAGTACAAAACTATTTAAATGAGCTTTATTTGGAAGTAGCCCGAACGATTGCCTATCTTTCAAACTACAGCTCTTGTAGATTTTAAAATATTTTTCTACGCAATAGTGAGTGTTAGTTACTGTAGAACAATCACTGATATAGTATGCCTGTTTCTTTTTATAAAACCCCTATCAAGGTGCACAAAAAGCGTTATTTATGAAAAAAATAACTGTTTTTTAGTCAGAATTGGGCCCCTAAACGTCCTCCCCCCCCCCCCCACCCCCACCCCGCATTGCGGGGTCTGGTGGCATGGTAGTTCCGCCCCTGCTTATATGTCCCCAACATAAAGGTAGTCGGCTCTTGTCCACTAAGCGTCTCCAAGTCACACTTGTCATGGTCTGTCTTATTTTCCATTACAGCGTCAAACTCCGAGTCATTAATCTTATTTAATCTGGTTTCATTTTAATTATATGACCCCTTCTAGTATTTACTTCATCTATTTACTTCTGAGACTTCTTCATCTTCAATACCGATTGTAATGAATTTATTGAAATAAAAAAAACCTAAGTATAAGGATTATTTTTTTAATGTAATAACAAATAAAATAAATTCCATAATATTAAAAGTAATAGAAAGCTAATAAATTTATTGAATACAACACTTTAATGCACCCAGCGCTAATTTAACTTACTGAAATATTCCTGAACAGTAACAGTAACAGCAAACAGTACTTATTTAAAATATGCATAAAAATGTATTTTTAAATTACGAAACATAACAGTGCAACATTTTAAAATATTTTAAACAAATAGTCTAGCAAATATTTAAGAAAATAGTGTACATAATATTGTCCAAACTATTAGCACTGAATAATTTTTCTTTTCTACTTATAGGGAGCGTAATTTCATCTCAACAAACTTGACATATCTATCCCAATGAATACCCTTAATGGAAACGTCATTCCATACACCATTTAGATTTGTTTGGTAACAATTTCTATACCACCAGCCCCCCTTGTATAACTGGGCACAGTTCTCAGTATGGACGTCGTTATCGCTGTCTATCGTGGAGAACATCATCCCATTATGATAGCTTAAACTGTCTGCAAAGTTTCCCCAATATGATGAAAAGCTCATCCTGTACTTGGCCGCTTCGTTGTCAACTTTAAAATTGCTGTACTGTGCAAATTGTCTTGTATCTGTGATGATGAAATCAACCCTCAACTCAGTGTAGCCCTGAAACATGTGTAGATTGTAGTTAGATAAGCGTTCAGTTATAACGTCGCCAATCAAGGGAGAACATCAACCCAGTCTTCAATATCGCTTAAAACTTTTCTCATACCTTTATCCTCTCTACGGACATATTTTATTTGTTATTGCAATGCATAAAGTAAACAACAAGACGTAACACTTTAGTAATAAAAATCCTAGACTAACGTATGTCCCATTTGGAAGGCGTGATCAAATGGTACAGCAAACAGATTTTAACCGTAAAGTCTTGAGTTGTAATCTAAGTTTTTTTCACTACACCTTCCCTGAGTCCACCCAGCTCTGATGGATACATGATTTACGAAAGAGAAATCTAAGGCGTCTCAGAGCAAAGGGCTTAACACAATAACACTTGATATACTAAGGTCACTAAACCTGGTGAACTCTACTACGCTTGTTCACTGGAAGTCAGATTTGAAAGAGTATATTGCTTTATATCGCATATCTTAATAAGGTTTGTTGTAAGCTTACTAATATTATAATCGTAAATATTTTAATTTAATTTATTTATTTTGATAGTACTATTGAAGTGTTATAAATGTATAATTTGAAAACAAAATTGAATACAGGCATAAAGTCATAAAATGTTTAATCAGCCTTTGACTTGAATTAAGTACTATTCATATGAAACCTTCTTAAACCTTGAGATCCATTTGGCAGACGGATTATAGTTCATATGTTTTTGACATCGGCACATGAAGGGAAGGTGTGATCAGTACTTTGCCCAACTGCGTTTACTTTCCCTAACATGAGTTACGTACTAACAAGAGCTGGGTGGGCTAACGGACGGTCTACTTACTTGGTCCCAGATTCGAACTCATAACTTTTGAGTTAGTAGCATAGCGCTCAAACGCTTAAGCTGAGCCAACATTATTTCTCATTATAAATTTGAATTCAGAAAGAATGTGTGAGATATAGATTTTACTGATTATCGCAGTAAGCCAGGAGATCGGGTCATTCCCAAGCCAAAAATCTCCGGCCGTAAATCTAAATCCATTTTTTAATCGTCCCATTCTCTAGTGAAGGTTAGAAAATGTGCTTATCTGCAATAATATTGTACTACATTATAGAATATTGCTTGGATTTAAAATATTTAGCTCAGTTCATTCTCAGACATTTAGCATATTTCTACAAAATGTGATTAACTAAAAATCTTAATTTATTGATATAGTAATTAAGAAGGGGTTTTGTTGATATAAATAGAAAACTATAAGTGTTGTAAATATGATGTAAACATAAATAAAAGTAATACCGTGGTTTTTAACATTCTCATAACCACATCATTCAGTATGATATACAAATGCGAAAAACAATAACATTTTCATCCATTTTTAAGAATAAAAAAATATCAGGCATAAGCTAACATACTTTAGATTTTATTTCTATAAATTAAATTTTACAAAGCGAAATAGGAGATAAGTATAACTCACTATCGCAGTAAGCCAGGAGATCCAGTCATTCCCAAGCCAAAAATCCCCTGCCTCTGATCCAAACCCATGTTTGTAGTCGTCCCATCCTCTGGTAAAGTTTACATCGCCCACAACACGACGCTAAAATAGAATTTTAACAAAACAATGAAGTTATTTTAAACTTTTGCTTTTACAAACAACTAGAATTCGATTATTTCGTTACACATGTGGACAAATGGTCAAGTAGTGATTCTTGCTAATACTTTGAGCTTATTCTAGCTTCGTGTAAATACACGTAATTTGTTTTATTTAGTTCTATCACGTTTATGTTTATTTGTACAAACAAATAAATCAACAAAATTCTCGCTTCGTCTGTGAATAAATTTTTGTATTTGGTATAAATGGTATTTTAAAAATATACTTATATGCTTATTTTTTTGTATAATATAAGCACCTTCATTTTCTCAATAATACCTGTATTAAAATCCATCCGCCACCGCCCGTTTTCGTGTCACATAATGTTAACTTTGATTGGTTGAGCTGAACAGGCTGTATACTTGTTAAGTTGAAGTTATTTGTTCTTTTACACTAAAATAAGTAAAATATTACGGTTTATTCTTTACTAAAGTTTTACAAATATACCGACAACGTACATTACTTTTTGTAAATAAGACAAAACGACCAAGTTACCCACTACATTTTTTACTTATGTAGACTTCTATTTTAATTATGTGTTTTTCAATTCTTAAATAAAATAAACATTACCTCGCAATCTTAGTGTCACATTAAGTCAATTTTGATATGTTCAATTGCACAAGCTGACGCCTTGGCCATTGTAAATTGAAATTTTTTGTAGACCGAATTCAGATTGAATCAAAATAACATGTTCACATTGAGTGTTGGTTCACTTGAATTACGCCTACTTAACTTAATCCGTTTTACTCCTTGCTGAGCTTGGGACCTCAGCCATAACCTTCCATTTTCTAAAGGTCCCCGACTCATAATTTTTGCAACTTCTCACTCTAGACCTCTAGTGGTTTTTAGCTCTTCAAAAAGACTCCGAAAATGTTCATAGCAAGGCGTTAAGGACAGATTTATTTATCTCTGTCGATTTATATCGCAATTCTAGATTATGGTAATAAATTACTATACATAATATTGACAACAGATGTGATATAATTTTCATACATACCTGTTCTATTGTCCAGATACGATTTTCGTCACCTTTAGTATCATGTTTAATACTTAATGTGCTTTTTGTTGTATTTAGTTTACTAACAGTTTTGTTTAGTTGTCCTTCTAAATCACTAAATCGATCATTAATAAACTTCATTTGGTCTCTAAAATCATCTTGTGTTACATTGTTTATTTTTTCTTGGATGACGTCCAACCCAGTAGAAGATTCGATTTGCTTACGATGATCAACAATCTCTTTGTTGACAGGAAAGCGGATATTGTCATATATATGTTCGTCGCTACTTGAATGTGACATCTGTAATGACATTGACATGTCAGCTCCCTTAAGTTTATCTGGATCTTCAAAAGATTTCAGAAAAGCGGCCATAGTGTCCACCGTTTTAACATAGTTCACAGTTTTTGCTTTTAAACTCATCATTAAATATGATTTCCGCATGTTCTCTTTACATATTGGCGCAGTCTCTTCTTCTGCGAATCCTATCTCTCCTGTCTTATAAGTGAAGTATATTTCACATTTCAAAGTTGTATCATGGCAAGTGGAATCATTCGACAAAAACAACTGCAGTTCCCCGCCATGGTGGGATATATTCCCGTCCACAAAAACCCCAGGCACTTTGTAATCTCGAGCCTTTGAATCTGATCCTGAAACAGACGCCAACATTATCTTGTCCCCTGGTTCGTTGATCACATAGACTGACATGTTGACCAGAGCTGATATCTGAGTGTCTTCTCTTATGTTTTCTGTACACTGGAGTTGTGCACAAAACAATTCCCTGCCCTGGTAAAATAATTCTCTCTTCATGTCTGTTTTTATACCTACAAATTATAAAAAACAAAATATTAACTGTTTCTTTTAACGCGGATTAAGTTTCATGATTTAACTTTTTTAAATATAATTTATATTTTTTGTGATTAAGATCTTATTTTCGGAAAAAAAGTAAAATAAAGAGTGCTGCTTAAAAAAAAATTATATTTAATTTATTAAATAATACATATATTTAAACCGATTACTTAAATTGAATGTGATGTTTTATCGATTTCTAAAATATAGACGTATGATAGATTTCAATGAACACTTGACAGTTATATTAAACAAACTTATAAAGTATTAATTAATAAGAATTATCGAAAAATGTGTAAAATTAATTTTCATACAGTTTACCTACCATAGCTCACAAAGAAATGTATGATCAACAGTGTGTACAACACTGTTGAAGACATTTTCATGTAGACTTAGAAAATCTTCGGTGTCCAACATTGTCAACCGCTGTCTACTTTCTATATTATATACTAAATATCTAAAGTGGTCACGTGGCTAAAATATGACCTCCAGATTGGACAATTTTAAGACAGGTTAAATAGGTTATGAGTATTATACAACAATGTACTAAAAATAAACTTGTTGTTTTGCAACAGTGGTACGTGTAATGTTTCAGAAGAGCTTGTAAGTGTCAACTTGTTTAGACCATCCCCGACAAGTTGAGTAAGTGTTTGTACACTGATATTTTGTGTCACAGAGCTGTTCATACAAGAAGCTGACTGTTAAGTGTTCAAGATGTAGCACACAATTGTCGAGTGGAAACATTTACAGTGAAAGGATGCAGCTGGCGACATCTGAAGTGACTTGAATGTAATAGTACTTGCTTTGTACAGAGAACAGACTGGTACGCGAAAGGAGATGGTATATTTTTAAAAATCTTGTGATGTACTAAATATTACAATTGCTCTTAACAATAACATCGCTGCTATTTAAAGCAATTTTTTTTCTCACTTTAGACTACTTAAAATGTGTTGTTTTTCTTGTGTTACTGTAACTACCATATTTTTCTTCACCAAACAGACCTAACAGATACTTTAGAGTAGGTTTTGTTAAACAAATAAATGAAGTCAATTTTAAATTACTCTTTATTAAAAAAATACCG
This sequence comes from Physella acuta, assembly GCF_028476545.2. Taxonomy (NCBI): domain Eukaryota; kingdom Metazoa; phylum Mollusca; class Gastropoda; family Physidae; genus Physella; species Physella acuta. The sequence continues at coordinate 505,945 of NW_026731643.1, forward strand.
ATATCTGCCCCGCTATTGTACATTCTAGTGTCTTCATAAAAATAAATATGCAATTTTTATTCCTTTTTTAATTTAACATTTTTTTCTATTTTAATATTATTAAGTAAATAATTAGTATAGGCCTACGTGTCTATATATAAGCCCACGTTTATTCATTTACATTTAGAATATTATTTCAAAATATTAGTCAATCAAGCCTACAATGTTTATTATTTAAACTAAATATGTGATAGTAATGTATCTATATGACGGGAAAAGATACAATTGTTAACACAAAATCTAAAGCTGCCTAGATCCGATTTACATTAATAAGGTTTTACTAATAAATATATGTAGTCATAGAACAATAATTGCAGATAAGCACATTCTCATTATACCTTCAGTTAATTATACTTCTTCCTTTCTTTGTTCTTCATTGTAACGTTAGGAAATATTTCCTCTAAGACAAAACTTAAGTAATTGTCAATGAAAGTGTCTCAATTGTTTTACACCATGTGGGTTTTTGTCTTCAATTCCAGCCTGTTTTTTTCTGGATTTGCTTGCATAGCGTTTGTCCAACGAGAAAAAACTACAATCCAGTTGTTTGATTTTGTACTTATCTCCGCTAGATGGGTTGCTGTCCTCACGTATCAAGATCATCTGCAGATGTCGAACTCAGGACATTTAGTTCAATAACAAGAGCCATACCACGCAAATATCCGTTAATCGTACTGCGTTACGGATGCGTGAACAGTATTATCTCTGTCATTTAATTAACATCTTGCAGAAATCACAATGTACTTTTCAGAATACGGTTGAAATGTATTTTCGATAATTTTAAAACATATTTGTTGAACTATCATAACAATTAAAAACAACAATATTACGATTGCTAGTGTAATACTTTTTATTTATCATTATATATTGTTGAGTTAAATAAAATACAAACAATACAAAATCAATAAATTACTACAACAATACGACTTAATCAAAGGTGACGGGCTGTGTCCAATAGGCCCTGGAAATTTAAGAAAGGGTCCAAAGGCCCGGCTTGAAAATTTTTTATTGTGCATTTTTTTCCCAACCAATCAATAATCTATAAACGCCTTGGTATGAAGTAATGGTTAAATTTTAAAATACCAACAATTTAAAAAATAATCAAAATTCTTATAGGACTATTACAACACACTTCACGAGATCCCATATAGATTTCTTGGAGGTCACAGGGATTTTTCCCAGTAGACTGGAGGGCCAGTCATGTGGACTAAATAGACTCTATATTTTAATTAATATGGAATATTATGGACAAATATTAATTTCGTCATTATTAGAAAAAAAGGCGGTTCAAAAAACGTCACTCTCTAGACTATTTTAAAAAGGTCCGATTTAAACTTGTCTGATGAACCGGATCGACTATATACTTGATTTATAGCTTGATAACACTGTTAGAAAACAGCCTCAATAGCATTTATTTAATACAAATATTTTTAATATTACGAATAAGAAGTTGAGAATAATAACAGTAAAACACAGTGTATATTAAAGCGATGTGACCAAAATATAATTGATAAATCATGATTTACATCATATTTAAACAATGTCTAAAGTTATAGTAATTTTTACTATTCTTGAGAATCATTGACAGAAAAATATCTTTCTGTAGGTTTTTGCAAATTTCGGACTCAATCTGACATAAATGATAAAATTAACTGAGGCGTTGAGTCCATAAATTAAATTTACAAAAGTTTCTATAATTCTTAGGGCGTCATAGGTAAAGAGCCGACCATAACCAGCTTCAAGGGTGAAGGCGTATGCATTCGTGGGAATCAACACTAGACAAATTGCAGATAAACAAATTGTCAGTGAGATTTTAGCTGTTCGAACATCCTTAGTTCGCTTGGAGTGTGACTCAAATTTTGACATTCTCTTCATATTGCTGCTTGACGCTTTAAGTTTTATAATGATAGAAAACGTACATATCATTATTATCGCTGTTGGAAACAAAATGACCAATATTCCGAGCCCAGTGTTGTATAATGTAAACAAGTCATAATTGTAACCTATAAATACACCGTAGTCAAGAACCGGAATTGTACTATTGATTTTATCGTAGAATATCCAAATAACAGTATAAAAAAAATGCCCGAGGAATTTAAAATCCTGCTGAAATTATATAAAAACTAACCACAATACACTTGATTCTAAATGTTGTAAGTAGTTTAGATGCAGCGAAAGGAAACACCACAGCTATCATTCTCTCCACGGCAATGACTGTAGCCATCTGTACGCTGGTGCATATGGCATACTGGTTCCATCCTAGAACATAGGCGGTGAAATGCGAGAAGATGTAGTAAAACACGGCGTCGTCAATCAAGCGAGCCAAGTTCTCCAGTGGAAAATGTAGCTGTGTAAGGGAGAAGAACAGATCCGACACAGCCAAAGCGGTTAAAATAATAGTGGTTGTTTCCCTTAGTCCATTGTAAACAAGGATTAAAATAGTGAGGCTGTTCCCCACAATTCCAGTGAAACATAAAGCTGGAAGAATGATGCCGCTGAATATAAGATTGATATAAAACAAGTCTGTTTTAGAAATATCAAACATTGCGTCTGCTACAATACTATTGTTTTTGTATTCCATCTCTTGTTTATCTCTTGCTATGTAAATTAGATTAACTATTCAAGTAATTAGACGTGAAAACAAAAAATACATACATCTTCGTGATTGTTACACAATGCCACAAGACAATTATTTTTAAAGAAAAAATTACTCGATACTCGACAAACACACACTAAAGAATTTTACTATGAATAATATATCAAGCTTGTTACTATTGCTCTTATTTCTTTTTTAAATTTAAGAGTTTATAGTGAACCTATTCATGTTTACTGCTTGTAACTTGTCTGAATATATTACCTAAAGAGCGTAACGTTAAAAGATTATATTCCAAATAAATCTTCAGTTTAGAAAATTAAAAAGGAAGCAAACATCGATACATCGATACATCGATCCCGTAAACAGGGTTATAATCTTCTTGTCTACTAATTTAAATCTTAGAAATAATAAGATAGCTGTAAACGATTGTGTGTAATGGTTGCAAACGTAAAATTAAAAGGTGTGTAGCATAACAATTATGTTTCTTAGATGTATAACAACGTCTCTTTTTATTTAACATAAATAATTGTTTGTTATCTATTTTGTATGGTTGCTATATTGACTATGTAAGATTAGTCTTCTATCTTCGTCGGTTTTAATAATTTTATGTTATTATATGCATTATCATATATTTATATGACGTCGAACAAAATAGATATGATTATAAACTCAAAAAAAAAATGTGTATAATTTACATTGTCAATAAAAAGATCCTAAATAATATATTACTATTACACAATACTGTTATGATATTTAAAAAAAAATATAGAGCAACTTAACGATGATTAATTTTCTTAATTGATGTGCTACAGCCACTCTCGATGTGCTTTTGGGTGGGACGGCGAAGAATTCGAAATATCTCGCGCGGATAATTTTGCGGAAATGTGTTTTATACTAAATGTTACGGCTGATATAATATATATATATATATATATATATATATATATATATATATATATATATATATATATATATATATATATATATATATATAACTCAATGTTTTTTTATGAAACACAGTGTAATAAATAACTTGATGTTTTGTCAAAAAAGTCACATTTCCAAATAAATTCAATTCAAAAAGAGAAGTTTGTTCCTTGAGTGTTTGTACACTGATATTTTGTGTCACAGAGCTGTTCATACAAGAAGCTGACCCATAAAACTCCTAGCGCAGTTACGACTGCTGTCTGCATCTTTATCGTTGTCTGTTGTGGAGAACTTCATACTATTGTGGGACTTAGTTGGTCTTTTGTGTTATCATAAAGGTTTTACATTTTTTGTGACGTTTTGCTTACCAAACGCTCTTTAGAAGATTTTTATAAACACAAGGCAGATTTTCTTTTAAAGGTATCATCATTTTCCATATTTCGCGGAGCTGTTCGACTGGCAATCGAAGTTTTATTATTATATTTACATATAACTTTATTTGCACGATTAGATAATACTATTGTTGTTTGGGTTATTTTTCGTTGTTAATCCAGTTGACTCAATAAATTTTGTACTGTCTGTAAATTGTAAAAATGTAGATTTATATTTCTGTTGCTAAACATTTTACATTTACTGTAGATATGTTTAATAAGTTGAGCAATTTCCACTTGTGTTTATTTTAACTTTCTATCTGACGTACTCAAATTTTAAAAAAATATTAATATATATGTTTGTTATAAGCAAATAATTATTACCTTTCATTTGATTTTTGTCAAATAAAGTACATTTTTCAGTGAAATTAACAATTTACCTTATATATACCTTTTTTCAAATTAAATCACACGCCACAAAAATACCAAACACATAAGCTTCTCAATGTATTTTTAATACTTTATTTATAATAAAAGGTTTACATAAATAAGAAAAAGATATATATCATTTTAAAGCTACTAAGAACTATTAAATGTAGCCTATAGATCAATAATTTTAAATAATAAAGTAAAAATGTGATAAAAATGTCAAGAAAGCATACTTCGCATGCTTTTTAACGTTTTTTGTGTGTCTAAGCTAAAATCAACCGTTATACTTATACACGTAAAATAAACGATCAATAGTTAAAATGTTGAATTGTCTACATGCAAAGTGAATAAAATGTCATATTAATTTTTTTACAGACAAATCACTTTAATCCTTTTGTACTTTAACAAAATCCCACGAGTCATACCTATTTCGAATGCAGTATTATAGCAGGAATTTCTGAAGCTATTGTTGAGAATCTATTTATTTTTCTCTAAATTATTCTTGATATTAAAATGTGCGTAGTTTCATTTCAACTGATTTGACATAGCCGCCCCAAAACATCCCTGTATTGTCATTTATATTCCAAACTCCGTTAAGATTTGTTTGATAACAGTTGGTATACCACCATCCACCCATGAAACTCTGAGCGCAGTTACGACCGTCGGCATCGTTATCGTTGTCTGTTGTGGAGAACTTCATATTTTTGTGGGGACTTAGTTGGTCTTTTGTGTTACCTTCATATTTCAAAAACGTCATAAAATACTTTGAGGATTCGTCGTCAACTTTGAAATTGTTGTACACTGCATAATAATTTGTACTTTCAATAGTCAGATCAATTCTTAAGTCAGTGTAACCCTGAAACATATGTATGGAAATTGTAGTTATATGTCAGTTTGTTTTAAAGGTTTAACTATGTTTAGTTGTTTGGACCAAATACAAAATTGCATGTTTATCTATACTTAAAACTAATATATAGTGTATGTCTCACCATCATACTCTACGTATTATAAAACAATTATACACAATGTATAACAGGTGTTAAGTGCACTAAAATAATTTAAAGTATACATAAATCATATCAATAATATATTCTAGTAAAAAAAAATTACAAATTCATCACTTAAGTAATCTTTTCAAAACAAATTTACGAACAACGTTAGATTTACTATTATATCTAAACATAATTCTTTGTTTGTTTCTCATTTTTAGCGCATTTGTAATTTTAATAATAGATTTTTGTATTATTATATGCTAGTGTGCATTGGTCATAATCACGACCTGACAATCTTTAAAATTCCGAAATTTTAAAGCTACTGTCAACTTTATAAAAACCAAAGGAAAAAGACAGATGAAACTCTATAATCTTGAGACACACTAATATAAAATAAATATTACTAGATTAAAAATATAATATTGCGTTGTCATTGAAAATAAATTGATTTAGAAAGATAAACAAAACAAAACCAACACAGCCTTACACCGACTTAGTAAAAATCCGGTGTGTGTGTGATGTAAATAAAAAGCTTGTAAAATTACAAACTATATTACTTTAACAATTTTACTAGTATTAACGTAAAGGGAATTAACTCACCACATGTGTAAGCCAGGAAATCCAGTCATTTCCAAGCCAAAAATCTCCTGCCGTTGATCCAAACCCATGTTTGTAGTCGTCCCATCCTCTGGTGAAGTTTACATCGCCCATAACACGACGCTTAAAATAATTTAAAACAAAATGTTTTTAAAAACAAATGTTTACAAAAAATAAATAAAACAAGAGTGATTTCCTCTAAACATTTTCAAATATTTTTATGACACTACGCGGGATAGTCACTCGGGTAATAGAGAATAGTTTTAATCCATTATTATTATTTACTTAACCTTTTTGAAATAGAATAGAATCTCATAGAAAAAAATAATAGCGCACCAAGTGAACGCCAAAACAATCTGGTCATAATAGTGCGGAATATTATTAGTACTTTATAAATTCATATGCGTTTTTTGAGAAATCGGAAATGGCGTAAATTACTACTTCCGGTTAATAGGTAATTACTCAAAATTTGTCAGAAGGCAGAGAATTAGATATTTTACTTACATGTGCAATTTCAGTTATCTATCTGAAAAAAGTACTCAAATTATAGGTTTAAAAAAAATTGAAAGTAGAAAGGTTTTACTTCCGTTTATCGGAAATCGTTGAAAAGTTATACAGATCTACAAATTTGATCCAATACTTATATATGAAATTTCATCAACCTAGCTTTAACGGTACTAAAGTTATCGTGTTTACAGATACACACACACAAAACACACACATACATACTCACAAACACAGACATACAGAAAAGATTGCAACAATATGTTTTCCGACTCAGGGAGGTGTAAAACGTCGAGATTTGCAAAAATCAAGATTTTTTTTTGCACGATTACAATACTTTCTCTATACTTCGTGTACGAGAAAGTAAAAATGGAATTCGATTATTCGTAATACATGTCGCAAAATGGTCAAGTAGTGATTCTTGTGAATACTTTAACTGCATTTTAGCTTCGTGTTATTTCACCTTTACGCCTGTAAATAATCTTTTTATTTGGTAAAAGTGGATGACATATTATTCGTTTCTAAAAAAATTAAAAATATTATGATAATTTTTTTGCATTATGTTAAATATCTACATTTTCAAAGTAATACCTGTAAGTAATATTAAAATCCAGCCGCCGCCGTCCGTTTTCGTGTCACATAATGTTAACTTTGATTGGTTGAGCTGAACAAGCTGTCTACTTGTTAAGTTGAAGTTACGTGTTCTTTTACACTACAATTAGAGGAATAGTACAGGTTATTTAACTAAAGTATAATAAACATATCTACAACAGTGCACTATTCTTTCATTTTTATTTGTAAGACAAAACCACCCAGACAACGATTACAGTTTGTAGACTTCAATTTGAATGGCTGGATACTTAGGCACTAAAAAAACGTGTCAAGTATAAAACAGTAATTGGCCGTCATATTAGTGTAATGGAAAAAAGACTGCAATCAAAAACATTAAACAGATGTATATAAGATATGCTATGTAATTATTCTACTATTGTATTCTAATTATCTAGAATAATATGGAGTGTAATATTCATTCAATAATTCATACACATAATATATGTTAACTAGCAATCGAGAGAAAACTTTAAATTGACATAATAAAAACGAAAACACTTACACAGAAGTAGTCTATTATATTGTTTTAAATTTTAAAAAAACTATATATTTTATATTCGACATTAATCAATCAAAGCTTATGAACAAATAATACCATTTTCTTTGTCCAGATTAGCGAATTGGTGTTTTGTTCCTTTTCCGTATTTTCTTCATTCATGTTTAAACGTTTATCTTTTAAATGATTGAACCTCTCATTTACAAACTGTAACTGTGCTGTCAGGTTATTTATTCTTGTTTCAAAACTCTGTAGACTATTAGAAGATTCTATTTGTTTATGAGTGTCAGTAAAGTTTTTTCTTGGAAAACCGTTGTCATCGCTACTTGAATGTGACATCTGTAATGACATTGACATGTCAGCTCCCTTAAGTTTACTTGGATCTTCAAACGTTTTTAGGAAATCGGCCATAGTGTCCACAGTTTTAACATAGTTCACAGTTTTAGCTTTTAAATTCAGCATCAAATCTGATTTTCGCATGTTCTCTTTTCGTAACGAAGCCGTCTGTTCTTCTGCGAACCTAATCTCTCCTGTCTTATACGTGAAGTATATTTCACATGTCAGTATCTTTTCATAGCAAGCGGAATCATTGGACAAAAACAACTGCAGCTCTCCGCCATGGTGGGATATATTCCCGTTCACAAAAACCCCTGGCACTTTGTAATCTCGAGCCTTTGAATCTGATCCTGAAACAGACGCCAACATTAGCTTGTCCCCTGGTTCGTTGATCACATAGACTGACATGTTGACCAGAGCTGATATCTGAGTGTCTTCTCTTATGTTTTCTGTACACTGGAGTTGTGCACAAAACAGTTCCCTGCCCTGGTAAAATAATTCTCTCTTCATGTCGACGTTTAGGCCTATAATTTTATAAATGCATGAAAACATTAGTAGGCTACACAAATATTAGCGAGTGTATATTAAAAGAGCTAAACTTTAAAAATATGATTTTAAAAAATTAAAGATTAAATGTGATCTGGTTTTTGAAACGGAAAATATAAATAATAAAATGAAAAAGTAAACACATCTTTTAAAAACTTTTTCTGCACTTAATGTGACATGTTTCAATAAATCAAAATAGAGTCGTATGATGTAGATTCTTTGATATGTATTTCTTTTTTCAATTTTAACAAATATGTTCCAAATTAAATACACATGATATTTGATGTAGATTTTTAACCACTTATTGAGAAATTGTATTTCAAACGGAAAATTTGAATGGTAAAGAAATATCTTAACTGTAACCATATTTTTCTAAAATTTCGTTAAGTTAATTGTAAATTTGTATTAATGAATAAAATACTGACATTTTTATAGCAACTTCCATGTGAATATCAGTGTGAACTAACAGGTATACCCGAAAGTTAAATGAAATAATTTCAGAAAATATTTCTTACCATAGATCACAACTAAATGTATGGCTAACACGAAGAACACTTTCGTGGCAGACATTGTCAATTAAAATTTGTAAAACGTTTCGTTGGTTAGGTTTTTATCCTTATATACCATTTTTACACAAGTGGATAATTTGGTAAAAGTTGACCTACACTTTTGACATCTTAAAACTGCTTAAAACAAAATCTAAATCTTATACAAAATGCGCTTGGTAAAATAAACACTTTGTTTTTTGCAATAGTTGTACTGGTACGTGAAACGTTAGTTAAGAGCTTGTGTCAACTTGTCGAGACATCGCCCGACAAGTTGAACAAGTGTTTGTACACTGATATTTTGTGGCACAGAGCTGTTCATACAAGAAGCTGACTGTTAAGTTTTTCAAGATGTAGCATACAATTGTCGAGTGGAAACATTTACAGTGAAAGGATGCAGCTGGCTACATCTGAAGTGACTTTAGTGCTTTAAAAAATAGTTTATAAACAAGAAGTAATTAGTTATGTTTTGTTGAGTATTTTATCTAAGTTAAATGTACATAAAATATTAAATAAACTACTTAATACACGTAAAAGGATTATTGTTTATAGATTTTATTTGACTAATATTTTATTGTAACAGTTTCGAATGATTGCAACACTTTTGGATGATTGCAAAGTAAATAAAATAATTTTTTTAAAGTGGCTTTCCAACCAAGTCATTGCTGACCTTTCCAATTGACTTGATTACATTTGAGTTTTACATCTACTTTAAACAATCTTACCACTATTTCTTGTGAATAATTATACACATTATAAAAAATGCTGTTGTCTAGGCAACATTTGTGTCATTCTAACTCCAATCCGTCTTGCAATTTCCCGATTGTATCTTTCACTGTTAAACCTTTTCATTCCTTGATGTTGCCTTTTTTGTTGTCTTAATTTGCCCTAAATTGGAAGGATGCACACTTTTATATTTTTTTAAAAATTATGTTTGCATTTTTTCCAGAGCCTACCACCTACGATAATTCAAGATGAGATTTGCATGTTCACAAGAAAAATAAATTATTTGTCTACTTATCAGATTCAGCAACACATGTATACCATCTCTCACAAGGGCAATTCAATCAATTTTAATCAAATTCTAAACAAACAACTCAACAGGCTTAATATTATTCGGCAGAAGCATTACAATCTTGTTTTAATTCAATGGACATAAAAAAATCAAAAGATTATTTATATGATATATTGCTTCTCCAGCAGGTACATACGCTGGTAATTGTAAATTACATAAGGTGGTCTAGATATAGATAATGTAATAACCTTTTCAGGCTTGCTTTTTTTCTTTGCTGCAATAGATTGATGTAAAATGTGATTTTGTTTGAGAAATTACATTCAGATTTTTATTAGCGTTTTAGCATCATTCAGAATTATTTTTTTCGTTTATTTATATTTAATTTTAACTGTAAATTAGGCTTTATATTTATTGTGGCCACAGAAAAATCTGTGCCAAAAACCATAATTTCTCCCAAATATGCATATTTATATTTAGTTATAGATTATTTCAGTTTGCTTTTTAAAATGTTATCTAGCCAGTTATATAGACATCTTTAATCTCACATACAAGGTATACATCACAAACTGGTAAAGTTATTTTACATTCGTAAATAAGATATGACCGATTGAAAAAAGTATGTTCATAGTCACCGATGCTTTGGGCATTGTGGCGGAAAATTGCGCTAGTATTAACATTGTTGAATTTAACACGATTAATTTAGGCCTAATTAGCAAACATACACCATACAACATAGTCCACTTTGATACAATTTATCTTCAAAACATATTATTTGAAAATATTAAACTTTGCTATTTATTTGTGATTTTAAAGAAACAATCTTAAGAGTATAATATGTGAAAATTATTAACTGTATCAGTTATTTTAGCAACAAAAAGATTTTGTATAAGGCATGCATATTATTATATAAAGCAAAATATATCTCTTCCTAATCGTGTCGATTTAAAAAAAAAAAAAATAGGTATATTGCGTGTTTTATATGAACATTCTTTTTTTTAGAATAAGAACAATGAGATTGCATTAAAGGCTAATAGCTCTAACACCTTTTATAAAATAATGCTTTGTTTGTGTTATAAGTCGATATGACTTATAACTTTCAGAAAATAATGTATAGCAGTCAGAAAACACAAAATAATACCTAACCTGAAGTAGTAAAAAACATTAATATACTAATTCAAGTTTAACGAAAATAATCTAGAGAAACATATATTTCATTTTATTATTTCCATTAATTGTTTTTCTGAAATAGTTATTTTCTTACTTGTATTGCACATTTTCATAAATCAACGATTACACATCATAAATTATCTCAATAATAAAACTTGGCACAAAGTGAATACTAAATTGTGCTTTACAATTTTATCTAAAAGTTCTTTTTACGCAGTTATTCTGTGGATCTATTAGCAATAATATTAGTAAAAAAATTCATAAAAAACGTTTTAATAACAAGCTTTTATGTAATGATGCACTAAAAAGTAGAAAATAAATTATAGACTACTATTTAAATAACTATAAAGAAAAGCGTGGGTCACTTTAGTATCTATTGGATACCTTTACTAATGTTAAGGAAGACACCCACGCTTTTCTTTATAGTTATTTAAATAGTAGTCTATAATTTATTTTCTACTTTTTAGTGCATCATTACATAAAAGCTTGTTATTAAAACGTTTTTTATGAATTTTTTTTTCAGTACTTTGTTTTATTTACAATAGAGTTACATGACTAAAAACCATTGCGCGCCTACTGAACATCACGTTCAGTAGGCGCGCAATGGTTTTTGAACGCAGCCATTGAAGCTATTGAAGGTGATGACGCGTGTGGTGTGGTTGGCTAGACATGCCTACTAATTCGGTCCAAATTTTAATTAATTCGTAAAAAAAAATTAATTAGGCATCCAATTAAGTCAAATTTAGTTTCAGATTGCATTGTCTTCATGTCTTGACCCACGTGCCAACTGTGAATCGTATCGGTCAAGTAGAACTGTCCGAATTTTCACTCCTGCGTTTCCGTCTAGACAGACTGACGAGGAAGTGAGTTAAATAAAAGCTTGTAAAAATTAAATGAGTAAACAAATACTGTTCGTAAATTACTACGTAAAAACTTAAAACTAAATTATACGTTTGTAGCTATCAGCACCAGTACTACACAGAAGCTTCATAATAGCTTTAACACTAGGATTATATTATTTACCTATACGTAACTTATTTACATTTCTGAAATATTGTGTTAAGCAGATATAACCACAAATGTCCACTTTGTCGACAAAAATCCAGTTTAATCATCATTCCACTTTTAAGTTTCTAGCTTTTAAGATGACCTGGCAACCTGATTGATCACGTGAAAACCTGCCGCCATCTTTAAACACACGAATTCATGCGTATAAGAAACGTTACAGAAATTTGATAAGGTTAGCAAAAACGTAATTAATATAAAAATCCTCTGTTTGTTTTATTAATCTGTGAGCCAGGTCCCGCAAATCGAAATGTATGTAGAGTTACGTTTTTTGTACGTTTAAGAAACATTTCCAAACCGTCTAACCACTTTTACTTTTATGTTCATATTGTATACGTTATACAAGAAACTGTGTTGTAGATAATGGGATATAAAGGATGATGTAACCCACACTTGTAGACTATCAAAAAGACAGATCTCTTAATAAGTGACGCCTGTTTGAGAAATTGTCCTCGTGTCACTCCAACATGCTGACAATTTTAAAAATTTTCAATTTTAAAACCACAAATTTAGCTTCTTCGAATCATTATAGAATATATATATATATATATATATATATATATATATATATATATATATATATATATATATATATATATATATATATATATGTATATATATGTGTGTGTTTGTGTGTGTGTGTGTAATTTGTTTGTGTTTGCGCGAATCATTTAAAGCCCCGCTTCACCAGTATTCCAAAATTATGCATCGGCATCTAAATATAAAGTAGGCTACTAAATTTTGAAGTACTGTATTTTTTATTTATTTATGTAGTCTATATGGATAATAGTCCTACAATGGTAAAAAAAAGTTACCTGAACTACAAAAACAAAGTGCAACCAGGTTCACAAACACATAAGAGTAGCTTAATCAACATATATCAAGAGTTATTGTTTAACATTTTTTGGCCTTCTTGTAAAACATTTTCTAACATGATCGTTGGAAAACTTATTTACTTTTTTATGTTGATCATCTCGTTAACCATTTTAACCATTTTGTTGACCATGTTTTTATTATTTAGTTTATTTATTTTGTTCTTTATTGCGTTGACCAACTCGTTTACCATTTTGTTAAATATTTTGTTGACTTGTTTACTGTATTGTTCCTTATGTTGACTTAATTGTTTGCAAACACTTTTTTTGCCAAGAAAACTTGACATTATATAGGCCTATATATATATATATATATTTAAGTATAATAGCTAAATTTTTTAATCTTCCTTTTTACCACTTAAAATACAACTAGAGCAACAAACATCTTATTATTAGTTGCAAAATTAAACAAAAACTTTAAACAGACCATGTATGCTGCAGTGGCGTAGGCAGGGGGGGGGATTAGGGGGGGTCATAACCCCCCCCCCATAGACCCCTCGGTATATATAAAAAGTATGAGGGGGGTGCAAATCGAAAGTTTGAGGGAGGGATGCAAATCGAAAGTTTGATGGGGGGGGGGGTGCAGATCGAAAGTTTGTCCCCGGGTAAAAATTGGAACCCCCCCTTGAGACGATTCTGGCTACGCCACTAGTACGCTAGCTTAAGTATTTTAATAATTGAATATTTTCAACGAAAGCATAATTAAACTGATAAAAAGATCACTTAATGTTATTATGACGTGGCACCAACAAGTATATTTTTAGCAAGTTGAAATATCAAAATTCGCGAAAAGAGTCAACTGAAATTCCCGATACTATACGTAAGTTATAAAAATGTAATATTTATTCGGAATCTTTATATATATATATATATATATATATATATATATATATATATATATATATATATATATATATATATATATATATTACTGATAATCACATGCATTACATTAAACAGGTATTTTAATCTAATTTAAACTATTTTTAAAATACGATATATTAGCATTGGATATCACTAGAATAGAATATTAAATAAAAAACATATATAATAATGTTTTTTAAGTTGTAAGTTTTTTTTTATTCCATTTTTAGTGTTGTTTGTTTTTCACAAGCTTTTATTTAACTTCCTACCTCTGTCTGTCGACTGTCTCTATATCTGTCGTCAATCTGTCTTCAGTCTGTCTGTCTAGATCAAAACGCCAGAGCGAAATTTCCTGTACTTCTAACTGAAAGTTTTTTTATAAATTTGGATCGTGGGTCAAGACATGAAGACAACGTAATCTGACATTAAATTTGACTTAATTTGATGCCCAATTAATTTTTTATGAATTAATTAAAATTAAAATTGTGTCCAAATTTGTATTTACAGATTCTATTTACAGTATTAGTGTAATAATTCAAACGACACAGTAAACATGCACGTCTATCAAGTTATAGCAGTATTTATTGTAAACTATATAACCATGGCTGCCACAGCACCTTCTATTTTTACATGTCAGAAGGGGGAGTATATTTTACCTGAAGAAAACCTTTGTCTGCCCTGCCCACCAGGCACCTATATGGACCAAGACGATCACGTCAACGTAAACTGTGAACCTTGCACCGTGACACATGTCTACAACTACGAGAAGACCATCAGAGAATGTGAGCCAACACGTGATACGGTGGTGGGGTGCACAGATCATCACTACAGAATCCAGTACATTGGAGCTATAGACAACGAGCCACAATCCCATTACAAGGGGATCATTGAAGCTGACTGCATGAGGTGTACTGAATGCTCCCTGCTTGGGTTGGTTACCATGACACCATGTAGCGAGACGGCTGATGCTGTGTGTGTTGGAGGGGTGTTTCGTTCATCAGCTACCAATGTAACGTCAACAATTTGTTTTGTTGTATGGAAGTTTGTTGTGGTTCTATGGCTCTACTTCATATAACCAGACTTGATATGTTGTGTTTTTAAATCTATTACTTGTGTAAACATATCTTTCAACGCATGTAATTAGAAATGTATTTTTTTAATTTAAATCTATATACATATTATAAAGTGTTATAATTTATACAAATCAAATCTAATGGCTTATTACAACACAATATGACGATGGCTACGTTATAAACTAAAACTAAGAAATGACTGTGGTTTACAGGCAAATATATATATATATATATATATATATATATATATATATATATATATATATATATTTGCCTGTAAACCACAGTCATTTCTTATATATATATATATATATATATATATATATGTATATAACAAATATACAAAATGACAAATTAACTTTAAAAACATCATTTTACTCCAATATGATTCTTAAAATTGAGTCTTCCATTGCTTAAAAAAACTTACTTTTGTACATTAGAAAATGGCGTGTAATATGCAGAAGTCATATTTACGATCTTAAACTAATATGTAATAGGGCTTGTAAGTCTCCTTTCTCTCACTTAAAATTCGAAGTCACTTTAGCCAAGGAGAGATATAAATGTTTAACTAAATTAAGTGTTGTGAACATAATTTCCATTGATAACAAAAATATAGCGGCCATTTGTTTCAAGGCCCCACTTTAAGATTTTAAAATACCTAGAGTACCCAAAGTGCATCAATTATAAACATTTTACTAATACTATATTATAATAAAGTACCGGTAGGCTTACATTCATTATAATGTTCTATTCATATTGTAATTACATTTAGTACGCCTTCTTATGGATTCAAATAAAGAATAACTAACAGTAAGCTTCTTTAAAATTAAAATAAAATTAACGAACGCCATATTTTTCTTTAGGCTAGCCTACATCTTGTAATCAATCTTTACCATTGTTTCTGATTTTGAATAACTTAACATAGGGGAAGTAACTTTTCTAAAAAAAAATTCCGATGTTATAAACATATTAAAATGGATGTAGAAAAATACTAGCTATTTGTTGAGAGATAAATGTTACACGAACGTTGTTGTTTGTTTTTCGGTTTTTTTTTTCGTTTTTGAAACTAACTTATTGATCTCATTCCTTCAACAACAGCGGCACTAAATCAACAGGTTCAGTCAAGCCACAGAGTATCTTTAAAAATATTTTTAAAACTCAGATAAAAAACGAAATTTTATACAAAATCCCCTTATTGATATATAGTTGGGTCATATCATACAATTGATATCAGCATAATAAAATTGTTTAAGGATTTAGTAAAGTAAAGTGACATTCCCTTTTCAAATTGACGGTCTATAGGGCAAATGAAGTAGGGTTAACTTGTTTCTGTGACCTCGGCATATGACTGGTCTACTGAATTGGACCCGGATTTGAACTCGAAACTTACTGGTAAGCAGTCCAGCTCTCTACTGCTCCGTCCCGTTATTGATTTAACTAATACAAATTCAAATATAATACGGAACCCGTTAAAACGTATACATTAATTAAAGTACAAAATATGTAAATGATGTATACTTAGTGTATTTTTGTGAACTGGGTTCATTAACAGTTCTAATTATAGCTTATTCTTCTTCTTCTTCGTTCTTAGTTTTTAGTGTTGGGAGGGATCGCGCCTTATCTGCCAGATGGTTATGAGCTTTGCCGACTCGACCATGCTTCCATCACAATTAAGGACAGAGGCGTAGCGACCCTTCCCGGCGCCCGGAGACAAACTTTCGATTTGCACCCCCCCCCCCCCTCCCCCCTCGAACTTTTCATTTGCAACCCCCCCCCCCCCTCAAACTTTCGATTTGCACACCCCCCTCGAACTTTACATTTGCACCCCCTCGTCAATCTTTCAATTTGGCGCCCCCCCCCCCCCCCCCCTTAAGGTCGGCGCCCGGGGATATATGTCCCTACGCCTCTGATTAAGGTTTACGTGTCAACTGGTTATGATGCCATTGACTCCGATTTCAGCCTGCTTTTCTTTTTGGATTCTTATTAATTACTGGTAAAATAGCATTTTAGTTCTAATTTGTTGAAACATTATTAAATGATACATTGAAGTATCACTCAAGGAAAACAAAGTTAAAATCACATAAGTCTGATTCATTTGTGATAATTTTATAAAACAAAATAAAGAAATTGCGATGTGTAAAAAAGAGAGTACATTTTTACATTTTTAATGAAAATCCTGGGGAAACAAAACAAAATAGCAAACAAGATGCTAATTTATATGTTAAACACTGCCATTTTTGTTTACACTAAATAAAACGTGAAACAATTTTAATATATATATTTTTTAAATATTGTGAAACAGGGCAATAAAAATTAAAATAACAATGAATATTATTTTAACTTGATAAATTTGTAAAAGTTACTTATGTTTTGAGTAAGCTTTTAAAAAAAAATGTCATTTTAAAATTAGTGCTGTCAATAAAACATATTCACATCTGTGAAAATTTTCTTTTAGTCGATAGACAAACAATTTAAGTAAAACATAAGTACATGAGACAGAAAAAGTTACCAAATTAATAATCCATTGTTTTCATGATCGCATTCAGCATTATTTTATATATGTAACTCCATGTAATCTGGTTACGCTGGCGTTTATAATATATCTTTCTTTTGTTTTTGTCTGTGGAGTCAAAAACAAACTACGTTATTATATTTGTAGTTTTTTTTGAGTAAATGAGTATATTTTAATTCTCATAAATAAATAGTGTTACGTAATTTATACATTTTGTTAAAAGTTATACTTTTTAAAGAAAAATATGTTTTTTAAAAAATTGTGTATTTAATACATGTTTTTCGTTTTATGTAAATTCTTTGGTGATAAAGAAGGCGGCTTAGTCGGGTAGTAGCGCATGCTACAACTAACACGAAAGTCGAGAGTTTAGATCTATGGAAGAGATGCCTGGAAGAAACTCTGATGGACAGTTTCGAAAGGGTGCAAATATTTATTACTTATCAGCCAGTAACTAGTAAGTAGCCATAAATTTAAACGAAATAACTGCTTAAATGAAATATAGTCTCAATAAGTTTTAAAAGGCAGCAAAACTTTAAGTTAAAATTAGATTGATGTAATAAAAATATATGTTTAAAGAATATACGTGTTTTTTTTATTAATGTTAAGTTTTGAAATAGAAATGTATTTTTCTTAAAAGTATTTATGTTGAAATGTTAAAATCATAATAAATAAACAATATCTTTATTTTTATGTGGGTGATTAAAACATGTGGTTTTTAATTAATGTTTTAATGGTGTGGGTTTTTGTGAGTCAGTATTTCCGTGTGGCTGTGTGAGGGTATCAGTGTGTGATGTTGTGTGGGGTGTTTGTGTTAGGGTGTGTAGATTTTCGGTGAGTGCTGGAATGCTTAATGTGAGTCTCGAGTTCAACCAGATTTAACGGTTAACAACTTGGCTTGAATAAGCCATGGTTTCGGTAGCACTTTGCCCTTTTTCGAGAAATTGTAGACTTTATACTCAGCAGTCAAACAGTCGGAGAATCGTTTGTCAAAGACTTTTGTTTGTGTTCTGTTTAGTCGAGTTCCCTTTTCTGATAAGCACTCTCAATTTAATTTATCAAAGAGCCATTTTAAGGTGAAAATCAGCTGTGTGGTTGTATCTATATATTTACATATTTACAAGTTCCTTGTTAATTTAAAATGGGGAAAATAGATATAGTTGGTTAAAAAATGTATAAGCAAATTGCATGTAATTTCTTACAATACGTATAAATACTAAGTGGATTCAAATTGACCCACAGTGCAGAGGCAAGGTCCGTCAGATAGGGGTCACGTGGTCCACGTTCACTGTGTGAGGACAAGATTTATTCGCATTTCAAACATATCAGATAATTCGGGTTCAGGGCATCATTACACCCCCGTTATCTCCCTCTGTACATTCCCCACACGTATTTTACCACCGGAGGAATTACCCCATGTCAATTACCCCCCATGCCAATTACCCCCTTCCACAC
Organism: Physella acuta; assembly: GCF_028476545.2. Classification (NCBI taxonomy): domain Eukaryota; kingdom Metazoa; phylum Mollusca; class Gastropoda; family Physidae; genus Physella; species Physella acuta. The sequence goes on from NW_026731643.1 coordinate 524,952, forward strand.
CCTATGCTGTTATCCCACTTCCCCTTTAACACCCTGGCACCCGCAAAAAAATATATTCATAGGAGATAAATGCCCCATTGAGGGAGAAATACAAAGGATGCTAGGTTGATAGTGTCTTTTACTATAAACCGAAATCAAAACGAAAATCCCCACCTTAACCTCAAATATACCCGCAGACGAAAAATGTCATTAAAAACGAATGTTAATCTAGAATCGGCATTTTAATCGGATCCGGAAGTTTAAACTGAAATAAAACAGATAATAACCCAAAGCGGTATTTTTTGTTTGTATGTGTACAGTCCATTCTAAAATAGACAATTCAATTAGGCGTTTAATGTTTTTTGTCTCTATTATCAATGACGTCCCTATTATTGTGTATCGTTTTCGGCATTCGATTCCTCAAACTATTTTCAATTCAATAATCAATGTAGACATTATATTTTGTGTATAGATGCTAAATGTAGACATTACCACAATATTGTGTCTGTTAACCTTCATCTACACGTATTTAATGCATTCTCATACATAATATATTTGTAGATCATAATCCTTAACCTTGCAGCTAAGCTCAAACTTAACAAAAGTCGGATTCAGTTTCTTTCAGCGATCTCTTTGTGAGGGGGGGGGGACGTCCCCCGAAGAACGTCTACCGCCCCCCTCGAATTAAATAGAAGTTATATAGAAAAATATATTCTTGTCTTCCCCCCCCCCCCCCCCCCCCCCCCCCCCGCGGAGAAAAAGTTTAAAAGGGCATTTACATCTGCTGTTTATGTTATCAAACTTAGAAGTGTAGTCTTTTCTTGAGTTATCCGGCTAAATTCAGCTATGTTTTTTATACGGAAGGTCTATCATCATTTGAATATTGTTTACCTAAAGTGTGCCCAGAGGAAAATACTATTTTGCTTATCTTTGTTAGGTCAATATTAGCAGGAAACTGCAGGTCCCTTGCCTGTCAGCTGATCTAGAATATTTTCCAAAGGCATCTTATACAGATGCACACATTTTTAGATGGATGGTGTTAAAAACTCAATGTAAATATATGTGGGAGGGGGGGGAGTTTGAGGAAGCTGAATAAATATACAGAAAAATAAACATTCTCACACATCTTCAAGAATGTTAGTATGGGTCAAGACTATCGGCACGAACATATGTACTTAACGAATATATACTTTACTATCTCGGGTCAATTTAGGTAAAACAATATAAAAACACTGCGGATAAGAATAACTGCCTCAACTATAGTTGTTTATTTTATTCAGAATCATAGCTTTTGAAACCGCTAAAACTTTATAAATCATTTTTTTTTACCAGGAAAGACGTGCGTGAGCTATTAAGTGACCTAACCCATACATTATCATTTTGTTAAAAAATACTCTTTAAAGAACACCAAAACCAGTAACTAAAACTTTTGTACGATTTTATATTAAATCCTCTTTTACAAACTTTTTTTTATTCTGTGTGATTTTAGCATTTATAATAAAATTATAATTAATTCTGATTATAAACAGCATTTGTTTGTACAAATAGTAATAAAATATTATATTGAATAGTAAAGAGATTACTGAATCTGGTTGATTTTGACGGTTAGAATTGAACGTGTAGGCCTTTACATATCTATATTAAGAGAGTGATTATTTCCCCAAATTTAATTCGCTTGGCTTATAAATATTCTATTTTGTTAGATGTTTTTAGAAGGTTTACAAAAGGGATTGTGTTGCGTTTGTTGTTTTTTGTTATATTGTGTGTATATATAGTGTTTTTGTTTTGTTTTATGTGATAAATTATTTTGTATTGTCGTCCTACACTGTATTTTCTTATTTAGTTTTCTACAGAGTACTCTGTGTGTATTTACACAGTATCGAAGCAATGACGTACAGCTGTGTCGCAACAATCCCGTCCGATGACTCATATCGCTACCTCAGTTCCATCCCATAATCTATGCCTCGCAAGCATCGAATAAATAAATGCATCGTTGTTAAATTTCTAAACGTACAATCTTCACTTCAGCACGTGTTTTCAGATAATATTAAACATTAATCAGCAGCTATTAATTTATATGCTTAGTATAGTATTTGATGGATCTAATTATCAAAACAAGGAAGGTAAGACTATTTTTTTTATTTTCCGAGTCACTCGCAACTTTTTCTATTTTTTTGGTATGAATCTTAGCCTTTAGTTAGATCCTCATATCACTCACTGCTGTTGCTAATAATTCTCCGCTTTGTCAAAACGTTATATCTGACCTCTTTTCCACCTTTTTGTCTAGTTTTATTTTATTTTAAAGAATACACTATTTTCAGACAATGATCACCCTGATATCGATATTGATGCTCTTCGTTGGGTGTGTGAATTCGGCGTGTGATACGGGTCAGTGTATGGCAGGAGAGATGTTGGCACCCGATCGGAATTGTGTTCGATGTCCTGATGGGTCCTACAACACGATGGTGTTCCACGCCTGTTTATCGTGCTACAGATGTCCAGTGGCTGACCACCATCTACACGAGGTTGTAATTTCGCCCTGTAACGCCACGTCGTCTTCTGAGATTGGTTGCTTACCAGAATATGAGAGACAAGGAGACATCTGTGTGCGCAGAGGTCAGCCTTGTAAGCTTTATTGTTCTGTTTCCCTCTTAAGTACAGTAAATTATTACAGGTCAGAATTTAACAGGTCCAACTTTAACCTCCCATTCTTTATGAATTTGCTTCCACGGCGTATGACCACCGAAAAATAACATCCAAGGCAGCAGTTGTTCGGTTTTAATCTTTATATTACGGTTAGCTGGCACGAACTCGGGACTTTCAGAGTTAGCAATCATACGCACTCCCTTCCCTTTATATATATATATATATATATATATATATATATATATATATATATATATATATATATATAGAGAGAGAGAGAGAGAGAGAGAGAGAGAGAGAGAGAGAGAGAGAAAGAGAGAGAGAGAGAGAGAGAGAGAGAGAGAGAAACTACCAATAAGATCTCAGGGAATAAATAAGTCTAATGGAAAAAAGACTGGCATTCAAACTCGAGATATTTAGTGTGTTCAAACTGTATAGATTTGTGTCAATTTCGTTAGTTATCTACGTTTAGGCATAGCTTATAGCCATTGTGTCATGTTGGCTATTTAAAACGTAGGTATCAATCAGTCTTTCTTGCGAAAACATGTTTTTAAAAATCACAAGAATCAGCTTTTAAATGAGTGACATAATATATTTGTTTCGTGCAGCTCATGTTAAAATCAACATTTTCATGTTTCGACTTTCCAGATTCAACAAATAGCACACCTACATCCGAAGGACCTGTGATAGTTCCCAAAACCGACATGCAAGCTGGAGCAAAAAATGAAAGTAATATCATCCCCAGGGGTAATGTTGCGACCAGCACAATGCAAGGGAGACGTAGTTTCTTGTACTTTCTTAAACCTCTCATTGTGACGCCAATCTTCATTGTGTATGTAGTATAGTGTTACTTCATGCAAAACCGGGATTATGGAAAGCTAACACGTCAGATTTAGTCTATGGCTGTGTGTTGACATACTTGACTTAATCCTCTTTACTCCTTGTGGGACACATGGCCTCCATCATAACCCTCCATTTTCCCGGTCCCCGGCTGTTAAATTTGCAATCTCCAAAGACATCACTGCTCTCTTCAGATTCAGAAGAAGACTCCACCTCAAGGTCTGACTTGGGCGCCCTATCTTCCGCTTTCTAAGGTATTCCACTTAAGAATCTTTCGTGTTAGAGTGAGTCTTTCGCAGTGTGTGTCCCACCCAGCACCAATTCCTCCTTCATAATTGTACTTTCAGGTGTTCCTGTCTTTCTCCATGAGTCTATATTCAGATTTTTGTTCTGCAACCTCAACTTTAAAATCTCTCTAAGACATGTCTTCTCTGTGCCTTCCGTTGAGACTCAATGGCTCTGCTCCATATTGGAAAACTGTATTGACATTTTAATTTTAGTATACCTATTTTTGTTGTGTTAGAGATCGCAGAATTTGTCCATATATTAGACTGATAATGATATTTCTTTTTTATTAAAACGTGTTATGCATAATTTATTTTTGCATTAACTGATACATAATTTAAAACATATTACTTAACATATATGTACATCATTGTTGCCGTATTAAGTATTATATATCGGCCTATATATCAAAAGCATTTCAATTTAAAACTTTAAATCAATGGTGTTGGGTTACTGCATGCTTCGGTATATTGATGTTTTTTTCTGCTAAATATACTTAAGAGGAGGCCATGAATCATGTAGCTATATTTATATCATGGTGTACGGTGGGTACTTATTTTTAAGAGACTTACTGTCGATATTTTTTTCATATGTATTGCTAGTACATTTTGCGGCTGCTGAGCAAATTTGATAACCAATGTGAGATTTTGGTTAGGTTTTAATCGCTGTAGTACACTAACTGCTGATGTTCAATAACAATATGAGGAGAGACTTAGCAAATTAAAAACTTTTGAAGTCAACTGTTACAATATAACATAGACATTAACAATAATACATTCAACTCAATATTTACATGACTAAAAATAAACTACAATGGCTTGTATGTAAAATCGAAAATAACATGTTACTTACCACAAATAGTAGTCCGTAATCGATTTAAAAAACTGAACTGTATAAACATGAATAATGCGTGCTTTGTTTAACACGACTCACTATAAAATGCATCTTTAGACGTTGTTGACGAATTATTTTCATAAGACTTGAATCAACTTGTTTCTTCCAAATATTGGTTAATCCAATTTATTTCTTGAGCTGTTATAACACGTTTACAGTAACTTTACCACTCAATATCTATAGGCCCTGTAACAGATATACTATTGTTATAATGGTATACTATTTTATAAACACTGTTTGGAACGTTTAAGTTATTTTGTATAAAAATGCATTTCTCTTTAGGAATTTTATGAAATTTTATAATATCTATTTTCTCACCAAACAGTCTAGAAGTAACATAACTTAAATGTTTCTTTATCAAAATAATTAATTATTTCAGAGATTTAATACTTTGCAACTTATAAAAGTTAATTTTTAAATGTAAAAATTGTTCATTAAAAGCTGTTCTAGTGATCAAATGAGTTTAGAAAATAAAGTTTCGCCAAAGATATGTATAACTTACCCAAACAAATGGTCTGAGAGGACCAAAATTTAAAAAAAAACGAATCTAATTTCATGAAAATCGCAATAATCAATTTTAAATGACTATTTTTCCCGAAATGATGTCAACTTTTTCGAAGCCTATTTTAAAATGCTTTCATAAATTCTACCAATAATTAATTAATAAGACATTGCTATATTTGTATCCAGAAATAGACAATAAATCATTTATATGCGGGTCATAATAAATTGCTATTCAAAGCTACACATAATTCATTAGAAAAAAACATAAACGACTTTTGTAGTGCTTAGGAAAATTGAACTCCGTTACCATGGTTTTTCTAAGCATTCAGTAAAATCAGATCGTATTTTATCAAAATATATCAACATTTAGTCATAACTTAATCATTTTTTTCACTGGTAATGGATTTTTATACTAATCAACATTTTTTAAATTTTATTAAAATGAAATAAAGTTGAAATTCGTGTTTCTTTTCACTGTGTTTGGAGCAATTAATTGTGAAAAATCTAGAATAATGTCTTAACAGTAAAACCTTGAACACAATGCCCTGATCATGAAATCCTTAACATTAACCCCTGGAAATAAACCCATTGACTTAAAAGCCCTGGACTTAATCATCTTTACTTTACACCATAGTTATAAACAAATTGAACAAAATCCAAGCACATAAACCCATGTATATAAGCTCCCTTATTAATCGACTAAAAACAAAACTCCATATCAAATAAACAGCCTGTCTAAAAGAGTTCTTTTGAGGTTTATGTAATGAGAAACGTTTAAAATTAAAGAGCAAAAAGAAAATTTTACAATTAGCTATTTAATTTTGTATTCAAATTCATATATTTTTGGTACAGTATTGATTATACGGCCTTTAAAGAATGCGACTCAGTGATAGAGAAAATATGTATTTTTTGTATTCGTTCAACATAAGTGATTATAGAGTTATAAATACAGACAACACCGAGATATATCATGACAATAGTTATTCGGCTGTATTTAACTTAAACAGTTTTTACAAGCTTTTATTTAACTTGCTACCATAGTCTGTCTATTTATTTATCTATCTGTCTGTCGTGCTTATTCATGGATCGAAACTATCGAGCAAAATTTAGATCATGTCAAACTGACTGAATCCTTTCAAACTCGGCGCGTGGGTCAGGGTCCGATTACAACGGAATCTGACATCAAAATTGATTTACGGCGATATGCTCAGTTTATTTCTTTTTCACACTTTAAGATCCAAAGCCATTAGAATAATTTTACCATGTTTGGCAAATAAAAGTAAATATAAAACACCACAAAAAAGGGTTGAAAACAATTTTGGTTGTCGAAAAAAAAACTACGCAATTTTTAATTTTTTGGTAATTTTATAAGCTCTAAGGATTTTTTCACTTGCTCGTGCATACGTAATATAGAGAAATTCATGTAATCGTGCAAAAATAATCGAGATTATTACAAACCTCGACGTTTTACACCTCCCTGAGTCGGAAAAACATAGTTTTGCAATCTTGTCCGTATGTCTGTGTGTCTGTCTGTGTGTCTGTCTTTAAACACGATAACTTGAGTACCGTTACAGCTATGTTAATGAAATTTCATATATAAGTAGTATATAAAATTTGTAGATCCGTATCAAGTGGAATTTTTTCTACTTTGAATGTTTCAAAAGCCTATAACTTGAGTACTATTTCAGATAGATAAATGAAATTTCACACGTAAAAAAAAGATGTAATTATCTGCCTTCTTTTAAATTCTGAGTAATTTTCATTGACAGCAAGTTGTAATTTACGCTATTTCCGACTTCTCAAAAAACACATGTAAATTTAAAAATTACTAATAATATTCCGCACTATTATGCATATTTTGTTTGGCATTCGTCTGATGCGCAATTCTTTTTTCTACGAGATTCTATTCTATTTTAAAAGTGTAATTAATTAAAAATCATGTCTATAGGGCTGGTAAGTAGGTCACCTTCTTCTTCTTCGTTCTTAATTTTTAGTGTTGGGAGGGATCGAGCCTTATCTGCCAGAGGGTTTGAACTCGAGACTTTTTTCGACTTTATCATCCATGTGCTTTTGCCGACTCGACCATTTTTCCATCTAAATTAAGGATTACGTGTCAACTAGTTATGCGCCATTGAGGCCATTGACTCTGATTTCAGCCTGCTTTTCTTTTTAGATTTGCTTCCATAGCCTTTGTCCAACCAAGAACAAACTACAAGGCAGCAGTTGTTTGATTTTGGAGTTGTCTCTCATAGAAGAATGGCTGTCCCCAGCTATAACGAGCCTCATCTGCCCGAGAAGTAGGTCACCAACCAGTTCTACGGCTTAATAAAACCTGCATGAGCCATAGCACTGGTTGGTGACCTACTTACCTGCCCTTCCCGAGTTGCCATCCCACGTAGTGTTATATAAGATTTAAACGATTACGATACTTTCTCTATACTTCGTAAAAGAGAAAGTAAAAAAATGCAAAAACAGTTTTAATAACAATTACATATTGCATATATACATATACATATATATATATATATATATATATATATATATATATATATATATATATATATATATATATTATATATAAATATATATATATATATATATATATATATATATATATATATATATATATATATGCCTATATATTTTATTTATTTATATATATATATATATATATATATATATATATATATATATATATATATATATATATATATATATATGATTATTTTTTATTTTAAAATAATTTATATAATAATCAATTATTACTTAAAAATCTAAAAATAACAGCGTGGGTCTCTTCTTAAATTCTAGTAAAAGTATTCAATACTTAATATACTTAACACACCCACGCTTTTCTTTTATGTTATTTAAATAGTAGTGGAAGGGGTCTGAGTATTAAAAATTCGGCTACATGTCCCGAAATGTGTAGGATAGTCCACACACATTCATTCTTTGTCAAGTGCAAACACAGCGCATTCAAAGCTTTCAATGGGTTTTGTGCAAACATAACCGCTTTAATAGAGTCTTCTAGGCACAGTCTCTTTTAAAGCACACCTCACCAAGTAAAGAAAATCCAAAACAAACAAAAAAGTGTAAGTCAACAAAATCTTACTGTCTAGCACGCTAACCCTGCAACGCCATATTGCGTTTCTGCCTTACGCGTTAATTTTGCATTTTCACTTTAGTGTTACCCTTACCCTCTACTATCTTATTATTTTAACTGGATTAAATATAGTTTTGAATAGTTCGATTTTTTCTATTTCCTGCCACCCTTTGATGAAGTCACCGCCATACCACCCCGCCCCGTCTGGTGACGCTACGGGGAACGTCAATTAGTTTTTAAAATACTCATTTAAAAAATACCCTTGGTATTTGTCAGGTTGTTGTATTGAACAAAAATAATACATTGAAATTATTAAAATAGCAAATAGCAAATAAATGATGATTCAAACCATGCAAACATCATGATGACATGAATATGCTGGATTTTTACTAGTTAGCCAATATTTGCAATGTAGCAGTATGAGCTTTGTTTAATTAAATGAACATAATTAAAAACCAATAAAAATATGCGATAATGAAATCAAAATGGTTTACTTAGCATTATAACATTTAAAATGGAAGTATGAAATAAGGATTACAATCACATGTGTGCGGTAGATTTGTTTTTAATATCTAAAATGCATGTAAGCATTTCTCTTTTTTTTAAATCTACAATTTCTTTTCATGTGTAGCTATTGTATTGTTCGAAATAAAGTATTTATTATTATTTTTTAAAATTTTAGGGAGAGATTACAGTATGTTTATTTAAATCGTAACCTAAAATAGGAGTTATGACTTTAAGTAAATGAATTGCCTTATACTTACAGGACGCTACCGGCTCCTGGATTACTAAGACTTTTTAACAGGGTGTGGTTACTTTTTAGAGTAAGAGGGAATTTTCTGTAAGGCGTTTTAAATTTATATGAGAACCAAGAACGTTGTGCACAAATCAAATAACGCAATGCCCGGATTCTTTTTTAGATGGTCTTAGGCTGATGACTTACGAAGCTAAAAAGACTACCAGATAACAAAAACTCTTCGTGGACTCGAATCTAATGTCTAGGGTAAAAACACACACGAAGGCCTTCTGCAACTAATAATACTTTTAATCAATCTCGAACCTTCTAAAATGCATACAAGTCTAAATAATAAATAGCTATGTAAAAAAAATAGAAATATACACATGAAAGACCGAACTTACGATTTAAAGAATAACACACTGAAACTACTAACACTGGATAAGGTACCTAAGTAATCAACACAGCCTACACGTTATTAAATTGAGATACAGAAAAATACCGAATACACTGGAGCTAAGGGATAATTACTGCTTCATCTAGAAAATACAACATGGCGTCGTACGTGGCTCTCTCTCTCTCCTGGATGTCTAGTGGGCTGCCTCGTGTCTGGAATACTCCTGCTTTATATACCACTCTGAAGTTTTGGGATGTCGACCTCAATGCTAAGGACCATTGAGGGGGGGGGGGTTAGAGCCAAAGCACGAGCCACACGAACTCAGTGGTGAATACTATCACAGGATTGTGATGGAAAATTTCTTTAGTCTGAACGACAGACCACTCAAGGCCATTTAAATATTCATAAAATTAAACAATTAAAAAAAGAAGACCTAAGTAGGTCACAACATGTAAAATGTGTAGTTTATGATATTTACAATTATAAAGCTAACTAGGCATGCTGCCCAGCTTCGCTTAGGCTTTCGAAAACATTGAGAATTTGAATGCTTAATTAATTCGCCCGAGGGTCGGTCTACGACCTCAGGAGTTATGAAGAGGTTCCTCCGTGGACATTTTTTCGATTTATAGCTCATATAAGGCGCCGGTCAGTCGAGGTCAGTTTTGACCCCCTCATCGTAGACTTTTCGGCCAACCGGCCCCCGTGTTCTGTCACCCCAAGGCAAGATCCTGCCAAATTTGAAGCGCCTGCGGCGACGGGAAGTGCCCTATCGGGCACCCGACAACTTTGCTTTTTAAATTATAGAGATTAGCAAATTGCATAGATAAACAAAGATTTCAATAAAGTAATTAGGGCCTGAAATACTTTAGTATAGAAATGTATTGTTTGAATAGATTCTAGATCTAGGTAGGGTCTACATCTGTGTAAGTCTAGTTTTCCGTAGATCTAGATTATCTAGATCTAGATCTAGAATCTCTAGATCTAGATGATCTAGAATCTCTAGATCTAGATGATCTAGAATATCTAGATCTAGATGATCTAGATCTAGAATCCTAATAGAATTTTTTTTAAAGTTTAGCCCGAGCAAAATTGTATTGTATAAATTTTATAGCGTACGTAGCTCTAAATCATATTTGAATGAAATAGTTCATTTCTTTATTTTATTCTTAACTGGGAAGATGACGTCAACAGTTTCGTGCTCTTTTTTTTAGTGTAAACAATAAGCGACGTCATTGTTAAATGCGTTCTTGTCCCAAGTGTATACATTTTTCCGGTTGCATAATTAAAATTGTTTTTCTACATTCGAATACGCCTTTATTTTTTATTTTTCTTCTTTAAATAAAATTGTGGTTATACATTTAAAACATCTAACATATATAGCTGCAGATTCTGATGTGATGTCCGGCGAAAATATTTTGCGGACAGAGAGAGAGAGAGAGAGAGAGAGAGAGAGAGAGAGAGAAAGATAGAGAGAGAGAGAGAGAAGTGCGCACAGGGTCTTTTATATATTAGGATAGAACTGAACAAGATATCATCTACATGTCGACATGATCAATAGCGTATTGTAGTATATGTATTATGTTGTGTTTCACCCTTAACTAACGACTTTGTAGACCTAATTCCATTCTACCTCTTTATTAAACATAATAAAAGATCAAAAGGCATAATTTAAATGACATTTGTAATACTTTTACTTTAGAAATAAAATAGGTTAATAGGTTTATAACAAAAATCTAAATTATAATTACATTTATTCGATAAGGAAACTAATCAAGTAACTGTCAATGTATTTTATAAATTAATAGAATAACAGCAATATAAGACAAAAATGAAATCTGCAGTATCTGAATGCGTTTAAATGCACTGTTAATATTTTTATTAAATATTGATTTGAAAACTAAAACACGGACGAATATTGTAGGGTAATATGTGCAAAGCTTTGATTCTCAGCAAATGTAATCTTTAAAACATATGATTACATACTTTCCAAACTTATTTCGGATTATGAAAACATTAACACAACTGACGTATCAATCTGTGAGTATAATATTATTACACTTTGCATTCGTTACAGATAAACCGTGTCCAAAAAAGTTCAATCAGTATTTTGTACATCGAATAGGTATCCTCACATCCGTACAAAAAATCTATTCAAATTTATTCAAAAAACGGTTACAATTGTAGGCACGAAGGCCTTTTTTCACAATGGCCGTTTAAACAAATAAAACAATTCAATAACACATAGCAGTAACATAGCACTAAAAATGTGGAATAAAGAAATAATGTTACATAGTTATAATACAAAATGAGTTTAAAAAAGAATATAATAGATGATTGAGAAATGTTTCAATGAGTCAGTTAGAGAGGTCATTAAATAATTGTAGTTTTAATTTAGATTTAAATATATTTTCAGATCTAGATAGCTTTATTTTATTAGGAAGATTGTTCCACAAATTAGAACCAGTACAAACAATTAAGCCGGTGTGAACCCTAATAAGCTTAGGAAGAAACCGATGTGTCATTGTTATTTTCAGATTTCCGGGTAAAAAGTATAAACAGTTCGAGAATAAAAAGCTTCTTGCCAGTTCTTATCACACCTGTCATCCAGTGGCGCTTATTGTACACAATCCTGTGATTAAAAAATTCTCATAATTTAGTGCTATTAAAACCATTCTTATCTATACACATTTACAAGATCTAATCGAACTACATGTTATCAATCATCTTTAGCTATAATAAATTTAAAACCTACCGGTTGATGTATATGTAAGCTTATTAATTTTGGTCGTTATCAATAGATAGGAAAATATGCAATAGGTAGCATATAACTTTACAACGCGTGATTATGTAGGAAAAATATTTTTAAAAGGCATGTATAAGTTAAATTTTATAAAATACATTAAATTAAATGGCTTTTTCTATTTACAAACACAATAATTATTTTAGGGCCCCAACACTAGAAGTGTGACAGTGTTGTTTTTAAAATACAGGAAATTCGTTTTGAAGTGCAAACATGGCGTCAATGGAAACACGACACATTTAAGACTGAAAAAGTTGAATACAATGTTTTTTTCAGCTAGTTTTATTGATATATTTGTTTGTTATTTCTGTTAGGTTTTGACAGTGTTGCTCATTTTCAATGTTTTTTGTAGGTCCTAAATTTGAGAGTAGGAAGGTATTAATAGTTTTTTTTTAATTTCTTTATTATTTACTGATTATAGAATTAACAATGTAGATTTCGTTTCTTTCAGCCGAAAACAAAAAAAATTGGGTAACGGTAGTTCAATTGACAAACAAATACTAATGAATATCGGTGTTTATAAATGAATTATTTAAAGCTATAAATCAGTTTGTGCATTTATTGCGATGTAACATTGAATAAAACATTTATATATTTTTAGTTTTCAAATGGTATGTGAAAGAGATATTTGAAGTGTGGAAGTTAACATTCCAACAACCCAACAATCGTACACACTCGACTTTTTCTTCTTCTTTTCTTCTTCGTTCTTAATTATTAGTGTTGAAGGGGATCGAGATTTATCTGCCAGTGGGTTTGAACTAGAGATTTTGTTTGAATTTATCAACTCGACTTTTGATAACTCTCACTCTCCCGTTTAAACTTCTTATGGAGGAACTAGAGAGACAAAGCAGGAGTTCATGTATGGGAATAAGCTGTCATTTGTCATGAAGAAGTTTAATAGGGGTATGCTAGGCGTTGTAGGATATTGATTGTAGTGCAAAATTAACGGCACAGTTTTCCAAAGGAAAACTGGATCGTCTTGTATTATATAAATATAAATTAAACTTTTTTCAGGGAAAAGTATACAAAATAAATCAATACTAATGTAAATTTTCTTAAATAAAGCTTACAATGTCGTATTTTTATTCTGTATTTCTATTTCGCTCTGGCCTGACACGCGAAGTGAGGATGATGTGGCTCTTGAGTCTGTACATTACAGAAAAAAAAATTAAATTTTAGCTACTTTAAATCGATTGCGAATGTGTAAATAAATTAATAAAGTATAGTAGTGCAAGCACAAATTTTAGGCTGAATAGCGATTCTTGTCTAAAAGTGAACCAGAAAACATTTCAGATACTGCAGTCAATTAATTATTTTACAAGACACTTAACGAATTTTCTCAAGGTATGCAATCGAATTATTCTTGGCCATTTACCCCCCCCCCCCCCCACTGAAGATTTATACATAAAACTAATATCCTATGCTCTCATAATAACAAACGGTATGTCTCTTATTGTTTAAAATTCTAAAATTCTATTACTTTCCTGAGAAACGTCGAATTAAAAAATGTAGTTCATTTGCTATTAATTCAAAAAAAAAAGATATTTCTAAATGTTAATACATGTAGATTAAACACAGGTCAAAACAGACAGAGATTTTGGATAATGTCTTCTGCATTATACAGTTTAAGGAGGACAAAAAGAAGATTAAAATTATTTTAATTTAAAAGACAAAATCTCTTCTTTCCGACAAAACCCCTAATCACAAAACAGAAAATATGAATTTTTTTTAAAAGAAAAAGGATAAAAATACTTAATTGGTGGATAGAGCGGCCTAGCGATTGAGAGCTAGACTGCTAGGCCGTAAGTCTCGAGTTTTAATCCGGGTTAAAGTCAGTTGAACGTCTCGGACTTCAACCATCACTGATGAGTTGCAAACTCTCGTTAGGGAAAGTAAAGGCGGCTTGTGCTGACCACACTATCTCCTCATATAATGTGGTTAGGTTGCATAAACAGGTGAACTCTACTTCACTTGCCCCATAGACTGTCAGGCTTTGAAGGGGAACTCTACTTCATTGGTGGTTAGTAATCACAAAACTTCTGCAGTTAAATGTGAACAAATTACTTACTCTTTTTTTATATCAGAGAACTTATCTTTACCACAGAATAATTTTTTTTTAAATATTCAAAACTTCAAAATGTGGGTACTCAGTGCCACAGGTGAGGGTACTCGGTGCTGAAGCTGTAGATACACGGTGCTGAAGCTGTGGGTACTCGGTACTGAAGCTGTGGGTACTCGGTACTGAAGCTGTGGGTACTCGGTACTGAAGCTGTGTGTACTCGGTACTGAAGCTGTGTGTACTCGGTACTAAAGCTGTGTGTACACATCAACACTGCTCTGGGTATTGATGTGTATACTCAACACTACCCTTGTGAGTACACATCGATACTGTATTTTTTACGCATGTAGATCTTGTTTTAGTGTTATTTTTGTCAAGGTCTGTGACGCCACCTAATTCCCTATAGTCCTATTTTGTCTTTATATTCTTCTAATTCAGCTTAGTGGTAATAAATTAGTGCGAGTTTTTTTCCATCCCATTGTCTGGTGATTCTATCTTCTTGATAGATTACACGTGAAATAATAAATAATCTGCGAACTTAACAACAAACCTGAGTAATTACAAGAGCTAATAACTAATTTGTTAAGTTAATAAAATACCTATGAATTAAAATTAAACTGCAGACTTTATAAGTGACCAGCACATGTAGGAACAAACATGAAAAAAAATAACGAACCATCGACCCGATATCTCATCTCAAACCTTAAAACTTACCTGCGGAACTAGTGACTCACCTGTGTGTTTAATGACTCACCTGTAGAATAATGACTCATCTGTAGAGCTAATGACTTACCTGCAGATATAATGAATCATATGTAGAGCTAATGACTCACCTGTATAATAATGATTTACCTGTGGAGCTACTAACTCACCTGTAAAACTAATGACACATGTAGGTATAATGACTCACCTCTAGTGAGCTAAAGACTCACCTGTAGTGAGCTAAACAACGCGAACAAGTATGTGAAAAACATATCTGCTGCTCCTATAGCCAGAAACGCAGGACAAACAAGCCTACGGCTGAACGAAAATGTTGCATCTTCCTGAAGAAAAGATAGAACCTGTCATATGTAATGTCAACGGTTAATTAATTATGCATGGCGGTAGGGGTTGCACGGTCCAAACGGCCCCTTTAAAAAGACCCATGACAAAACGATCGAGTCAAAATAGCCTTAACAAAGAGCCCAGACATATAGGCTCTCGATAAATGGGCACCCGACATTTAGGCTTCAAGAAATAGGCTCACGGCATAGTGGCTCCCAATTAACGGACTTATGATAAATGGGCTCCCGACAAGTGGGCTCCCGACAAAATGAATCCCGATATATTGAATCCAGACAAAAAAAAATCGAATGACCACTTTTGGCATGGACGTTACAATTTTGTCCAACCCACCAACCACATACAGTTCCTTTCTCTATAATCTCTTTTAAATGCCTGGATTAAAAAAATTATGAACCAACAGCAATTCATAAGCAAATCGATCTCTTAACAGCAAACTTCCACTAATTTTAAAATTATATAATGTTTAAAACGATTATAGGCGCCGTAGAGCCCGGGGCACCTCGGTTTACACGACCGCCGGGGCGTCGGCTGATGCGCCTGTGCAATTTGACAGCTGAATCAAGTAGTAACACTGTCGCATTGGGAAGCCCCCCCCCCCCCCAATCAAACGGACCCCAGGTGCAAAGATAGCCGTTGGGAAACTCAGGGTGGGAAACCACACCACCTTACGGCCGGGGTGCCGCCCTCCGAAATAAAATAAACGTTCAATGGTAGAAACATTCCCAAAAGTTTCTTTCAGGCACCTTTTCAAAAAATTGTTTGGAATTAAAACTATGCATCAAGTATTCTCAACGACTTCCCAAAGTTTCTTGGCAATTAGATGAAAATGAAAACCAAAAAACGGTTAGTGTTAGTAGCGCCATATTGTTAAAGATTAATTAGATCAACAAATGAAATGCCATTAAGGTAAAAATGAGAAAATCCTTGATAAATGTTGGACTTGGCTTGTTGTGAAAACACTGTCCATGTTTTTTTAATGCCTCAATTGTTATCATGACGGTTTAATAGGATGAAAGTTCGGGGAGGACACACAGTTTGGAGGGAAGGGGTAGAGAATTTCCAAGTCAGTTGAGGTTCATAGTGATGTATGTACATTTACGGGTGCCAGATACCTATCTCACAAAAGAGTCAAAGTTCACGTTTATTTATAGGCTAATTCTTTCTATAGTGTTATTACTAAGGATGGGCCCTGCCCGACGCCAACACCCCCCCCCCCCCACAACCACACTTACTGAATGTCACTGCCTGTACAGTAAGAAACTACTGGGGGCCGTTTTGAAAATTGTAATTATTTCCAAAGTAGAAAGAAACTGGATTTCCATGTTCTTTTTAAACTTATTTATATGAAACAAATATTAAAATCCCCATGTAAAAGTTTTAATTAATTTTTTTAAAGAAGGAAAAGGGCCCCTATTTGCCTTGGGCCCCTATGCCTTGCTTACGCTAGCTTTACGGTGGCTACGCCACTGGAAAGATTACAAAATGTTCAAAAAAAAAATTGTAATTAAAATTTATAAGGGAAGTAACTATTAGAAGGAATACAAAATGTACAAAAAAATGTAAATAAAATTATTATAAGGGAAGTAACTCTACATTTTTAAATAACGTTATTTACGTTGTTTTTTCCCTTTGATTGTTAACACTGGGGGACAAAATTAAAAATTTTCAACACAAAGAAAAGGGATGGTGATATTTGTAGTCTGAGAAAAATATTGTTGTATCGTTACATTGGTATTAAAAAGTAAAAGAAAGGAATACAGATTTGAATTAATTACAACTGCTTATGTTTATTTTGTTTTTTAAAGTGTGCTATTTAAAAAGGAAAAGAAATGTTGAATAAAGAAAACTATTTCGGGTTATAAATGAGTGCATTAACAAAAACTGAAACTCAAGAAAATTGTTTACAATACCAAGTACATCACAACCCTAAGCACAGAGGCGTAGCGACCCCTCCCGGCGCCCGGGTACAAACTTTCGATTTGCACCCCCCCCCCCCCTCGAACTTTTCATTTGCACCCCCCCCCCCTCAAACTTTCGATTTGCACCCCCCCCTAAGGTCGGCGCCCGGGGACATATGTCCCCCTCCCCCCCCCCCCTCGCTACGCCTCTGCCTAAGCATGAAAACGAATATACGCCGTATTACAATGATAGCCTTAATGTATAAAAATAATGTATGAAAAATGTTTAAAAATAATGACAAAAATTGTAGAAAGAAATATCTACATTTCAAGCTTACATGTATCAACGCCATTTTCTACAGCTAGATCTGCCTTAATCGTGCATGATATGTGTGTTTGCGTGTGTTCTTGTCTATCCTGTTTCTAATAATATTGCAACAAGATGCCTCTATCTAGGATGTAAATAAGTTAAAGACAATGAGAGTAGTTTCCCCTGTGTAAGTGTATACATGAGAGACGATGATTTTTTAATTGTTTCTACTAGAAATCTCTACCAAAGTACGCCCCTCCCTTTCCCCCCCCCCCCCCCCCACACACACATACATACACAAGAAAGAATTGCTAGCTAATAAACATTTGCACCAGTGTCCGCCACTTCGGAAATTTTTTTATTTTATTTTCATTATTGCTCTAATCATGTTGCATCTTTCACAAAACTACAATTAAAACATCTAAAAATTACAACACGGCAATAATGTAAAACACAAACACTTCTCAACGAGGCGTGTTCAATCGGTTCATCATTGGGGCGAATTACATTGAGTAAAGTGTTGGATAAAATGTTAACGTTATGGATGTTATACGAGCTCAACAACCCCCTTTTACAATTATGTTGTAGTCTATAACATATGCAGCATGTAGGTTAGCCTACTTAACATAACATCAATATCTCTATCGTAATACGACATATTAATTTGCTAAACATGTTAATACATTTACACATTTAAAAAGCAAATGGCTCAATATGTTTATAGAAGAGATATCAATTTCACGATCCCTGTGTATAAAATCCCTATGTGCACCATCATTGTGTGCACGATTCCCAATTCACACAATTTGTGTGTGTACGCGCCCCATAATTTACTTCACAAATTCATATCACAACACGCCATAAACAGAACAGTTTCCGCCCCCCACCCACCCCCCGAAAATATCAAGTGCCTCCCCCCCCCCCCCCCCCCGGCCATCAACTGCTCTAGTAACATGTTAACCATTGACATAATTCACAAAAAAAGTGATTACAACGACATCATTGTATCATTAGTGTATACGATCATGTATTTAAGTTTTGTTAAAATGTATTTGGGGACCATATGTCACATCAGCGCCTAGACGGTTTTATCCACCAAAGTTTTGTTAATATGTATCTGCAGTTGTAGACCATATGTCACATAAGCAGCTAGACGGTTTTATCCACCAAAGTTTTGTTAAAATGTATTTGGAGTTGCAGACCATATGTCACATAAGCAGCTAGACGGTTTTATCCACCAAAGTTTTGTTAAAATGTATTTGGAGTTGCAGACCATATGAAACATCAGCAGCTAGACGGTTTTATCCACCAAAGTTTTGTTAAAATGTATTTGGAGTTGCAGACCATATGTCACATCAGCACCTAGACCAGGGGTCGGCAACCTTTTGAAGCGGAAGAGCCAAAAGTTACAATTTTCAATATTTCCCTGGTTTTGAAGAGCCACTAACATTTTTTTTTTTTTCAAATATTTTATTTTTTAATTAAGATTATTAGTGTTTGTTCAAGGAGCTGGAGAGCCGCATCTTGATATCAAAAGAGCCGCATGCGGCTCGCGAGCCGCAGGTTGCCGACCCCTGACCAAGACGGTTTTATCCACCAAAGTTTTGTTAAAATGTATCTGGAGTTTTGCATCGATCACTGGGGAGCCGGCTTGTCACAGACAAAAAGGGTGTATTAATTACTGCAAGATAATTAACCAGGTTAATTAATCTAAATAAATTATCCACAATTAACTCAGACTAAATCGTCTTGTCTTCACTGGCTGGAAAATTCGAAGTAATCCGAATTACGTTTAGTCGCAATAATGTATTAGTTCTTCTTTAAAATCAATACAACAAAAAATATAAGTAGCTGTTTTGTTATAATATTAATCTAATCTTCAAATATATTCATCAAAATATGTTTTATTGTGATGTTTTTATGAATGGTTGGATAATTTTTAAAGAGCAATATATCCTTCAGCGGAATATAAAGGTAATAAATAGAGTATTCTTAAAATTTATTTTACTTTTGTTTTTTGGTTAATTACAATTATATTGATAGTAAAATTAGCAGGTAATTTTCACCGTTAATTATGCTTAATTATCGTTACGGGATAAACGTTGAGACCAATCAGCTACTACTTAGATAATGATACGTCGCAAGTGACGGCTATCTTAAGACGGTAGGCTCCGGTATAAAAAAGAAAAACAACTTTATTTACACTCGTTAGGAAACAATATTTTCTCTACCCCGTTTTAAACGTATATCCGCATATCCATTTAAAAAATTGGTAGAAAATCCTTGGTAACTATGACAACGGCAGCCGTCTTGAAAAATTAACCGTAGGATTTCCACCATTCACAAAGTATTATATTTTAAGCCCAACAAACAATCAATTCATAATCTTCAACCATATTATGGGGTACTCAGCTAAACATTTTTTAATTCATTTCTTCAAACTTATTTATTAAAGTTTTTTTAACGGAGCCTACCCCCTTAATAAAGATGACTCTCAAGATGTAGATAAATGCTCTAGCGCTGGTAAGCTAGAGATACTTTCTTTGTTAAAGGTCAAGTACTTAAAACATAGCGATTTTTAAAAATTTTATTTGATGTAGACATCTTTTTTAACTATGTTTGGCTTTACTTGAATATTGCCATCATTTCAAAAGCACGCCCGGGAACAAACTTTCAATTTGGCGCCCCCCCCCCCCCCGCCCCATGTATTTTTTATATTTTAATTCAAAATAGCAGCTAAAATTAGCTTATTTTGGTGCCCCTAGGGTCAGCGCCCGCGGAAATATGTACCACCCCCCGCCCTCCGTCGTTACGCCTCTGTGAGGTAGCGTTTACCTACTTCAGTAAACACGGAAAGAAGGGACAGTGTGGTCAGCAGGGCTAGTAAGTAGGTCACCAACCAATTCTATGGCTCAATAAAACCTGCATGAGCCATAGAACTAGTTGGTGACCTACTATATGCCCAGCCAACCCAACTTTTCCTAATCTGGATGAGGTACTTATCAGAGCTGGAGCAGGTACCTGTCAGAGCTGGGTCAGAGCTGGAGCAGGTACCTATCAGAGCTGGGTCAGAACTGGAGCAGGTACCTATCAGAGCTGGAGCAGGTACCTATCAGAGCTGGAGCAGGTACCTATCAGAGCTGGAGCAGGTACCTATCAGAGCTGGAGCAGGTACCTATCAGAGCTGGGTCAGAGCTGGAGCAGGTACCTATCAGAGCTGGGTCAGAGCTGGAGCAGGTACCTATCAGAGCTGGAGCAGGTACCTATCAGAGCTGGGTCAGAGCTGGAGCAGGTACCTATCAGAGCTGGGTCAGAGCTGGATCAGGTACCTATCAGAGCTGGAGCAGGTACTTATCAGAGCTGGAGCAGGTACCTATCATAGCTGGGTCAGAGCTGGAGCAGGTACCTATCAGAGCTGGAGCAGGTACCTATCAGAGCTGGGTCAGAGCTGGAGCAGGTACCTATCAGAGCTGGGTCAGAGCTGGAGCAGGTACCTATCAGAGCTGGAGCAGGTACCTATCAGAGCTGGGTCAGAGCTGGAGCAGGTACCTATCAGAGCTGGGTCAGAGCTGGAGCAGGTACCTATCAGAGCTGGGTCAGGTACCTATCAGAGCTGGGTCAGAGCTGGAGCAGGTACCTATCAGAGCTGGAGCAGGTACCTATCAGAGCTGGGTCAGAGCTGGAGCAGGTACCTATCAGAGCTGGGTCAGAGCTGGATCAGGTACCTATCAGAGCTGGAGCAGGTACCTATCAGAGCTGGAGCAGGTACCTATCAGAGCTGGGTCAGAGCTGGAGCAGGTACCTATCAGAGCTGGGTCAGAGCTGGAGCAGGTACCTATCAGAGCTGGAGCAGGTACCTATCAGAGCTGGGTCAGAGCTGGAGCAGGTACCTATCAGAGCTGGGTCAGAGCTGGATCAGGTACCTATCAGAGCTGGAGCAGGTACCTATCAGAGCTGGGTCAGAGCTGGAGCAGGTACCTATCAGAGCTGGACCAGGTACCTATCAGAGCTGGAGCAGGTACCTATCAGAGCTGGAGCAGGTACCTATCAGAGCTGGAGCAGGTACCTATCAGAGCTGGGTCAGAGCTGGATCAGGTACCTATCAGAGCTGGAGCAGGTACCTATCAGAGCTGGGTCAGAGCTGGAGCAGGTACCTATCAGAGCTGGAGCAGGTACCTATCAGAGCTGGGTCAGAGCTGGAGCAGGTACCTATCAGAGCTGGGTCAGAGCTGGAGCAGGTACCTATCAGAGCTGGAGCAGGTACCTATCAGAGCTGGGTCAGAGCTGGAGCAGGTACCTATCAGAGCTGGGTCAGAGCTGGAGCAGGTACCTATCAGAGCTGGGTCAGGTACCTATCAGAGCTGGGTCAGAGCTGGAGCAGGTACCTATCAGAGCTGGAGCAGGTACCTATCAGAGCTGGGTCAGAGCTGGAGCAGGTACCTATCAGAGCTGGAGCAGGTACCTATCAGAGCTGGGTCAGAGCTGGAGCAGGTACCTATCAGAGCTGGAGCAGGTACCTATCAGAGCTGGAGCAGGTACCTATCAGAGCTGGGTCAGAGCTGGAGCAGGTACCTATCAGAGCTGGGTCAGAGCTGGAGCAGGTACCTATCAGAGCTGGGTCAGAGCTGGAGCAGGTACCTAACAGAGCTGGAGCAGGTACCTATCAGAGCTGGGTCAGAGCTGGAGCAGGTACCTATCAGAGCTGGATCAGAGCTGGAGCAGGTACCTATCAGAGCTGGAGCAGGTACCTATCAGAGCTGGGTCAGAGCTGGAGCAGGTACCTATCAGAGCTGGGTCAGAGCTGGAGCAGGTACCTATCAGAGCTGGGTCAGAGCTGGATCAGGTACCTATCAGAGCTGGAGGAGGTACCTATCAGAGCTGGAGCAGGTACCTATCAGAGCTGGGTCAGAGCTGGAGCAGGTACCTATCAGAGCTGGAGCAGGTACCTATCAGAGCTGGAGCAGGTACCTATCAGAGCTGGGTCAGAGCTGGAGCAGGTACCTATCAGAGCTGGAGCAGGTACCTATCAGAGCTGGGTCAGA
Source organism: Physella acuta (assembly GCF_028476545.2). Classification (NCBI taxonomy): domain Eukaryota; kingdom Metazoa; phylum Mollusca; class Gastropoda; family Physidae; genus Physella; species Physella acuta. The sequence continues at coordinate 547,510 of NW_026731643.1, forward strand.
GCTATAGCAGGTACCTATCAGAGCTGGGTCAGAGCTGGAGCAGGTACCTATCAGAGCTGGGTCAGAGCTGGAGCAGGTACCTAACAGAGCTGGAGCAGGTACCTATCAGAGCTGGAGCAGGTACCTATCAGAGCTGGGTCAGAGCTGGAGCAGGTACCTATCAGAGCTGGGTCAGAGCTGGAGCAGGTACCTATCAGAGCTGGGTCAGAGCTGGAGCAGGTACCTAACAGAGCTGGAGCAGGTACCTATCAGAGCTGGGTCAGAGCTGGAGCAGGTACCTATCAGAGCTGGAGCAGGTACCTATCAGAGCTGGGTCAGAGCTGGAGCAGGTACCTATCAGAGCTGGACCAGGTACCTATCAGAGCTGGAGCAGGTACCTATCAGAGCTGGAGCAGGTACCTATCAGAGCTGGAGCAGGTACCTATCAGAGCTGGGTCAGAGCTGGATCAGGTACCTATCAGAGCTGGAGCAGGTACCTATCAGAGCTGGGTCAGAGCTGGAGCAGGTACCTATCAGAGCTGGAGCAGGTACCTATCAGAGCTGGAGCAGGTACCTATTAGAGCTGGAGCAGGTACCTATCAGAGCTGGAGCAGGTACCTATCAGAGCTGGATCAGGTACCTATCAGAGCTGGGTCAGTTACCTATCAGAGCTGGATCAGGTACCTATCAGAGCTGGAGCAGGTACCTATTAGAGCTGGAGCAGGTACCTATCAGAGCTGGGTCAGTTACCTATCAGAGCTGGATCAGGTACCTATCAGAGCTGGAGCAGGTACCTATCAGAGCTGGAGCAGGTACCTATCAGAGCTTGGTCAGAGCTGGAGCAGGTACCTATCAGAGCTGGGTCAGAGCTGGAGCAGGTACCTATCAGAGCTGGGTCAGAGCTGGAGCAGGTACCTATCAGAGCTGGGTCAGAGCTGGAGCAGGTACCTATCAGAGCTGGATCAGAGCTGGAGCAGGTACCTATCAGAGCTGGAGCAGGTACCTATCAGAGCTGGGTCAGAGCTGGAGCAGGTACCTATCAGAGCTGGGTCAGAGCTGGAGCAGGTACCTATCAGAGCTGGGTCAGAGCTGGAGCAGGTACCTATCAGAGCTGGAGCAGGTACCTATCAGAGCTGGGTCAGAGCTGGGTCAGAGCTGGAGCAGGTACCTATCAGAGCTGTGTGGATTCGAAGACGACCTGCGGTGTCGAACCAGCAATCCGGATTCTAGAATTTCGGATTAGCAGTCGTACGCTCTGCTTTATGACCACGCCGTCTAAATTAGTTCTAAAGCGTTAGTTTAATAAGAACAAAATGTAAATTAGTTATACATTACGGCTAAAAACAGCTGGGCTCACGTGGGCACAGATAAAGGGAGCAGCCCAAAACCGAGTCCGCTGGAAATGTGTAAACGCAGCCCTTAGCTCCCTATGGGCCCACAAATGAATGATGATGATACATTATAGCCATTATTGTAACTTTAGACCATATCTAGTGGTGTATGGGAAAGTAATGCAAACTTTCTGGGGTAATGGATTGTCACATTAATGAAATACTTTGTTTTCTGTTTTTGAAGATTACATGATAGGCCTACATCGGTAAAGATAGGCGTTTATTTTTGTTACATTTTTGTTTCTTAATAAATACAATGCTTACATATAACTTGTTCCTGTCGCTCAAACTCAATCCATATGCTTAGGAAAATTTCTGAGCTGTAAAAAAACTTATGTGGCTGTAGCAATAGCCTAATTCATTACTAAGACATGTTCACAGTTGCATGAATTTAAAGATAAAAAAATATTTCTTTTTTTGCTAGTTACCCTCAACCTTTTTATTTACTGTGTTAATAAAATAATGCAAAAGATTGTTTCAATTGAAATGATAATGGAGCTACTTTGTAATAATTACTCTTACTCTTCCAGTGATTATTAGACACCACACCGTCAACAGACAAGTGGGAACCACAATCAGGCATTAATCAACTGGACACAATGTCGCTTGTCTTAATAATACTGATAGGGTTTTTCATGGTAGTCATTGTTGTGCTATTACAATGTCTGCTTTATATCTGTCTGCTTGAACTCCAAAAAGCCCATAACAATGTACTTGACGCAACAGTGGAGCTGGGTTATCTGTGATAGCTTAGTCCCTACAATACTGATTTACTCACCATTCATATTTGCAAAGTTGCTTTTTAAACTAAATAATTGACGGCTTTTTTGTTTGTTTTTTCTCACTACTAAGTGTATCATACAACATTGTAAGATGAAAAGGGCTAGTACAATTACAGTTGTAAGTGAAACTTTAGAAACAGTATGTTCAATGTATGTTGTTTTTTTACATTGTGTGTTTATTTTATAAGTCTCTTAAAAGTATCTTCATTTTCTTAATACATCTTTGCCTTACGCCTTCTTTCTTTCATTGTTCTTTCATAATCGTCGGAGGTATTCTTCTGTCACTTGTTAAAGTATTGTTATTTTAGCGCCTTTTCATTGTGAACTGTATTTATCATATTCAGTAACTCGTTATAAAATAAGTTTTGAATATGTTATAGTTTTGGGGCATAAATCGTTTGCTAGGTTTGGTCGTTGCTTATTTCGATGCACATACATAATAATATATACAGGTTAATATAAAATAAAAAACAATTTAAGTAAAATGTAAAATTAAGGGATATAACCCAATTTTTAAAACAATGCAGTAATTATCGCTGAAGCAAGTAATACAAAATTTAAATATTTTGACAAAAAGGGATTCGACTTGTGATTTTGTCAGTGGCGAATAATATCAATATAGCGTCCTCGAGCTAAAAAAATAAAACGAAAATTTGATTTGTTTCATTATTTCTTTGCTACTTTCCCCTTTGAGTTAGTCACATTACATTTGACAATAACAGAAATGAAATATTTTGATAAAAATGTGTCTGCTAAGGGAAGTAACACTACTTCTTGAGTAGCGCATTATTTTTTCTGTGTTGTTTCCCTTTGACCATAAAAAAAACTAATTTTAACTAACACCAAAGAAAATTGTGACTGGTTAATTCTGCTATTGGATTATAATATTATTGCATCTGGTAAAAAAAAATGCTTACTTAAAAAATATATATATTATTTACAGCTGTTCAGAAAAATTTTAAAAATAAAAATAACCAGATCTATATCATGTAAATTATAACTATTTTTACATGAAATAAACACAAGAAAATGAGTTGAAGCACTTAGCTTAAAAGAATTGCAATAAAATCATTATTAAAAAGTGAAGTTATCAATTTGGATCTATACTTTACAAATACAATGTTCATAAAGTGTTTTTCCTTACATAAATTTTAAAATTCAGGATGGACAGTGTTAATGAATTTTAAAATTTTGTAATGTTCACTAATAAAATAGTGTGGTTTACTTTTACTTTTCTGCCATTTATAGGCAAGTATGTGTATGTGTTTGTCAAACATGATCATTTTCTGTTTGTTTATTGTAGATGTTATTCCTTTAGGCAACATCCAAACATGTGAATGGGCTAGCTCTGTAGTATTTTTTGGAAGTACTTAACCCCACAAGTTTCATATGCGTGTTCGAACCTTTCTCAATAGTTATATCATCCACACTGACAACATCTGATTACAAATCCTGTGAATTTGGTGTGTATCTTGTTGTACTCCCCCACACCCTTGAGATTGGTTCCATTGAACCCAGGATAAGAACTACTGGGCTAGTTAAAGTATATTTAGTTTTAAATTCACTGTGCTGGTTGAGAGAAGCTCTTAAGCACACCATTGTTGGCCTGTAACTGTAATAGTACCACTCTACAGTTACAATACAGCCCTTGGGGAAACTATTGAAGAATCAGTCATCTCTGCAGATAAACATTTGATAGCCTATGTTCTACATAGTTTATATATAGATGCATGGGAAAAATAAAAATTGAGTTCTACATACTGGCATTGATATCTACCTATCTGAAGTGCATTTAAATAAAATCTTGGTTGTCAGGAAAAATCTGTTGCTGGAAATACTGGAATGTCATCTGATTTTTCTTATGAAATTGAAAACTACCATTCCAATCACCAT